>NC_090650.1:33160114-33522614 GCF_040937935.1 Hyperolius riggenbachi | reverse complement strand
GAGCAGGCTGGTGTTGTACTTTATTTTCTGGTTGAACTCGATGGACGTATGTCTTTTTTTCAACCCAAATAACTATGTAACTATATGTAGGCAACAAATATGTGCAAACAAGTGATTTTGCCAAGTTTGACCTCTGCCTCAGACTCTAAACAGATGGCATCTCAAGTGGTGAAAAAAAAAAAAATCAAAACCATCTGGGACTTGAGTTGGGTACTGCAAGGTGAGAGTGCTACCTACTTAACCACTGCCAAAAATATAGCATTCTGCACTGTAATATCTCACTCTGTGTATATTATGTATTGCTGCCAGACCCCGCAGCATACTCGCGCTCAGTTACAGCTGTAGTTATACCCGACACAGGGATTTCTCTGATAACCTATTACCAGCCTGATGGTCGGAAAACAGGATCGCTCTCCTCCCAGACACGCCGGGCCTTGCTCTTGCTTCTGAGCGTCTGTTTAACAGCCCAGATCTTCAACGCTAAGAAGAATCAATACCGGCAGACATAGATAGAATGGCGGAGCGGTTGGAGCAGAAGAATTGCTATTGAGCGAGGAAATGAACAAGCAGAAGAATCTGTGAATGGCTGGTCATTCAGAAAACATCTAGCGGAGGCCGACACCAGCGCCATCCACCCCAGCATCTGATACAAGTGCTAATATCGCGCTGTGTGACTTTCCCCAAGTACAGCCGGGATCCGTGTAATTACATTTCACCAGTAGCAGCCTCCGCCGGTCAACCGCTAAAGCAAACACAGCTGGAGCCCAGGAGGACAGCGCTGGAATATAGGCGATGGTATCGCCGGCGGACAAATACCCCGCTACAAAACCACACAAACCGCCTGCAAATACCCCCGCTAGCCTTTCTAGTTTGTGTTGTAAACTAGATCTGTAAAATGCAGGCCGTAAAGTATCACTGTGACCTACTTTACATTGCTCAGGATCAAAGTACTGCTAAATGTAAATTTGCCTTCTTAAAAGAGAAGGTATTTGCAAACATTCAGCTGTAAGGCTTTGTTCACATCTGAAATAGCAATCGATGAGGTCAGCATTTTTGCGAGTCATTTTTTTTCCACCTCCCAGCGCGCTACGATTTTGTATAAAGCGCTTTTCTAAACGCTTTTTCCGAGATTCTGTTTTTTCACTTCCTGACGTCGCAATGGATCAGGATTATGGACAGGTGAGATCTGGCACGTGTGAGGCTATGGATCAGGAATATGGACAGGTGAGACTGGCATGTGTGAGGCTATGGATCAGGAATATGGACAGGTGAGACTGGCACGTGTGAGGCTATGGATCAGGAATATGGACAGGTGAGACTGGCACGTGTGAGGCTATGGATCAGGAATATGGACAGGTGAGACTGGCACGTGTGAGGCTATGGATCAGGAATATGGACAGGTGAGACTGGCACATGTGAGGCTATGGATCAGGAATATGGACAGGTGAGACTGGCACGTGTGGCACTATGGATCAGGAATATGGGCAGGTGAGCCTGGCACGTGAGGCTATGGATCAGGAATATGGACAGGTGAGACTGGGACATGTGAGGCTATGGATCAAGAATATGGAAAGGTGAGACTGGGACATGTGAAGCTATGGATGAGGAATATACCCAGGTGAGACTTGCACGTGTGATGCTATGGATCAGGAATATGGACAGGTGACACTGGCATGTGTGAGGCTATGGATCAGGAATATGGACAGGTGAGACTGGCACGTGTAACTCAATGGATCAGGAATATAGACAGATGAGACTGGCACGTGTGATGCTATGGATCAGGAATATGGACAGGTGAGACTGGGACATGAGAGGCTATGGATCAGGAATATGGACAGGTGAGATCTAGCACGTGTGAAGCTATGGATCAGGAATATGGACAGGTGAGACTATGGATCAGGAATATGGACAGGTGAGACTGGTACATGTGAGGCTATGGATCAAGAATATGGAAAGGTGAGACTGGGACATGTGAAGCTATGGATGAGGAATATAGACAGGTAAGACTTGCACGTGTGATGCTATGGATCAGGAATATGGACAGGTGACACTGGCACGTGTGAGGCTATGGATCAGGAATATGGACAGGTGAGACTGGCACATGTGAGGCTATGGATCAGGAATATGGACAGGTGAGACTGGGACATGTGAGGCTATGGATGAGGAATATGGACAGGTGAGACTGGCACGTGTGGCACTATGGATCAGGAAAAAGGACAGGTGAGACTGGCACGTGTGAGGCTGCGGATCAGGAATATGGACAGGTGAGACTGGGACATGTGAGGCTATGGATCAGGAATATGGACAGGTGAGACTGGCACGTGTGAGGCTATGGATCAGGAATATGGACAGGTGAGACTATGGATCAGGAATATGAACAGGTGAGACTGGTACATGTGAGGCTATGGATCAAGAATATGGAAAGGTGAGACTGGGACATGTGAAGCTATGGATGAGGAATATAGACAGGTGAGACTTGCACGTGTGATGCTATGGGTCAGGAATATGGACAGGTGACACTGGCACGTGTGAGGCTATGGATCAGGAATATGGACAGGTGAGACTGGCACGTGTGATGCTATGGATCAGGAATATGGACGGGTGAGACTGGCACGTGTGAGGCTATGGATCAGGAATATGGACAGGTGAGACTGGGACATGTGAGGCTATGGATCAGGAATATGGACAGGTGAGACTGGCACATGTGGCACTATGGATCAGGAATATGGACAGGTGAGACTAGCACATGTGAGGCTATGGATCAGGAATATGGACAGGTGAGACTGGCACGTGTGGCACTATGGATCAGGAATATGGACAGGTGAGACTGGCACGTGTGAAGCTATGGATCAGGAATATGGACAGGTGAGACTGGGACATGTGAGGCTATGGATCAGGAATATGGACAGGTGAGACTGGCACGTGTGAGGCTATGGATCAGGAATATGGACAGGTGAGACTGGCACGTGTGACGCTATGGATCAGGAATATGGACAGGTGAGACTGGCATGTGTGACGCTATGGATCAGGAATATGGACAGGTGAGACTGGCACGTGTGAGGCTATAGATCAGGAATATGGACAGGTGAGACTGGCACGTGTGACGCCATGGATCAGGAATATGGACAGGTGAGACTTGCACGTGTGAGGCTATAGATCAGGAATATGGACAGGTGAGAATGGCACGTGTGAGGCTATGGATCAGGAATATGGACAGGTGAGAATGGCACGTGTGAAGCTATGGATCAGGAATATGGACAGGTGAGACTGGGACATGTGAGGCTATGGATCAGGAATATGGACAGGTGAGACTGGGACATGTGAGGCTATGGATCAGGAATATGGACAGGTGAGACTGGCACGTGTGACGCCATGGATCAGGAATATGGTCAGGTGAGACTGGCACGTGTGACGCCATGGATCAGGAATATGGACAGGTGAGACTGGGACATGTGAGGCTATGGATCAGGAATATGGACAGGTGAGACTGGCACGTGTGACGCCATGGATCAGGAATATGGTCAGGTGAGAGAAGACGTTCAAAAAAGGCAGCATTAAGAGGGGAAGATAAAAGAGTAAAATGTGAGACTATCGTTGCTAAGCCATTTAGTCACGTTCCAGAATGTCACTCCAGAAGCAGATGGTCGCATTAGTAAATGTTTTCAGCACGAAGCTGAAATGTGAACAAAATTAGAATATGTTAATAAAGCGCTTGTGCTCAGCCTTATGTAATAATTGTTTTGACAGCACTAAATTAAAATATTAAGCTTTGCTGTGATCTCCAACTTAGTTTGCAACCAGGACTGTACAAAAATCTTCCGGCTCTTCAGTTTATGAAACCACCGACTCCAGGTACCTAAAACTGCTAACTCCGAGATTCTGACTCAGAATCCACAGCCCTGTTTGCAACAGGGGTTTAACTGCAGGGGAGCAGACCTGAAACTGCAGGGGGCCCAGAGTTGTGAGAGTTGTGAGAGTTGTGAGAGTTGTGAGAGTTGTGAGAGTTGTGAGGGTCCCCCCCCCCCCCCCAAACTGGAGCTGGTCTTTGGAATTTTTTGATTGACTTGAATTCCAGAATGTTGGTCTATGGCCTGAACACCCCAGGCCCGTCTCCAGCTGATGTGCATCTGTTGCACCACTGCTGCTGCTGTTATACTCTTCCCCATGACTTAGTCCAGCGATGTAAACTTTAATGTCCCCCCTGTGAAAGTCAGGAGGAGAATATGGGATCTCAGCAGGGTAGAAAGCACTTTATAGAGTGAAGCAGCAGGAGCAGAGCCAAGACTAAGATGCACTTAATCTAATACATTCTGCAGATTGAATTATTTCATTTGAGCGGAGTGCCTGCTCTTACATCAGCAGCGAGCTTTCCAAAGCCTGATGTCCTGAGCAATGAGGAGGAGGCCCGGGCTGCTGCATTATCTGGGAGATATAATACCATTTGGATCATATCCAGGAGGAGCAGATACTGCAGGCTATAGGGAGTACGTTATCCATACTAATTCACTGTATGCCTGATATCATCACAGAGCCAAGGGAGAGACTTGGAGTGCAGAGAGTGCACGGCAAAGGCCAATCACAGGTCAGCTTCCAGTAAACCCACATCAGCAGTTTTACATCATTGGCTTCAGTAGGTTAAAGGATAAGTGAACCGATATACTTCAGGTGCAAGCTGGCCCTTGTGCAGTAATACAGTCATAATGCATTGTTGTTTTTTCCAACCCACCTGCATCCAAGGCAGAGACTCCAAATGGATTATTAATTGGCTTAAATTGCACGGGACAGAAGGAAAACAAAGATAAATGCACCCTGTATGTATTCAGAGAGTTTAGCCTGTCTAATCCCCCCTTATCTGTGACTAATACAACTGGGATTCAATCCCTCTGCTTTGTCAGCTCGCTGCCTTGGCAGAGCAGCTAATTTGTAAACACAGGATGTTGACAATCAGTCTGCTTTCGTGAAAGTAGGAAGTAGACACTGACGATTTATTGCAGGATTTGTATCAACTGTAACAAAGAAATGTTTTTCTTCAAAGGACAACTGAAGTGAGAAGTATATGGAGGCTGCCATATTTATTTCCTATCAAACAATACCAGTTGCCTGGCAGACCTGCTGGTCTATTTAGCTGCAGTAGTGGCCGAATCACACCAGAAACAAGCATGCAGCTAATCTTGTCAGATCTGACAATGATGTCAGAAACACCTGATCTGCAGCATGCTTGTTCAAAGTCTAGGACTATAAGTATTAGAGGCAGGGGATCAGTAGGATAGCCAGGCAACTGGTATTGCTTAACAGGAAATAAATATGGCAGCCTCCATATCTCTCTCATTACAGTTGTCCTTTAAAGGTTTTTATGCTGTTGCGTATCTTTTAGAGCAGAGAGAAAGTTCTGAGTTCAGGTCCGCTTTACACATGTCTGAGTAAGGCGGCCGAGAACGACCACCTCAGCCAATAGTCAGGTGGGAGTACAGCGGCGGCCACCCAAGAGATCCAGTGTTCTCCCCAGAATTTTTTCCAGCATAGGAGGAGGTGAGCCGATGACAGCGGGTTGGTCACCAAATCTAGCCGGGTGGAGCACCCGGCTAAAAGAGCCTGGGGAGAACACTGAGATCTACCCAAGGGATCAACTCACCCCCGAGATGGCCGATCACATTGTCTGTGATAAATTTCAGAATGCAAAAAAAAAGGGAGAAAATATTTTACAACGGGCAAACACTGACTAAATTTATAAATGAATATAGTAGAAAAAAAAATCTTATTCATTGTTATTTTGACTACAGTTCCTCCAACTCCCTGATCTTAAGACATTATTATTTAGTATTTATATAGTGCCATCTTCTGCAGCGCTGTACGGAGTATGGCCTGGTGCACACCAGAGGAGTTTTTCTGAGCGTTTTGTGTTTTAAATCCTATGTGTCTGTGCACACTGGAGCAATGAGGTTTTGTAAAAAGAAAAACCATAGCATTACATTGGGAAGAGCTTTTAAAACCTCTAAACGCTCTTCCCAATGTAATGCTATGGTTTTTTTTACAAAACCTCAGTGCACAGACACATAGGATTTAAAACACAAAACGCTCAGAAAAACTCCTCTGGTGTGCACCAGGCCATACTCTGTACAGCGCTGCACATACAAGTGTCTATGTATGTATCCTGTAGCGTATGTATCGTAGTCTAGGCCGCTCTAGGGGGAAGCCAATTAACTGATCTGTATGTTTTGGGAATGTGGGAGGAAACCGGAGTGCCCAGAGGAAACCCACGCAGACATGGGGCGAACATACAAACTCCATGCGGATAGTGCACGAGCACAAACTGCAGTAGCCAGTGTCATCCAATCAGCATTGAGGGATCTGACTGATGGAGCATACCATGATGGGTGGCTGCAGGCTTTGGCAGTGACTGCAGGGAAGGCTGGAGGAGGGGAGGACACGACATGGAGAGAGCAGCGTGTGTATTCATTTGCCTGGACATGTCATAAGGGGAAGCATATTTAATTGAAAGAGTTGATTAGATGCCGGCTCGCTTCAATCACTGCTCCGCGGACCTGAAGTTTCCAGCCCTGCTGCTCCATTAGTATGCAGAGCACCGCAGATATTAATTACACAAACAGCTATAGCCGATCTGTCAATGTCCCCGAGACCTTAATGCAAAGTACACCAGCAATATCTGGGAAATTCCAGCCATAACATTCCATCACCCATCTGAATAAAGCACAGATCAGCCGGCCTGCCTTAAAGGGGACCTGAACTCCTGCACAGGACAGTAGGAAAACACAGAGAAGTGCACCCTGTATGTATTTAGAGAGAAGAGCCTATCTAATTCCCCCTCATCTGTGACTAATCAAAAGTGTAATTTGATCTCTCAGCTGTGTCATCACATAAATTCGGCTGTCCTCAGCAGACACAGCTAATATGTAAGCACAGGATGTTAACCCTTTGTCTGCTTCCATGAAAGTAGAGATACTGCAGATATATTGCAGGAGTCCTGTAAGCTGTAACAAAGAAATCATTTTATAAAAGGTTATTATGCTGTTGCTTATCTTTCAGAACAGAGAGGAAGTTCTGAGTTCAGGTCTGCTTTAAAGAACGCCTTAACACAAAGATATGGAGGCTGCCATATTTCCTTTTAAACATACCAGTTGCCTGGCAGTCCTGCTGATCTCTTCAGCTGCAGTAGTGTCGGAAACTAGCATGCTGCTAATACAAACATCTGGTCTGCATGCTTGTTCAGGGTCTATGGCTAAAAGTATTAAAAAGGTAGTGGATCCACAGGACTGCCAGGCAATCTGCATGGATTATAAGGAAATAAATATGCCAGCCTCCATGTTCCTCTCAGCTCAGGTGTGCTTAAAGGATACCCAAGGCGACATGTGACATGATGAGATAGACATGGGTATGAACAGTGCCTAGCACACAAATATCTATGCTGTGTTACTTTTTTTCTTTCTCTGCCTGAAAGAGTTAAATATCAGGTATGTAAGTGGCTGACTCAGCACCGACTCAGACAGGAAGTGACTACAGTGTGACCCTCCCTGATAAGAAAGCCCAACTATAAACTACTTTCCTAGCAGAAAATGGCTTCTGAGAGCAGGCAAGAGAAAAATGGGTCAATAGTTCATAGATTTTAGCTCTGGCATACTTCAATGAATTCATTGAGCAAAAGCAATCAAACATTAAAACTTAAAAAGTAGATTTAAACATAAAATAAAACTGTGGAATATCTTAAAAAGTCATTTTTAGGAGAAGGAAGATAAATACAATCATTTATTCCCGCCTCGGGTGTCCCAGTAGTGTGGAAATCGGGCTGAATCCACAGAGTTTTCATGCAGGCAAATCGCACAGGTAAAATGCCATGGGGATAATCCTGCCACTGCCCGAAATGCTTGCCGTAATCTGTGGAGCTGCCGCCTCCCCCAGCATACATTACCTGCTCCAGCTGGCATGAATCCCCCGGTCTCCGCTGTCTCTTCTCTTCTCTGGGCTCCAGCTTCACTTTACTTCCTGTCGGCGGAAGTTTAAACAGTAGAGAGCGCTCTACTGTTTAAACTTCCCCCGACAGGAAGTAAGTGAAGCCAGCCGGAGCCCAGAGCAGAGAAGGGACCACGGGGACAGCGGGGACTCACGCCGGCCAGATCAGGAACTAGGAACAGATTTACAATAAAATTTCAGAATGAAATCTATTGGAAATCGATCTAAATGCATTATTGGAACATTAGATCCAATGCAACACTATGGGCCATCGCTCTGCTGCCAGCAGCTGATCGACCTAGATTTTCCATCCTGTCAGATAGATCAAATTGATCGAAATAGGCTGCAAAATCGATCGAATGGGGAATTTGATAGAATTGATTTCTGATCGATCGATTCTATAGAATCTGAAATCTACCAGTGTATGGGCCCCTTTACATACAGGCCCAGATTTACATCACAGGAGCCTATAGGCACAGATTTCCTTGCACCCTAGACTACAAACTTCATAAACCGAACTGCAACACAAGTGTGCTGGCTGGCCCAACTGTCACCTCTTCCCTACTTCCCCTTCCCTTCCCCAGGTGTCCCTAAGGTCCCTTTTACACTTAATGCGTTGCTATGCGTTCGCACACTTTTTTCCATAGCAAGGCATTGTGAAGAAAATTTTCAAAATAAAACGCGTATAGCTGGAACTGTGCCATAGGAAAACATGGGCATTACTGAAAATCAGTTTTCCTTCAGTTTTAACTGAGAGCAACTGATTATAGGGAACCTAAACTGAGAAGAATGTGGATTTTTTTCCTTTTAAAATAATACCAGTTGCCTGACTCTCCTGCTGATCCTGTGTCTCTAATACTTTTAGCCACAGCCCCTGAACAAGCATGCAGATCAGGTGCTCTGACTGAAGTCAGACTGGATTAGCTGCATGCTTGTTTCAGGTGTGTGATTCAGCCACTACTGAAGCCAAGGACATCTGCACAACTGCCAGGTAACTGGTTTTGTTTAAGGGCCCGTTTCCACTTGTGTGGTGGTGGGAATCGCAGCGGAAAAAATTTGCATGCGGTTGTATGCAAATTCACATACGATTTCGCATGGATGACTATGTATGCAAATTTAACCATGGCAATGCCTGTGTGCTTTTCCACTGTTTCTATGCGAAATCGTATGCAAATTCACATGAAAATTTGCATACCAAAACTGCATGCGAATTTCCTATTAAATACATGGTATGCGAATCGCATATCGGTATGCGAATTCTGATGGCTCTGCCGTGCAGATTTTTTCTGCACAGAAAAACGCTCAGAAATCCTGACAAGTGGAAACAGTCCCATCCACTTGTATTGCCCATGCGAATTTGCAATAGTGGAAACCGGCCCTTAAAGGAAACATCCATATCCCTTTCAGTTAAGGCTCCCTTTAAGTGTAAAAGGGGCCTTAGTATTAGGTAGCCAGAGTAACTCTATTTATGCTCCGCTTGGGACTCTGCATAGGAAAGGAGGCACTCGGGAAGAGACTGAGCTGCCTCTCCATCAACAGGTGCCCGTAGACACGTGCCTACAGTGCCTTATGGTAAATCTGTCCCTGCTTTGAAAAATCTAAAGTCATGCATTTTGGTCGTACCAATGGTCTAGCGCCATACAAAATAAATGGGATACAGTTGGGGACATCAAACTTGGAGAAGACTTAGGAGTACTCATCGACAACAAATTAAATAATCATACCCTATGCCAAGCAGCTGCAGCTAAAGCTAACAAAATTTTGGGATGCATTAAAAAGGGAAATAAAAACTCGAGATGCTAGCATAATATTGCCCCTGTTTAAAGAGACACTGAAGCGAAAAAAAAATATGATATAATGAATTGGTTGTGTACTATGAATAATTACTAGAAGATTAGCAGCAAAGAAAATATTCTCATATTTTTATTTTCAGGTATATAGTGTTTTTTCTAACATTGCATCATTCTCTAATATGTGCAGATTACACAACACTCAGCATTCAAAATGATTCTTTTCAGAGCAGTCTGTGAAGTAATGACCTCTCCTCTGGCAGATAAAAAGAAAACTGTTCACTTACAGTTGAGATAATAAAAGTCAGATAACAGCCCTCTCCAAAACTTTGAAAGTTGTAGAGATTAGCTTTTTTGCATAGAGATAACAACTGGAGTTTCTTAACTCTTCCTGTACTGGAAACAATTACACTGATGTATCTGATCTTAGGGCCCTTTTCCACCTGCAGTCGCCAGCGTTCACGCTGAACGCTAGCGATTGCTGAATCGCAAGACCGGCGATTCCTCGACGTTTTGCGGCCGCGATTTTGCTATGCTATGCACTGCATAGCAAAATCGCGGCAAATATCGCTCCGCCGCGCGTTCGGGTAAAAAACGAATCGCGGTGTAAATGACCTACCGCGATTCCTATGTTAAAAAGCAAACCGTAGCGATTGTAAAATCGCTAGCGGTTTGCGACTTTGCGATTCAGCCAGCGCTGGTGGAAAAGGGCCCTTAATGTTTTATTTCTTAGCTGTGCTACACATACAAATCATAATTTTTTTTTGCTTCAGTGTCTCTTTAACTCTCTAGTAAGGCCACACCTGGAATATGGAATTCAGTTCTGGGCACCACATTACAGGAAAGATATTGCTGTTTTAGAGCAGGTGCTGAGACGAGCAACAAAATTGATACGTGGGATGGAAGGTCTCGCTTACCAAGAAAGGTTAGATGAACTGGGTTTATTTCGTCTAGAGAAAAGACTTCTTAGAGGGGATCTAACCACCCTGGCGTTCTGATTAAATCACCAGGGTGGCTGCGGGAGGGTTTTTTTTAAATTAAAAAAAAACTATTTCATGCAGCCAACTGAAAGTTGGCTGCATGAAAGCCCACTAGAGGGCGCTCCGGAGGCGTTCTTCCGATCGCCTCCGGCGCCCAGAATAAACAAGGAAGGCCGCAATGAGCGGCCTTCCTTGTTTTGCTTACATCGTCGCCATAGCGACGAGCGGAGTGACGTCATCGACGTCAGCCGACGTCCTGACGTCAGCCGCCTCCGATCCAGCCCTTAGCGCTGGCCGGAACTTTTTGTTCCGGCTACGCTGGGCTCAGGCGGCTGGGGGGACCCTCTTTCGCCGCTGCTCGCGGCGGATCGCCGCAGAGCGGCGGCGATCAGGCAGCACACGCGGCTGGCAAAGTGCCGGCTGCGTGTGCTGCTTTTTATTTGACGAAAATCGGCCCAGCAGGGCCTGAGCGGCAGCCTCTGGCGGTGTTGGACGAGCTGAGCTCGTCCAGACCGCTCAGCAGGCTAATTAACATGTATAAATACATCAGAGGGCAATATAATAGCTTGGCGGATGAGCTTTTTGTCCCTAGGCCTTCTCAAAGGACTAGAGGACATGATCTGCGCATGGAGGAAAAATGTTTTAGCCATTTATTTAGGAAAGGGTTCTTTACAGTAAGAGTGATTAAGATGTGGAATGCATTGCCACAGGAAGTCGCTATGGCAAACTCTATACCTGCATTTAAAGGGGGTTTAGATGCTTTCTTTGCGTTGAGACATCCATGGCTACAATTACTAGGTTATGCCTAATGATGTTGATCCAGGGATTTATCTGATTGCCATCTGGAGTCAGGAAGGAATTTTTCCCTTTTGGGGCTAATTGGACCATGCCTTGTAAGGGTTTTTTCGCCTTCCTCTGGATCAACAGGGATATGTGAGGAAGCAGGCTGGAGTTGTACTTTGTACTGGTTGAACTCGATGGACGTATGTCTTTTTTCAACCAAAATAACTATGTAACTATGTATGCTTGTATATTTGCAGCCAATCGGAAGACATCTTCTATTGCCCTGATTGAAATCAGTGTCCTCCTCACTGGCATGTTGTATAAGTAACACTACATGAGAGGCAGGACACAAAGAGGCTCTATTCTCAGCATTATTAATTACCGTCACAGTTCACACTTAGCGGCAACAGAATCCAGGAGGCAAATGCATGGAAATGATGGCACTTTCCACCAAATATAGCAACAATTTGCATGCATTACATACACACAGAGTGACTTGCAGGGAACAGATCCTTCACACTCTGCCAAGCCATAGATCACCCAGACATTACACACATTACATGCCTCATGGCTGCATACAGAGGCGGCTTCCTAAAGAGCCACCCCGGAATAAAAAAATGGAATTGCACTAAAAATATCCCCTCTGCTTCAACATATTTGCTAAACCGTTATAAAAAGTCTGAAGGCCCATACCCACAACATGGTTTTCACAACATATTCTTCCACGATATTGCGAAACAACATCACTCGCGGCGATCCTTATTTTTTGAACGTCCGACATGTTGGATTAAAGTGAACCAGAGACGAAGCACCCTCATGTATTTCACCATATAGATCACTGGAAACATTAGAGAAAACACCTAACCTGCTCTCTGTTTCATTCTTCACTGCTCAGCCTGCTTGTTATCAGCCCTGATAAAATCCCTGACTGAGCATTCAGTCTGGCTTTGCTCAGGAATCATTATAGCTGCCGCAGCAGCCTGCCCAGCAGCAACATTCCGAGCTCTGCGCACTGCATCCCTGTTACCCTAGCAACAACAAAGGACGCGCGCAGAGCTCTAACAAATCTGCACATGTGCACTGCCACTTTGGGACACACACACATGGACAAAACCCCCGGGGACACAGAGACACAGGGGATTTATCATATTGGATAAAGCACCAACATATTACACAGCGCTAATATTGAAATGCTGTTAAGGTACCCATATATCTAGGGATGTATTCTCACTACTTACAAGCAATAATATCAGCGCCAAGGTGACCAGATATTTGATCGCTGCTGTGAGAAAAAGACAATGTCCAGAAGTCCGTATAAAGATCATATATAGAAAAAGCGCAGATCATAAAATGGATCTCAATTTCGCTAGATGTATGGCCAGCTTTCCTGCAGTGAACTCCATCATGCCCTTGTTAAGGCAGAAGGGCAGTGATTGTTACGTTTGGAGGGGCAGGAGGGAAGCACTTGTTACGTTTGGAGGGAGCAGGAGGGAAGCACTTGTTACGTTTGGAGGGAGCAGGAGGGAAGCACTCGTTACGTTTGGAGGGGGCAGGAGGGAAGCACTTGTTACGTTTGGAGGGGGCAGGAGGGAAGCACTTGTTACGTTTGGAGGGGGCAGGAGGGAAGCACTTGTTACGTTTGGAGGGAGCAGGAGGGAAGCACTCGTTACGTTTGGAGGGGGCAGGAGGGAAGCACTCGTTACGTTTGGAGGGGGCAGGAGGGAAGCACTTGTTACGTTTGGAGGGGGAGCACTCGTTACGTTTGGAGGGGGCAGGAGGGAAGCACTCGTTACGTTTGGAGGGGGCAGGAGGGAAGCACTCGTTACGTTTGGAGGGGGCAGGAGGGAAGCACTCGTTACGTTTGGAGGGGGCAGGAGGGAAGCACTCGTTACATTTGGAGGGGGCAGGAGGGAAGCACTCGTTACGTTTGGAGGGAGCAGGAGGGAAGCACTCGTTACGTTTGGAGGGGGCAGGAGGGAAGAACTCGTTACGTTTGGAGGGGGCAGGAGGGAAGCACTCGTTACGTTTGGAGGGGGCAGGAGGGAAGCACTCGTTACGTTTGGAGGGAGCAGGAGGGAAGCACTCGTTACGTTTGGAGGGAGCAGGAGGGAAGCACTCGTTACGTTTGGAGGGGGCAGGAGGGAAGAACTCGTTACGTTTGGAGGGGGCAGGAGGGAAGCACTCGTTACGTTTGGAGGGGGCAGGAGGGAAGCACTCGTTACGTTTGGAGGGGGCAGGAGGGAAGCACTCGTTACATTTGGAGGGGGCAGGAGGGAAGCACTCGTTACGTTTGGAGGGGGCAGGAGGGAAGCACTCGTTACGTTTGGAGGGGTCAGGAGGGAAGCACTCGTTACGTTTGGAGGGGGCAGGAGGGAAGCACTCGTTACGTTTGGAGGGGGCAGGAGGGAAGCACTCGTTACGTTTGGAGGGGGCAGGAGGGAAGCACTCGTTACGTTTGGAGGGGGCAGGAGGGAAGCACTCGTTACGTTTGGAGGGGGCAGGAGGGAAGCACTCGTTACGTTTGGAGGGGGCCGGAGGGAAGCACTCGTTACGTTTGGAGGGGGCCGGAGGGAAGCACTTTTTAAAGGGAGGCAGGTTTTTGGTGGCGACAGGCTCTGGAGATGCAAGTCTGGCCCTGTCGGTGATCACACACCTCTGCTTGTACCTCCTCCCCCGCCATCACTTACCAGTAACAATAAAATGAATAACAGGGCATGATAACATCCATCAGAGACATGAAAACCCATCCAGCCGTTATGAGACGTGGAGAGCAAGGAAGGCTGTGTGAGCAGGTAATTACATTCCACCACAAGGAGGAGGAGAAGAGAGCACAAGAGCGGTCACAGCAAATTACCAGGCTGATGCGATACCGTGCATGTCTGTCCGACACAGGGCAGCATCCCGCCAAATTACCAGGCTGATGCGATGCCGGGCATGACCGCCCGACGCCGGGCAGCATCCCTTCCATCAGAACAGCCACCCCGGGAATAATCTCCAGTATACAGGATCCGTGAGAAGATTGATGGGGACAGCAGCGATTCCACCCACAGCCTCTGCACGGACAAGAGTATATCATCAGTGTTCTCCACAGGCTCTTTTAGCCGGGTGCTCCACCCGGCTAGTTTTGCTGAGCACCCGGCTGTCACCTCCTGCTCTTCTTCTGCTGTAAGCAGAGTTGTGCAGAGAAGCGCTGGCCCTGCATTCTCTTATCTCGCCCCACCAGGATACTTTTTCATACCACCCGCCTGAAAAAAAAAAAGTTCTGGGGAGAACACTGAATATGGACTTACTGCAACATAACAATATCCACTCTACTTCTCGGCTGTATCGTGTAACCCAGGTCCAGCGAACAACATGGAGGAGCCCAATAAGGCTTATTTTTTACAATGACAAATGTGAACATGCGGGGCACAAGTGTTCAGTTGATAACGGAACACTATGACGAAAAATAGGAAAATTCAAAATACATCTGTACACATACACAGATATATACATACATACATACATACATATCCCAGAGTAAATGCACCACAAATATTTTACTTTCTGTGTAGCTCAAAGGGGGTCAGCCCAGATCTCCCAGCTCTGCACCTAGCTTTTGAAGCCCTTTGGCACTTTGACCTGAGGAAGTGGGTAGAGATCCACGAAATGCAGTGCTGTCCTTATTAAAAATGAATCTCACTAATATTATAAATGTGAAAGTTTGAATGTTTGTTAATCACGCAACAATGGCTGAACGGATTTGAATGAAATTTGGCACACACATAGTACATTACCTGGAATATGATATAGGATAGTTTTAATCCCCATAACCAAAAAGTGTGTGGAGACAAATACAAATTTCACTGAGAAAATGTAAACTGCAGCCATTCTTACACTGCTAATGGCAGGGTTCTCAAACTTTGCACAATTGGTCACTGGGTGACTGGGATTAATATTCAGAAAAGTGGGTGGAGCCTACAAAAGCCAATCAAAATTCACCTACTGATTTTCAAGGGGAATATTTAATTGCTGCCATTCTTGCACTGTTAGTGGTACAGGCCTCAATCTTGGGACAGTTGGTGATTGGGTGACTGAGGTTCAAATTCAGAAAACGTAGTGTAGCCACAAACAGCCAATCAGATTTGTTTCATTTCAATGCAAATTATTGTTCGCAAAGACCGCAAAGCTCACAAACTAGGTCATTGAGCAATTGTGTGTTAGGGTTACGAAAAGTGGGCGGAGCCAACAGCCAAATACATACCCGGGCAACGCCGGGTCATCAGCTAGTTTATAAATATGAATTTGTCGTTGAGGTAAGCCCCCCCCCCCTCCTTTTTCTCTTATTTGTATAACTGTTTTACACACTCCTTTGTCCTATGTTGTATAACCTTGTTACGTCTGTCATTCTTTGTTTCAATGTATGTATTTATTGTCCAACGCTGCGTAATATGTCGGTGCTTTATAACTATAATAAATAACAAGTACAACTTATGGAAGCCCGTCTAAAAAAATAATAATTTACAAGACCTAAAAGATCTGCTCACACCTTGATGCTTTGTACCACAAGACACATTTGGGGGTCTTGTGGAGTCTATCCACCGTAAATGTAAAACCATTTTGATGAAGGTTTTCAGGGTGTACAGGAGGGTTTCTTTTAGCCACTACTACTGACGGGAAAACTCTAGTTCCAAACAAGCTTTCTGATTACAGGTACACTTGATTGCTGCCTGATGAATGAGTGATCAGATGTGACAGTTTAATATGAGGCGGACTACAACAACAATCGCACATGTACAGAAGCCTTGCTGATGACAAACCGCCATCTATCAGAGAAATCTGCATAAAGACAGGCAGAGGCAGGAGTTCATAATAAATCTGGAACTAGTGAGGCCTGACGGAAGCGACAGCAGAAATAGTGACGCGAACTGATGTTTGTTCCGCATAAAAGGAACGTTTGCTGGGAAGCTGTAACTGAAGCATTAATAAAAGGAGAATAAAAACTATCAGGACAGCTTTAGAAATAGGAATCCTCAATATGATGTCATTTACACAGAGGCAGTTATACCTGCTGAGATCAGTACACAGCTGCTCCTGTTCTATTGCCTGATGAAGTGGGTTGAATCCAGAGAAACGTGTTGCAAAATTTTGAAGCTTTAGGATTAAAGAACTTTCACTGAATACTGACTATTTGGGTCTTTTTGGAGAGCCAAGTTTTTAATTAATTTTATCCTGTTCCGGGGCCTCTGTTATTATCCATACACTAGGCTACCTAAGCCCGTTTAAAAACAGGCTCTAGGTCAGGGGTCGGGAACCTATGGCTCGCGAGCCATATATGGCTATTTTCATGCCTGCATATGGCTCTCTGGCTCGCTAAAAGGCGTGTGACAGAGCGGCCAGAGCCTGTGTTTACTTTTGAAATTTGCGCCGCCGCCCCCTCCATGCCGGGTCTTTATATTTACGTGTGCCTCCTTCATCGGCACCGCCTCCCGTGTCAGAATTTCGCCTTTTCTGCCCGATCTCCTCCGAGATGGATGCGCTGATGCTGGCGCTGCCTATAGAAGTGATGTCACACGCTACGTGTGACATGTAGACGTCGGCGCAGCCAGCGGGAACAGAGGCAGCTTGGCGGGGAGGAGGAGCCGATCCGAGGACATGCGACCCAGAGGCAGCCGCACCCATAGCTACGCAGCCAGCCACCACTGCCTCCGGAGCGTGTACTAAGCCGCCAGCAGCAGCAGCGAGTGAGAGCCTGCCGGACTGCCGCCGTCGTGGTCACTCCAGGTCCAGGAGGTCACTCCAGTCCACTCTCCTCTGGTCAGTTCATTTGTGGGGAAATCTTCTGCCAATTAGATTGCATTTGTGGGGAAATCTGCCAATGACATTGCATTTGTGGGGAAATCTGCCAATAAGATTGCATTTGTGGGGACATCTGCCAATTAATTGCATTTGTGGGAAAACCATTAGCAACAGCATAACAATGTTATTAAAAAGAATGCAGACACTTATTGTACTTTAAAAGTGTTTTGTTTTGCATAAAATGTACACATTACCTTGTATTTAGTTTTAAACATATTGTATGGCTCTCACAGAATTTCATTTTAAAATATGTCGTGTTTATGGCTCTCTCGGCCAAAAAGGTTCCCTACCCCTGCTCTAGGTAGTGAAGTTACCGCCACCAGTCAGTGCGCACGCACCTGGCCACCCTGCTCCCTGGCCCGACATCCCGTGGTGGTGGTGGAGGAGGAGGAGGAGGAGGAGGAGGAGGAGGAGGAGGTGGAGGAGGAGGAGGTGGAGGAGGAGGCTGCCATAGTTCTTTTCTTTTAAACAATACCAGTTGCCTGGCAGCCCGGTTGGTCTATTTGGCTGCAGTAGTGTCTGAATAACACCAGAAACAAGTATGCAGGTAATCTTGTCAGGTCTGACAATGATGTCAGAAACACCTGATCTGCTGCATGCTTGTTCAGGGGCTATAGCTAAAAGTATTAGAAGCAGAAGATCAGCAGGACAGCCAGGAAACTGGTTTTGACTGAAGTACCACAGGGAACTCCACAAATAGAATGCGCCTGTTAAAAGTGTCCCAGCAGGGAAGAGTTAATGGTTCCCAGGGAAGGAGATGGGCGGAACCCATTACCTCTTCCCTGCTGAAACACAAAGAGAACCTGTAATCACAAATTGAACTTCATCCCAATCAGTAGCCGATACCCACTTTCCCATAAGAAATGTTTTCCTTTTCTTAAACGGATCATCAGAGGGCTCTGTATGGCTGATATTGTGGTGAAAACCCTTCCACAGTGTGATGTCAGAACCATGGTCCTGACAGTTTCCTTTCTTTGAACCTCATTGCACTGTGGGAAAGAACAGCTGTTTACAGCGGTTTTCAACTGCCAAAAAAGCAAGCAGCATCTCCTTCCTCTGACATCTGCCAGCAGTAAAAATGTCACCATGTGATAAATGTCAGGATGTAAAATCAGGGAGAGGAAAGATTTTACAATGGGCAAACACTGACTTAATCATTTATAAATAATCATTGTAGAAATGATGCATGGTTTTATTTTCACTGGAGTTCCTCTTTAACAGGCACATTGTACTTGTGGGGTTCCCTGTGACATAGGGCCCTTCATGTGAGTTCATGTTTTGACCTTCTGTAATGATATATGGCTTTATGGCTAAAGCTCAGTCTGCACTTAGTCTGTTCTCCATCTTGTCTCATATTATCCTACTGGTTCTACCATATTGGATCTTCATGAGATGAGAGTTACAAGTGCTTGGAGGAGCTAATCACCTGAGATCCTTGGAATTACCTCAGAGACATCAGGGAGTCCTACATCTAAAAACCACATACAGACTTATGACTTGGGCTGATATGGGCTGGCAAGCCTTATTCCATTTGTTGTTGGTGACACTGAAGCTACCGTGAACACTTGGGTGAAAAGAATTTGTAGAACTGTATAAGCGCTAAATACTTGTTGCACAAATTGTTAAAGGATACCTGAGGTGACGTGACATGTAACATGATGAGATAGACATGTGTATGTACAGTGCCTAGCAGACAAATAACTATGCTGTGTTCCTTTTTTTCTTTTCTCTGCCTGAAAGAGTTAAATATCATGTGTGCAAGTGGCTGACTCAGTCCAGACAGGAAGTGACTACAGTGTGACCCTCACTGATAAGAAATGCCAACTATTAAAACAATTTCCTAGCTGAAATTGGCTTCTGAGAGCAGGACAGAGATAAAAAGGATCAACAGTTCATTGATTTCAGCTCTGGCATATTTCAATGAATGGGTCATTGAGCAAAAACAATAAAACAGTTAAAACTTAGAAAGTAAATTTAAACCTAAAACTGTGGAATATCTTAAAAATTCATTTTTAGGAGAAGGAAGATAGATACAATTGTTTATTTCATTTATTTTCGCCTCGGGTGTCCTTTAAGGACTGATGCGCTCCGGGCTTCATAGAGCAGTGTTTCTACTAGATGCTCACCCACTAATTACAAACGCCATCTCCCCAAGGCGGACGTGTACGCAGGGCCGGATTTGTGGGCAGGCACCCAAGGCACAGGACTAGGGCGAATTGATTATGCTACCTTCCTGGGGCGGCCGTGGGTGACAGGTTAACTAACTGACTGCACCTGCTGTGACCTGTCACCCTTCATAGTTTCCGCAGCCGCCCGCCCCGCTTGCCGCTCTGCTCTGTGTGTTAGTGTTGTCCGGATCATGAACGATTCGGATCTTTGATCCGAATCTATTTTATGAGTCGATCATCCGAATCATCAAAATGAGTGATTCGGATCGCAAAAGGGGCGTGGCCAGGAGCGACACGCCCCCTCTCAGCGGGCAGCGGGGTCTTGGAAGCAGAGCAGAGATGGATCGCTCTGTTGGATGGGAGGCAGCCTTGCAGGGAGACAGGTAGATGAGAGAGAGGGGACATCGGTGCCACTGCCAGATATGTGTAGAGCACACATACTGGCTGCAATGCGCTGCACATTACAGGCTGGCTGTTCCGTAGTGCTGCACAGTGAACACATTGGAAGCTTTTGGCTCAGCACAGCTCAGTAACTTTGCAGACAGTGTGATTGAAAGGCAATATAATCCTCCTGCACTCGGCACTAAACAGCTGCACTTATCTTCTGGGAATGCTTTTCACTGTGCGACCTTTTCTTTCAAAGTGTACAGATGAACATATAGGTGAAATATATGTAAAACATGTGATTTGCAGCATGTGGGTATTACGTGCAAACATTTCTGCTCTCTGCTCGTCCCTCCTCCCTTCTCTGTCCACTCCCTGCCCTCTGTCCATCTTCTCCCCTTCTCTGTGTGTCCACTCCCTCCCCTTCTCCTGTCCACAGACCTGTCCTGCTGTTCATTTCACCCCCGAATGCTTCTGGTAGTAAAATGATCCGAGATTCGGATCAAAGATCCGGATCTCTTCAATGATCCGATTCGAATCATCCGGATCATTGAAAAGATCCGAACTTCCCATCTCTACTGTGTGTGACTGCGATGTGAGCAGAGGCAAGCGGAAGCAGCTGCGGTTGCCTGGCTACAAGGAGAGGGGGCGGGATCCCAGAGGAGGAGGACCGAGCGGAGATCGGACTCCGAGTGACTTACTCGGATGCATGCTGCTGTGTGGTGTGGTGCGCCCTGGCCCCTGCAGCCAGCCAGTCATCATCACCAGCCGCCACTGCGGCCAGTACGTACCTGCTGCAAGGCAGACTTTCCCTCAGTCCCAGCACACAGCTCCAGCCTCCAACAACAAGCAAGCTTCTGCTTTTCACAAACATTGAGAGAGCAGAGCGCATCTTTCAATAGGGCGCCCCCGCTGTCAATCAGTGACGTGATGTCACTGATTCACATTGCACGCACAGCGCTGCCAGGAGTCACTTTCTAGGGGAGGGTCTCGCACACCGCTGGGGCTGATGGATCTATGAGAGCCTCAGTGCGCAGGCTCTCTGCAGAACGAGACCCCCTTTCCTAATGTTCTGCTGTGCACATCCCTGGCTGGCTGGCTCCAGATTTGTTGTGACATTTTGACTGCAGACTTGACTGTAAGTTTCTGCTGCAGGCAGCATGATGTCTCTGTGTGTTCCTGACGGTCAGTGTGTGTCAGGATGAGTGACTAGCCAGGCAGGGTAAGCAGCGTCCCAGCAAAGCTGTAGGAGAGAGCAGAGATCGGCACTCAGATTTACGGTTCACCCGAGGAATGCAGGGGGATGGGTCCTGCTTCCACTACTGTGATCAGTCCTGTGAAAGGTGCTCAGGCAACAGCCATGGCAATTCATGGGGAGAGAGAGCAGAGGCCAGGCCAGCAATATATGCACATACATTTATATGTGACAGTTCTGCACTTACATTAACTTTGAGTGAAGCATCCAAAGGCACTAAGTTATGCTCCTCTGACATAGTGTAGAACAGTTGCAAATAAATGTATGCGCATGCAGAGTAAGCAGCATCAGCATTTGGGACAGCTCTGGCACACATTACAGTGTATCTGACCATTTTAACATACAGAAAATTATGTTCAATGTAAATTGTTCAATAGTGTGTGCACGGGGGAGCGAGCGACAGATTTCATTGCCTGTTAGGGCCAGAAAGAGTCTCTCTCTCTCTCTCTCTCTCTTTCTCTCTCTCTCTCTCTCTTTCTCTCTCTCCCCCTCTCTCCCTCTCTCTCTCTCTCTCTCTCTCTCATAATGTACAGAGGATCCCAGGCACAGAAAGCATCCATGCAACAGCCACGTTGTAACTAGCAGATGTTTGCTCATGTGCAGTCTAGTTGCTGGATTGCACATGAGCAAGTGTAGCTTAGTATACAAAATAGCTTTTGTGCCAATCCTTTCTGTGTCTGGCTGGGGAAAGCCTTGCTAGGATCCCCTGTATGTTATGCGGGTGATACTGGCTGCTGCTGGTCTAATGTTGTTAAGTTTTGTGCATTGGCTGGGCGTTTTCTGGACTTTTTACTTTTTCTACAGCAATTTATGCGTGGACCGCTGTGTACTGTAGTATACACATCAAGGATGTACGTTTGTGGAAAAAGGTGTGTGTAAGATGGGGGGGGGGGGGGGGGACTTTGTAGGGGGCGAGTTGGTGATAATGGGCCTTGGGCGGCAAAAAGTACAAATCCGGCCCTGCGTGTACGACCGACAACCCGGCCGCCTTCATTTGAATCCCTTCCAATGGCTTATAAGTCACTTCTCTGATCGATGTCGGCAGCAGATGTATCATTTGGATGCCACAGCGAAAAAAAAAGCCATTGATTTCATCCATCCACAATGTCTATAAATAGCATAAAAAGCAACACCAATGTGTCACGAAGAGAGAAGGGTGCGAGGAGCAGGGCTGGATGTGTGCCATTAAGGAATATAAATGAACCCTGCAAAAAGCCTTCTCACTCTGGTGAGCAGAGCCTTGAGGGCGACTTGTGGCTTCTCATGGCTGCGTGTGATAAAGAGGAACGTCAATAAAGTTACAGAATGAAAAAAAATGGTTTCCAATATGGATACCAGCTTTCCATTAGAATAATACGATAATGGCTGGAAAACTTGTCGCCCCGTGTAATACAGCGTCTCAACCAAACTTTCTCCCTATGCCATATGAGGCTGGGTGCACTCGACAGTGCATGAAAAGTTGCGTTTTCTGTCACGTACATTTTTATTGCGTTTTACGTGCGTTTGTGTTTTCATCCCGCACATGTGTTTTACATGCTTTTTTTATATGTGTTTTATGCAAATCACTAGGAAGTCAACAGGAAGCGGAAATACATCAGAAAACTTTTTTTGTGGATTTTTTTTACAAAACCGCATATATAAAAACGTATGCCAAACGCACACACAAAACGCATTACATTGCGTCACCATTGACTTTCATTATGTGAGTTTATGCGTTTTTTAAGATAGGCAAACAAGCCAGCGTTTTTAAAACGCGTATTAAAAAGTGCATCCAAATGCGTATTTTCATGAGTCCCATTGACTTAACATTATACACGGTGACGCTGCATTTACGCAATGCTAGCATTTCTGCTTCGTGCATTTCCTGCCTAATTCTCTACTGGTGTGCCGAGGACAACACGTCTGGTAAAATTAAGTGCTACTTATATTGCCCAATGCCAGATGGCCGCCAAATCCTGGTCTCTTCATGCAAGCATTGTACCAAATGATAATGACTGGTGAACTTGGGTTCAATCTAGATTGCCATAGGTAAGCTCCAAGCAAGGTGGCTGTCAAACTCTTGTCTCTCTTCAATGCAATGGCTCACGCGACCCAACGGGTCAGGTGACATGCAGGGGGGGGGGGGGGGGCATTGTGTGCTAAGCACATGCATCAGTCATCAGGCGATCCCTTCCGATGTCAGATACTGAAAACCTTGCAGTATGTACTAGAAAAAAACAATATACTAAACGATTCTATGGAATAAATGATTTTGTCAATCAGAATATCAGAATGCTGGATTTTATGATCGTATCTGAAGAGAGAAAGAGCTTTAATCGACCGGTTTATGGGAACAATCATTCATTTCCAACTGACTACTTACGATCCGGAAAATCTGATTGTATAATCGCATCTGAGGAAAATATTGCACGATCGACTAGTCCCTGCAAAGTAGACATTTTAAAACTATCGGTTTTTCAGGAGGGAAAATCGAAGTATGCCCACAAGTGTGTCGCACACACGCGTCTGCTTTCCACCACCAATGAGCAGTCGAGAAATGGTTATTAATGCCCACCTTTATAGGAGGGTAGAGCAATTACTCACAAAAGCGGCACCTACACGCCAGGAGCCCTGACCAATAGGCAGATTCTGTCTCCCGGTGAAATAAAGCTGTAGGAACACCACAGGAGTGCCACATTTTAGGTCATGCCTAGTGCCGACGTATAAGCCGTTGGGGCAAAGAGAAAGGAGGATTCTGGGCGATTTCAGCACCAAGCTGTACATGGTTGCCATGGTTTCCAGCAAGTTCCCTACAAAAGCTACAGCAGCTTCTGACTGAAGTTCAAAGAGAATATTTATAATTTGGTCTTTAGTTACAAAAGGACTTCTACACAGATGGTTTGTTACATAGGATAAAGCAATACATGAAGGAAACTTTAAAGTGAACCTGTGTCCAGCAGTTTATACAGGAGGACATGGGCCTGAGTTGTTATGTCAGCCCTCCCCTTCCTGCCTAAACTGAGCTGTTTCCATTGGACTAATGTCAGCCATGTGACCACTAATCCACCAATACCACATAACTTGCATATGGTGACAACCAATGGGAGCTACTTAGTGGAAAAGCACAACTTATGACTCAGGCTTTGGTTTCTCTCTCTAATGGTGGCCATACACGATACAATAAAAACGTTCAATTTTTCCGTTTATTCGATCTAAATGATCGAATTGAATGAAAGTTGAAAATATTTTTTTTTTTTTCGATCAAGAAATTTTAACGATTATCCCGTTTTTTCGGGAAAAATTATCGGACATGCTGGAAAATCTTTATATTCGATCTAACGGAATAATCAAACTAAATTATCTAATTGAAAAATTGTACCATGTATGGCCACCTTAAGGCTCAACACACCATACAATCTTGGTTGTTCAATCTTACCACTTTCATGTAGTATAAGAGCTTATCCAATTAATCATTAACCACTTCAGGATTCTGCGTACGCTTAACTACGCCCCTGAATCCTGAAGTGGTTTCCATGGAAACGGCCGCTCGTATGAGCGGCCGTTCCATGTCAGTTCACGGAGGGTGTCTCCGTGAACACCCTGCGAGCCGCCGATCGCAGCTCGCAGGGTAAATGTAAACACGCGGGGAAGATCTTCCCCGGTGTTTACATATATACGGCGCTGCGCAGCAGCAGCGCCGTAGAGGAGATCGGCGATCCCCGGCCTCTGATTGGCCGGGGATCGCCGGCATCTGATAGGCTAAAGCCTATCCTATCCGCAGCAGGACGGCTTTCCGCCCTGCGCCGCACACAGGGGACGGGAGAGGGAGGGAAGGAGGCAGAGGGAGGACTAGTGCTGCGGAGGGGGGCTTTGAGGAGCCCCCCCCCCCGCAAGGCACAGCAGAGCGGCGGCGATCAGACCCCCCCAGCAGGACATCCCCCTAGTGGGGAAAAAAGGGGGGAGGTCTGATCGCCCTGCCTGATTTCTGATCTGTGCTGCGGGCTGAAGAGCCCCCGCAGCACAGATCAGCCAAACCACCCGGTATCCGGAAGTGGTTAAAGGTGTTTTCTATCTGTTGGCCCTTATATTAGGGCCTGTACACACTGAAAAAACGTTTTTAAAGCATGTAGTTTTTTTGTGCGTTTGCGTTTTTCTTGTAATTGCTGATTGGCTAAAGAATCCTTTGTTTTTTTTTCTAGTTTACATTCAACAGGAATCAGGAGATTGCAGAGTCTTCTGGGATACTGACTTCTGAAAAACGCAGGCAAAAATGCAAGCGCATGCGTTTTTAATGCGTTTTTCATGCGCTGTGCTTAAAAAAGCGCAGCAGGCACTGCGATTGCGTTTTTCTAAAAACGCATCGCACCAGTGTGTACAAGTCATCACGATTTTCATTCTTTTTCAAAAGACCTTGCGATTTTAAAAACGCATGCGTTTTTAAAAAAGCAGCGCAAGCGCAGCAGTGTGTACAGGCCCTTACATAGATTTGGTAAATCTGTACAACCAAGATTGTATGGTGTGTGTTGAGCTTAAAGGTGGCCATACATGGTACAATTTTTCAATTAGATAATTTAGTTTGATTATTCCGTTAGATCGAATATAAAGATTTTTCCAGCAGGTCCAATCATTTTTCCTGGAAAAACGGGATAATCGTTCGAATTTCTTGATCGAAAAAAAAAAATTCAACTTTCATTCAATAATTCGATCATTTAGATTGAATAAACGGGAAAGTAGAACGTTTTTATTGTACTGTGTATGGCCACCATAAAGGTGGCCACACACCATACAATTTTTAAATATCTGTTCAATTTAAGAATTGCAATCAATTTTTCTGACTGATTGTAACATTTAAAAAATCTGACCAATGTACCACACACGTATGTTCAATTTTTCCCCAATTATGATAAAAATGATTGGATACTCTGACAAAATTGCTAGGGTGTGTATACTAGCTGTGCTGACCACCTGAGAGACACAGTAGTGATCCGCTGTTATTGGCTGGCGGTGACAGTGAGGGAAGGCGAAAAAAAAAAAAAATGAAAAAACATTATTTAAAAAAAATATATATAAATAAATACATTAAAAAAAAAAAACCAGTGATCCCAGCCCACCAACAGAAAGCTCTGTTGGTGGGCAGAAAAGAGGAGGGGGGGGGGGGAAATCACTTGTGTGCTGAATTGTACGGCCCTGCAGCTTGGCCTTAAAGCTGCAGTGGCCTAATTAGTAAAAAATAGCTGGGTCAATGGGGAGGGGGAGGTGTAAGCCTACGGTCCCTTAAAGAAAATCCGTAACGAAAAAAGTTCCCCTGAGGGGTACTCACCTCGGGTTGGGGAAGCCTCCGGATCATATTGAGGCTTCCCCTGTCCTCCTCGGTCCCACGGTGGCGGAGATAAAGCTCCCCGAACAGCGGGATGTAAATATTTACCTTCCCAGCTCCAGTGCAGGATTGGCTCTCTGGTCGGAGATAGGCGGAAATAGCCGATCGCTGACGTGCCGATCTACTGCGCAGGCGCAAGTCTCCTGCGCCTGTGCAATAGAGTGGACGCGATGGAGATCGGCTATTTTCGCCTATCTCCGTGGGAAGAGCCGCAACAGCGCCCCCGCTGGAGCCAGAAAAGGTAAATATTGCACAGCCTGACAAATTGTCGGGGGAAGCCTCGATAGGGTCCAGAGGCTTCCCCCTACTGAGGCAAGTACCCTCCAGGGGATTTTTTTTCGTTACATAATCTCTTTAAAGCGGACCCAAACCAAACATTTTTTTTAATTCAAAATATTTAGTTGCACTATTCTGACACATACAAAGATAAATAAACACTCCTTCAAGCCTATGAGCATTTCAGTGCATGCTTTTCACCCTTCTCTTTTCATAACTAGGGTTATACAGGTGGCAGCCATTACTTATGAGCTTAGTAGGAGGTTTTAGATAATGGGTGTTTGTCATCAGCTATCCTCCCTCACAGGGGCCTCATCTATGTGAAATCTCACACAAGCTGAGATCACCTCCCCTGTGACATCATCAGTAGCAGCCTGTGTTTTTTTTTTATCTCCTCCACCAGTTTGACGGATTCTGTCCCGGCAATATGAAAGGAAGGGAGGGGTTCCCCCAATAAATGTAAAATATTTTATATTTGTCACTATGCAGCTGAAAAAAAGGCTGCTGTTATTATAATTTAGAAATTAGATTTTATTTCTGAAATCTTGCATTTTTAATTTGTGTCCACTTTAAGTGGTTGACCTTGAAAAATAAGAAATATATCAATTTAGATGACAGAAATTAAAGGACAGTAACAAGAGGGATATGGAGGCTGCCATATTTATTTCATTTTAAACAATACCAGTTGCCTGGCAGCCCTGCTGATCTCTTTGGCTGCAGTAGTGGCTAAATCACACACCTGAAACAAGCATGCAGCTGATCTAGTCAGATCTGGCAATGTCAGAAACACCTGATCTGCTGCATGCTTGTTCAGGGGCTATGGCTAATCGTATTAGAGGCTGAGGATCAGCAGGATAGCAGGGCAACTGGTATTGCTTAAAAGGAAATAAATATGGCAGCCTCCATATTCCTCTCAGTTGTCCTTTAAATTTAGAGTGTATTAAACATTTTATTTCAGCAGAAAAATACATATATGTAGACGGATCTGTACATCTGTCTTGAAAGAGGGACAAATGAGGGACAAATTTGGTTCCCAAAGAGGGACTGCCCCTATGAAAAAGGGACAGTTGTAAGTTATGCACACACACAGTTCATTTATACATACATGACATACATACACACACACACACACACACTTGTACATGCATGTCACACACGCGCGCACATACGCACGGCATGTATACATACACGCAATGACCTGTAGCCATATGAGTTACAGCCCTGCAAGTAACGTAACAAATCACTCTACTAGAATTCCATTTACAGTTTTATAACCTCTTCCCACACTAAATACAATATATGCTGCATAGCCTTTCCTGACCAAACAGGAGGCTCATGTGTTTGTTAAAGGAAACCTCTCAGAAAAGTGACAATGCTGACCTGTGATTTTTTTTTTTATTATTGGATCTGAACTCAGAACTTCCCCTTTGCTCTAAAAGATAAGCAGCAGCATAATAACCTTTAAAAAAATGTCTTTGTTACAGCGGATACAAATCCTGCAATAACTGCATCGAATCTACTTTCTGCTTTCATGGAAGCAGACACAAGGTTAAGATCCAGTGTTTACAAATTAGCTACTCTGGCGAGGCAGCCAGCTCACACAGCTGAGAGATCATAATTACAGTCGTGATTAATGAGAGATGAAGGAGAATTAGGTTAGACTCTCTGAATACATACAGGGTGCATTTCTCTGTTTTCACGCCGCCCTGTGCAAGAGTTCAGGTCCACTTTCAATCCTTATCCCTCCCTATGAAAACAAAGTGCCTGCCACCCTCCAAACACCCAGTTTCCCTCATACGCCCCCCACCTTCCCTATGGGGGTCATCCATTTTGGCAGGGATAACTTACAATTCTTACTCCCATCCCAAGGCCACACCCCACCCATAAGCTGCTAGTGAAGAGGGTGACTGAACACCCAAAAAAGAAGCCAAGGTGGTGCTATCTTAGCTCAAAGCACCCTTTGCCAATATATTTGCCCTGATGAAGCGGGCATAGACCTATGAAATGCGTTGCCAGTGCAACATATAATTAATTTACTGTATTTCATGAATTAGTCTTCATTGAGGTAAGCCACCTCACTTTTTCTTTTGTTTTTTAATGTAATTTTATCAAACCACTGGGCGCCTCTTTGCCCCCTTGTGTTCTATCCATAGCCTAAATGCAGAAGGGTGCAAGGTGGGAAAACAGCCCTGGTAATTGCTAAAAGATCTTTGTCGATCAGGCATCATCTCGTAGTAAAATGACCGACTCGACTCGACTCTGAAGGAAGGTTGAGAAGTGGCCAGCCTCATCTCCTCCCACTTTTCATCCCACGATGCCCTGGTAACTAGTGATGGGTCGTTCACGAACGAGCCGGCTCTTTGCTGTGAACAAGAGCCGGCTCTCAGGTTTGAAAGAGCCGATGCCTCAGCCGCCCCACACAGCTCTGATTTGCTGTGTAATAAAGGGCGCTGAGGCATGCTGGGAGATGTAGTCCTTCTCCTGCAGCTTGTAGGAGTGTATGGGGCGGAGCAGAGCAGTAGCAGGAGGGATTGCCCCAGTCAGCGAAGCAGTCAGCAGTTGTCATGGAGACGGGGGCGGGGCTTTTCCTCCGATTCTGAGTGGTGTCCAGTAATATTTAATGAAGAGCCGATTGAGAGCCGTAAGAGCCGGCTCTTAAATGGGAGCCGATTCAGAAGAGCCGATTCTCCGAGAAGAGCCGGAATTCCCATCACTACTGGTAACATTACAGACAGCCAATGATCTACAACTAATTCTAGCTTGAACACCAATGGAATGTAAATCATATGCAGCCTGGAATTGGGCCAATCAAATCAGCTTCCTGTGGATTCTGACAGTCCAAATTTTAAAGAAAACCTGAACTGAAAATTAAAAAAAAATAATACACAAGTCATACTTACCTCCAGTGTAGTCTACTCCTCATTCTCTTTCTCCTGTCCCGCGTCCTGTTTGTCCACTGTGATCAAGAGAATTCTCCATCCTCCATTTTGAAAATGGCCATCACCCCACAACAGCTTTCTGGTCAGCACACTGTAATATCTCCCACTTGAGCCATAAAACATGGCTATTACCTGGCACATCAGTTGTCCCCTCAGCTATAACTGACAACAACTGATATATAACGGACAGCAAATGATATAATTCAGTTCTGACAAAATGCTGTCAGAACTGGAAGGGATCATTGTCAGAAGAAAATGGTGAGCTTCTGAGAGGAACTGATGGCAAGGTAACTATGTAATGTTCATTTGAAGTTACCTCATGTGTTTATTTTAAATAAGGTTACCCAGTTCAGGTATTTATTTGCATAAAATTTGGAATTGGAATTACTTGCATCTCATTAACATTCTCAAACTACAACCACTTGTGCTGTAGCCACACCCCTTCAAAATAAACAATGGGAGGGGTTAGTGAAGGGGTGAGCAAACCTCTCTTTGATCGGGCTGCTTTCCTCTAGAATGCGGCCCGCAATAACAGTGTCCGTCTTCCTCCCTTCCTCCGGAGAAAGCAAGTGCGGGGAGAGATATCTCGGCTACACCACCACAAAGACAGACAGACCCTGAGCCTGTACCGTCTGAGCGCCCACAACCTGGAGGTAGAGACAGGGCGGCACAGACAGACATGGAAGCCCCGGGAGGAGAGACTGTGCAGACAACGCGACCAGGAGGTCTTGGAGGAGGAGGCCCACTTCCTGCTACACTGCAGCAAATCAGCACCTGTGAGGACCACCCACTTCCAGAGACTCTCCGCCCACATCCAGGATTTTACCTCCACAGATGAGGAGAGGAAACTCTACATCCTACTGGGGGAGGAGGAAACAACCGTGCAAATAGCTGCCCGATATGTCACAGCCTGACACCAACTGAGAAGAACATGATACCACATGGACTGTATTCCCCCCAATACCCCCCTATGGACTGTATATCCCAGTCCCCCATGCTGTCCCTTACATCCTCCTCACACCTATGGACTATATACCCCAACCCCCATTATCCTTCCCTTATTCCCACAATCTCCCTCCCCATGTGAATGTTTTGTTTTGCTTTGGCAATGCTAAATGTATTTGGTCCTGCCAATAAAGCTTTTTGGATTTGGAGATTGAGGGTTTACTTTCCCAATCACACTTTCCAGAGGCGATCTCCATGGTGATGGCGGCATCATGTGACACACTGGTACAAACAAGGCAGGTCACATGGTGCTGCCATTGCCATGAAGATCGCCGCTGGAGAGTGCGCTTGGGTAAGTTCTTCCCATGTACGAGCGCTGCACAGATTTTTAAATTTATGGCTTCGTAATGGCACGTGGGCCGAACTGGGCCTGCAGGCCGTAGTTTGCCCAGCCCTGGGTTAGTGTTTGTAACAGTCAACACCACCCATATACTTCTCTTTACAGTGGTCCTTTAAAGTACACTATAGCAAAGTGTCTGCAGCAAAGGCCCATCCAAAGAGTAGAAAACTGGAACTAAAATGGCGATACAGATTTAAATGCTGTGAGTGCCATTTTACACTGGCAAACCAGAGGGAGTTGTTTCGATATCCGAGCAGAACAGTGGGCATCAGAAGCTGCGATCTCCAACAGCAGCTTGGATGTTTTATGACTGTGTGCTTTATAAACAAGCATCATCCTGTCACTATAGGTACCATTGCTTTCTGCCCTTCGATTGAACGACAGGTGCACTTTCTGGGCATACTCAGTCTAGAGCAATCATTTTTTTTATAGTTATTCTACGACCAGCTGTCAGCAGGTGGCAAGATCCTTCAATAACCTATTGTTCAAGGCCAGTGACAATTACTTACAGCCCATGAGCTTGCATGTTTAAAGGGAACCTGAACTGAGTAAAATTTAAAATATTACCTGCAAATTAATATTAGATACTAACCTCACAGTTAGTTCCTCTCAGAAGCTCACCATTCTCTTCTTACAGTGATCCCTTACAGTTCTGACAATATTTTGTCAGAACTGAAATATACCAGTTGCTGTCAGTTATATATCAGCTGCTGTCAGTTACAACTGAATGTGCAAGGTAATGTCCATGTTTCCCTATGGCTCAATTGGGCGATATTACAGTTTAACAGTTTGCTGACTAGGAAGCTGTTATAGGGTAATGGCCATTTTTAAAATGGAGGAGGGAGAATTCCATTGATCACAGTGGACAAATGGGACGCAGGAGAGGAGAAAGATTGATGAGGGGACTACACAGGAGGTAAGTATGACATGTTTATTTTGACTTTTAATTTTCAGTTCAGGTTCTCTTTAAAGTGGACCTGAAGAACAGGATAGAAAAAAACAGAGCAATATCCAAAGAGTTTAGCCTAATTCCCCCTCATCTGTGACTAATCAAAACTGTAATTTTATCTCTCAGCTGTTAGCTGGCTGCCTCGGCAGAGCAGTTAATTTGTAAACACAGGATGGTAACCCTATGTCTGCTTGCATGAAAAAAGGAAGTAGACACTGCAGCATTATTGCAGGATTTGTATTAGCTGTATGAAAGACATGTTTTTCTGTTAGGCCCCTTTCACAGTGGGACATTGCGTTTGATGCGACGTTAAAGTCACACAATGTGCGCCTAACGCAGCGCATGTATGTTATGAAATTGGACGTTAGTTTGCACTGCGTTGTGTCTCTCGGTGCACCGTTTTCGGCGCATACTGATGGAACAAAACGGCACATGCGTTACATTTTTTTTTAACAGAAAAAAACCTTACTGAGCATGTGCAACACACATAACGCAGCAAATGTATTGCTAAACGCACAGCATGCAGCACTTTCTAAATATTGCTACACGTTGCACACAACGGAACGTGTGCACTGTGAATGTCGCACAGACTTTGCATTGCTGTGCGTTAGTCTGCGTTCTAAAATTTTCGAACGTGTGACTAACGTCCCACTGTGAAAGAGGCCTAAAGGTTATTACCGCAGTTGCTTATCTTCTACAGCAGAGAGGAAGTTCTGAGTTCAGGTCCACTTAAAAAAGTGCACTGGTGGATGTCAGATGTGCATTAACCTGAAGCAACCAATAAGATTACACATTAGTAAGATCTCAAAACAAGCTAAATTTTAATTGGCTGCAAAGACACCGTTCTGATTTACAAAACAACCAAAAAAAAAAAAAAAAAAGACAGGTCTGGGATTGTTAGGGAACTACTAGAACCAGCATCAACCCTACTGACACCTAACTGGCCCCTAAGGTGAATCCCAGCCGACAGGAACCACATGTCCCAGCATGCTCTGCTAGCATCCCAAGAGATTCCTCCCTCATCACCTTGAGGATTAAAAAAAATATGTCAATTGTCAGAACCAACCAAAATAAAGGATTCTTTGCTCTGGTTATATCACAGAAACTTAATCGGTTTTCAATTGCTGTCATTATATATCACTAACACTCCACACCCCTTCATCTAGAACGCTGACCAATCTCTGCCTGCAGAGGAGCTAGCAATCTAATGCTACTGCAAACGCTGGCATCTACAACAGACGAAAGCCTAACGTCCGCAACGCAATCAACGATAAAACAAACACTTGATCTGAAGTCGAATACCAGCAGCTAGTCGGGAAACAATGCATGAATATTTTGATGGACTTGGGAAAACGACAATCATCATTTTGATTTTAGAATTTCTTCCATTTTTCTATGGCCAAAGAGAACCTGTCTTCCATAATCACAATATGCTACACAGATTGCCGCAAATTGCTTGTCTAATGAAGTGGTTTACCCAGCTGAGCATGGGCGTAAATCATAATAACAATTATAATAAACAACCCCTAATTTGTAGGACCTTACCCCGCAAAACCCACGCATGCACGGGGAGTCCATACAAACTCTCCACGCAGGCTCCTGCCGTAGACTGAACGCAGGATCCCAGTTCTGCAAGCAAGGCGAGACTGAGCTCTAGCTGCCCGTCCCCTACACCGCCCAATCCGATTGGCTGGCAGAGGTCGCTGCACGCCATACATCACCTTTTGCACCGGTGACACGCAAACCACCTTAATTCTCCTAAACAGACATTCCTTAATGCATTAGAGAAAAACTGGGCTGGAATCAATCCTACAAAAGCAAAAACAACCATCTATCCTGATAAATGGCTGTGTGCATTATATTAGTAAGCTGTAGGCAGGGCTAGCTTCAGGGAGATCTATCCCCCTTAGGGATTGCCAGCTTAGAACTGTATCTCCTCCACTCTTCTTCTCTGAATAATTTAATATAAGGCTTGCAAGAGGGGCGGCTGTGTTGCAGTTTAAGGTGTGGAATCTCTGGATCGCCTGAACGGCAAAAAAGGATACAATAGAAAGGAATCCCTATAAATAAAGGTGTGTGCTACAGGCTGATGCATGGAGCCCGGGCAGAGAGTCACTCACCGCTGCGCTGTGTCCCCTTCGCTGGCCGATTCACCTGCAACTCTTCGGCATGTTCCCCCCCTTCTTCTGCTGTCAGGCCAGGCGGATCCAGCGAATGAGAGTCACAACATGCCAAGGGAGAGGGAGGGAAGGATGTACTACAGAGCCGAGCGAGAGGGGGAGAAACAGGGAAGATCCCAGCAGGCGGGCGGGCGATTCTCTAAGGATGCCCTCGCTGCATCACGCCTCGCCCGCTGCACACTCACAGCGATGTGCCCGGAGAATGCTGGGAGAGCAGCGCTGTGCGTTAAAGCGGCAGAGGCATGATTTCCTGCAGCAGCAGGGAGGAGAGGATGGAGCTGACAGTGGGGTTCTGAAGCAAGGACGACAGCCAATTCCAGTCCCTGCAGCAGATAGAGAGACACTTAGGGCTTGATTCACTAAACAGTGATAACTCAAATATCACACCTATCAAAGATATGACACGCCTTATCCGAGTGGCATAGCGAGCGCTACAAACCCACAGGGGCTCAGGGCAGGACGAGTGCCATTGCCAATTGGCAGGCATAAGTTTGTAACGCTCGCTATGCTACTCTGATAAGGTATGTTAACTTTAATAAGGTGTGATATCTTTGATAAGGTGTGATATTTGAGTTATCACGGTTTAGTGAATCAAGCCCCTAGTGCCTGGTACACACACAATGCAATTTTTTTTGTCAGACGGTCAAGACGATTATTTCCCGAAAGGTTGGATCGGATTCCTGATCGATTTTCTGATCACTTCTATACATAATCGATCAGAAAAAGAAAAAGAAGATTGGAAATAATCGACTGTCGGTCTGGTGGAAAATTGCATTGTGTGTACTAAAGGACAACTGTAGTGAGAAAAATATGGAGGCTGCCCTATTTATTTCCCATTAAACAATACTAGTTGCCTGCCAGCTCTGCTGTTCTATTTGGCTGCAGTGGTGTCTGAATCACACACCAGAAACAAGCATGCAGCTAATCTTGCCAGATGTGACAATAATGTCAGAAATACCTGATCTGCTGCATGCTTGGTCAGGGGCTATGGCTAAAAGTATAAGGCAGAGGATCAGCAGGACAGCCAGGCAACTAGTATTGCTTAAACGGAAAAAAAATATGGCAGCCTCCATATCACTCTTACTACAGTTGTCAAATTCTGTAGCCTCTGCAGGCTGCTGTCCTGTTTACTGAGGACCTGTCGCTCGCCCACGGTGCCCATAAGTGATTTAGGGACAGTTCTAAATGTGGCGGTTTGTCATTTAAGCATTGCCCATTTAAAGGATAACTGAAGTGAGAAGAATATGTAGACTGCCATATTTATTTAACTATTAAAAAGGGAGTGTCCATGGAGTTGGTTAAAAAAATAAAAATACTAATCCACTTACCCGTGGCAGGCAGGACGTGCCCTCGACGCCGCTCCGGAGGCTCCCAGTCTTCTCCGGTGCCTCACCCGACCTGGCCAGGCTGGCTTCCAGGTCAGGCTCTTGTGCAATCCAACGTGTGTCTCACGCGGTCGCGCTGACGTCATCGGACGTCCTGCGGACTGTATGCACAAACGCACAAGGCAGAAACCGCGACCTTTCACGCACTGACAATGTGCACCCAGCCTTTAACTGCCTACTTTTTTTCACGATAGTGATAAAAGCGATTTGTATTCATCAATTGGTGGTGCAGCCTATCATTGCCAGGAATTCTGTTTCTTCTATAAGCTTTGCTCTTCTATTGATCCTGAGGCCTGCACACTGCATTGAATTGGGAGTGCAGATTCATCACCTTTATGCATTATCGTTTAAAATGTAAAGTACAGGTGTACACATACTTTATAAGCAGTACATTTCTCCTTGAGTAAAATGCACTGTATATCAATTTTCTCCTATGTTCCTGTCGCTTATATTACAGCAGCAAACATCTGACAGATCTAACAAGTTTTGGAATAGTCCATCTCCTTACAGAAGATTCTGAGGCCCAGTTCACCATGGTCAGATGCGTTGCAGAATAATTCTGCAGGTCAACTCACTGCCCATACAATTCTATTAGCCTGTTCACAGTAACAGATTGCGTTATTCTAACTCGTTGCATGCAGCCAGGCTTTGTAATAAAGTCTATGGCCAGACTCCATTGCAGTTCACAGTCATTCTAACACGCAAGTTATGCAACTGACCACTGTGAACTCAGCCTCAGGGATTTCTTTAATTTTCAAAAGCACTTTGTGAACAGCAGTTGCTCAGACCAACTGCAAGAATATTGTGTAAACATGTAGGGAAGCTGACCAGGGAGGCTTGAGATCGTTTAGGGCTATTTCACATTGAAAAACGTTGAATAAAAAGCTAGCAATTTTTCACCGTGCGTTTGTGATTCCTGTCCGGGAATGAGAATCACAGCGCAATCATTCCTTAAATGCTATATGCACAGCTTTTGCAATCACAACACTGAAATGGGACTCCTCCCATCAGGACACACTGCACTAGTGGTGTGGGACAGCCCATAGGGGGTGCTTTTGTACAGAAGAAAGGAGATATTGAGAATCTCCTACAAGGAAATGGATTAGTCCAAAACCTGTTGAAAACCATCAGGACCTGTCTCTGCAGGCTTGCCGTGAGGGCAGGTACTTCCCCCTCCCGAGGCAAGTACCCCATTGGAGGACTTTTTCCCTTACAGATTCTCTTTAAGGTGCGTACACACCATTAACGGATGTTTCCTGTCAGGAATTAGTACCTGATCCCCTTGTGCGACATCGAAGGGCAGAGCTGCATACATGCGTACCAGCTGTGTAGCCGATGATGCGCTGTGTTGGTGTGTGTGTGTGTGTGTGTGTGGGGGGGGGGGGGGGGGGGGGGGGGGGGGGGGGGTCGGCGTGTGCATGAGAGGTGCGAACAATGGGATCGGCGTTGCTGGGGTTGAGTAAATACGCCCAGTGGCTGCGGTACACTAATTATCGAGGTGGTCTTTCTCGGCCGATTTAAAGAGTTTGAAGCGCTTCAGACCTCATAGATAGCAGGGGCATGTGTGCCCCTGCTAAAACGCCGCTATCCCGCGGCTTAACGGGGGTCCCTTATCCCCCAAATCCCTTCCGTGCAGCGGGGGAGCGCTTCCGCATTGGGGCAGGGCTAACCGCCGCAGCCCTGCCTCCCGTGCGTCTATCAGACGCGTACCTCCGCCTCTCCCCCGCCCCTCTCAGTCTTCCTTCACTGAGAGGGGCAGGGGAGAGGCGGCGATGCGCACCTGATAGACGCGCTGAGAGGCAGGGCTGCAGCCGTTAGCCCTGCCTCCAGGAAAAGCAAAATTTACGACCAAGTTGGTCGTTGATTTTGCAGGGGGGGGTTGGGGGTGAAGGGACCCCCGTTTAGCCACGGGATAGCGGCGTTTTAGCAGGGGCACACATGCCCCTGCTAACTATGAGCTCTGAAGCGAGAGTTATTCTCGCTTCAGAGTCTCTTTAAGTTAGGCATCGGTATAGGCTTTAAGTAATACCTGAGATGAGGACACTAGGCATATTTCTACTTACCTGGGGCTTCTTCTAGCCCCATGAGGTGCGATCCCTCCTTCACTGACCTCGCCGGCTACTCTGTTGTCCTGGAATCAGCCCAGATGCAGCCAGTCGTGGGCTTCTCCGCACTCGCATGTGCGCCCCTGCCATGCTTCCATACATGGGAGTGTTCTGCGCCTGTGCAGTACTGCTGTGCAGGTGCAGAACGCTCCCTGGGACAGGAGCGTGGCAGGGGGCGTGTACACGGCCGGGCATGCCCAGAAGAGTGCCACCAGCCTGATTACCGAGGCTGATTCCAGGACAACAGAGCTGCCGACAAGGATGGTGAGGGAGCGATGGCACCTCATGGGGCTAGAAGAAGCCCCAGGTAAGTATAAATATGGCCAAATAGCTTATCTCAGGTTCTCTTGAAGCCATAGACCCTGAACAAGCATATAGATCAGATGTTTTTTGACTGAAGTCTGACTGAATTAGCCACATGCTTGTTTCAGGTGGGTGATTCAGACACTACTGCAGCCAAATAGTTCAGCAGGGCTGCCAGGCAACTGGTATGGTTTACAAGGAAATCAATATGGTGTCCTCCATCTCCCTCGCAGTACAGGTGTCCTTTAAAGCAAATGTGTGAGTTTTCAAGGAGAAAAAAAAAACAGATACTTACCTCAGAAGGGGTAAGCCTCTGGAATCTCCCAGAAAGCAGTGGGGTTTCTGCCAGCATCACTGCCCTGGGCAAGATGCTCACACAACGAATCATTCAGGAGAGGAAGATTCGGCAGGGGCGATTTGAACATTTTACAAGAGCACATGACGCATGTTTGCAGAACATAACACAGCTCTGATTGATGAATATTGTCCTAGGGACCTTCAGAGACCTTCAGGCAAACAATAAAGAACTCTGAAAGCAATAGCAGGCTTAGGAACATTAATAGCGCCATTGTTGCTCATTTGAATGTTGACAAACTGCTGAGTTGGAGAGGTGTTCTATGCCATGTGATCTTTTTGCCTCACAGTCTTCACATAACAGCTCCATTTCATCATGGAAGCAGCAGCTGTGTATAATAATTCCTTAACAAGTGTGTGTGTTTCATGATTCTTGGTGCCCTCCCCATCGGGTGCTGCCCTAGGCAAATGCCTAGTGTGCCTAGGCTTTAAAATAGCTAAGGCAGGAAATATCCTTCAGACACCTTCAAAGCCTCTCTTGCATTGATGGGTCCCTTGCCCCTCAGGACTGCCGTATTTTCGGTGATGTGATAGAAATCCTGCAATTAATCTGCAGTGTGTCTACTTCCTGCTTTCATGGAAGCAGACATAGGGTTTAAACAGCTGAGAGATCAAATTACAGTGGTGAATGGTCACAGATGAGGGGAAATTAGACAGGCTAAACTCCCTAAATACATACAGGGTTTATTTCTCTCTGTTTTCCTTCTGTCTTGTGCAAGAGTTCAGGTTAATTGACAATATTAACATAGGCGCTCAAAATTCCATGTGTGGGGAGACAGTTGGGGTTAGCCATTGTGGGGAGGGGTAGGTTGAAATTAAGCATCAAGAGGTGGGGGGTTGGGCGGTTTAGGTTAGGTTAGGCATTGGTAGAGGGAGAGGCTGTGTGAGAATAGGGTTAGCTATAGGGAAATGTTGTTAGATTTTACCAATATTCTACAAGCGCCTTTTTCCAGATGTCCCCATTTTGTCTGTATACAGAGTATATGAGAAACGCATCTGTTACTTTAAAGTGGACCTGAACTCTTGTACAGGACAGAATAAAAGCAGAGAAATGCCCCCTGTATGTATTTAGAGAGTTTAGCCCAGGCATGGGCAAACTTAGCCATCCAGCTGTTAAGGAACTACAAGTCCCATAATGCATTGCAGGAGTCTGACAGCCACAGTCATGACTCATAAAGGCAAATGCATTGTGGGACTTGCAGTTCCGTAACAGCTGGAGGGCCGAGTTTGCCCATGCCTGGTTTAGCCAGTCTAATCCCCCCTCATTTGTGTCTAATCACAAGTTGTAATTTGATCTCTTCCGTGTCACATGACTGCAACGGGAGAGATGGCAGGTAAGCTCATTTGAAAGCACAGGATATGTCTGCTTTCATGAACCAGAAAGTAGAAACTTATTGTAGGATTTGTATCAGCTGTAACAAAGAAATGTTTTTTGTTGAAAGGTCATTATGCTGCTGTGTATCTTTTACAGCAGAGAGGAATTCTGAGTTCAGGTCCACTTTAAAGTGGACCTGAACACAGTACTTCCTCCCTGCTCTACAGCCTAATAACCTTTAGGCCCTGTTCACAGTGGTCAGTTGCATAGCAGAATAAATCTGCACTGCTCATACAATCCGATGGGCCTGTTCACAGTGACAGATTGCGTTATTGTAACGCGCGACATGCAGGGTTTGTATTAAAGTCTATGGCCAGTCTCCATTGCAGTTCGCAGTCATAACACGTGAGTTATGCAACTGGCCACTGTGAACTTAGCCTAAAAAGAAAAACATTTCTTTGTTACAGCTGATAGAAATCCTGCAATAAATCTGCAGTGTGTCTACTTCCTGCTTTCATGGAAGCAGACATATTGTTAAAATCCTGTGTTCACCAGTTACCTTTCTGCCATGGCAGGCAGCTGACACAGCTGAGGGATCAAATTACAACCTGTGATTAGTCACAGATGAGGGGGAAATCAGACAGGCTAAACTCTCTAAATACATACAGGGTGCATTTCTCTGTGTGTTCCTTCTGTCCTCTGCAAGAGTTCAGGTCCACTTTAAGACGCACATAGTGGCATAGTTGTCTAGGACGGAATTGCTTTAATTACTCCAAAACAAAAGAGCACAGTTCCCTCATTGTGTGCTGGACAGGATAAGGCCATTTAGGCATAATTCTTAAACTGCTATTGAAAAGAAAAGAAAACAGACTCATGTTAATACTTCTAACTGGCAATAAAGAGAACAGAAAAAAAAGACAAGCTCTACATTTAATCAGGGAGGCAAGCAACCGGCAGGCCTATTCTTTTCATCCCTGAGCCCTGCAGGAAAGCAATTAGTGTAGTTAGGAAAGAAATTAAGTTAATAACAACTTGCACTTTAAACTTGCGAGAGTCCTGCGATTGTTATCCAGCAACAGGCAGTACATTCACACACTGCCAGAGAGCGTTACCGGGGAGGCATAACATTCAGCTCAAGACACAACCGGCATCCAACACCGGCTCAGCACAGCGAGAGAAGATGAAATCCACCGACTGCGCTCTGCAAACCCACCGCAAGCCGCGCCACGCAGGGCAACTAATTCTACAGCGCGAGAAGAGGAAATCTACTGACCGCACTGCGCAAACCCACCACAGGCCGTGCAACTTATTCTACAGCGCGAGAAGACTAAATCTAAACACCGCACTCCGCAAACACACCGCATGCTGGGCCGGGCAACTTAGGCCTCGATTCATCAAGACTTATCGAATCAATTACCGACAGCTCGGTAAAATACCGAACTCAATAAGTGGATTTCATGATTCATCAAACTTATCTACAGCTGTTAGCGAGCATTCGGTAATCATTCGGTAATGATGCAATAAAACGGAGGAAAGTGCAATTCATGAAACTGAAAGTGGGCGTGGTTTAGCGTTACATTTAGGATTAGTTATCTCCTTCACTGCTCTGTAGTTATTCCTGTCAGATCATTGCTGACGGAGAAGATGGAGGCATTTGAAGTGGTTATGTATCAGCTGAGAGCGATTCAAAGGCGCAGAAGGCAAAGAATAAGGTCTAGAATCATATCAATTTGCAAGAGAATGGATTTATTTGCTATACCAGGACATCGGTATTTCTCTTGAATCATCTTGTAAGAGAACACAGGCAGTGCCAGGGTTAACTAAATTGCTAGCTGCACTACATTTTTTCAGAAAAGGCTCCTATCAAACCGCAGCTGGCGAAATTGTGGGATTGTCCCAAGCCACTTCCAGAATCCTGGTCCAGGTGTCAAGCCCTATTCGGAATGTTGCTACGTGGTGTTCAAAGGATTGCCTTTTTACCCACAATTCCACGGGAATCTTATGGCCTTGTTTTAAAATTACCGCTGTAAAATGGAAATATCGACACGTTACCGAATGGTTACCGAATTGTTATCGATATTTTATCGAAGTCACACCGAATGCGGAACAACCTTGATTAATACAACTAGAAATCGATAAACTTCGAATTCGGTAATTTAACGAACTGTAAAAAGTTATCTCAAAGACAATGATGAATCGAGGCCTTATTCTACAGAGCAAGAAGAAAAAAAAAAAAATCTACTGGCCGCACTCCGCAAAACCACCGCATGCCGTGCCACTTATTCTACAGCGCAAGAAGACGAAATATACTAACTGCGCTCCGCAAACCCACCACAAGCCGTGCGGGGCATTTTATTCTACAGCACGAGAAGATGAAAGCTACTGTCGGCGCACTGCAAACCCACCGGCCACCGCAAACCATGCCACACAGGGGAACTTATTCTACAGCAGACAAAATCAACTGACAGCGCTCCATAAACACACCGCAAGCTGCGCCTCGTCAGTTGGGGAATTTATCAGCCCAGAATTTGGAAGAACAGAAAGGAATGGATGGAATTTGATTCAGACTGACTGCAGGGGGCTGACGGAAGCCACAGGTAAGTATAAATCCTGATCTCAGGTTAAATGTAAAGTGGTATGGAACTCAAATTTTATCTATGCTCTGAACATTAAACATATGAGAAAAAACATGCCTGTTATAAAAGTTACAAAAAGGGTTAAAGAGAATCTGTACTGTAAAATTCTTACAATAAAAATCATACCATTCTATTCATTATGTTCTCCTGGGCCCCTCTTTGCCGTTTCCGCAGCTCCCCGCCACGATCCTGGCTTTTAATCGCCAGTTTTAGGCAGTGTTTACAAACTAAAAACATGCCCGCTAACATGGAAGTGATGTTTGTATATATCTCAAGTTACATTATACTACAGGTTTTTATTACATAGAGAATTATCTGCACTCCAGTCTGGGATTCTCAGAGTTCTCAGCAGGAGACAGGCAGCTTCCTTCCCCCTCAGAGAGCTCTGTCTGTGAGGGATAAACAAAGCACACACACAGAGCCTGCAGGGGGCGTGGAGGGGGTGTGTATAACGTGTCCCTATCCCAGCAGAGGCAGTGCATTCCTCTCTGGCTCGACAAGGCTTGCCAAAGAAAACAAGATTAGATATACTACAGAGACAGTGCAACTAGAAAAGGCTGCAGTAATCCAGACCACATTAGAACAGGTATAGGAACTTATAGGATAGAAGAAATAAGGCTGAAAATTTTATTACAGAGTCTCTTTAAGAACCCAAACTCCCGCAGCAGAGAATTTTATTACAGAGTCTCTTTAAGAACCCAAACTCCCGCAGCAGAGAAGCTGCCTGTGTGAGGATTTTCTCTGCTTTGTTTGATCTGTAAGTACTTAATTCAACACATTCTGCTAATTTTGTCCAGCAAGGTTATCAATTAATGTGCCCATACACGTATAGATAGGACTGGACTTTACTGGCAGCGCTTTTGTAGCACCTGCCAATTGCTTGCTATGAATAAGGGGCAGCACAGTGGTGTAGTGGTTAGCGCTCTTGCCTTGGATCTCTGGGTCCCTGGTTTGTATCCCAGCCAGGTCAACATCTGCAAGGAGTTTGTATGTCCTCCTCGTGTCTGTGTGGGTTTCCTCCAGGTACACTGGTTTCCTCCCGCATCCCAAAACATACAGATAATTTAATTGGCTTGATTGCATACAGTACATGATAGATACACAGACATAGGACTATGGTAGGTATTAGATTGTGAGCCCCTCTGAGGGACAGTAAGTGACCAGGCAATATACTCTGTACAGCGCTGCAGGAGATGATGGCGCTATATAAATAGTAATAATAATAATAATAATAGGGAGGTCATTCCAGTTTTTTCTTTTATGACCCCCCCCCCCCTTCCCCACAATAGGCTACCATAGTAGAATAGAGATGCACGGTGCCCATGGGGGAAGCTGCAAAGTCTAGTAAGGGGGGGTGGGGGGTCCCATAGTGTGAAGCAATACCTGACAACATTGACATTTTCTGAGTGCATCACATTCAGTACTCAACTTATTATATGAGCCAATAAGCAAAGAGTGAGGAATTCTGGGAAATCCTTCACCAAACCGTAACGGTTGTATGGTTTTTAGCAAGTTTACTAGACAATCCTAAAAGTAACAACAGCAGCACTCTTAAAGCGGGATTGTTAGGGCTGGTTCAGACGGACGTCTGCGTGGCGTCGCGTTTGGGGGCGTTGCGGTGGCTGCGCGGTCAGGCTTTCAGTAGCCTTTACGTCGCGTTCCGATGCGGTCGCGTTTTTTCTTCCCCTAGGGGGACATTAGCCGTCGTGGTTGGCCGCCCCCTGGAAGCTACATATCGCTTCCAGGGGCAGCTCGAACGCTAGCGATAATCGGGACCCGAACGCCGCAATCGTGTAAACGCTCCCATTCACTTGAATGGGAGTGTTTACCGCGACCTTCTGAACGCTTGCGGTAAACGCTCCGCAAGCGTCCGTCTGAACCAGCCCACAAAATCAAATTCCATTTACCCACTGCTTTGTGTTTATTATGTAGTCTACATGCAGTCTGCATTGTAAGCATTCCAGTATAATAAAGGTTTCTGCTGAAATGAATCTCATCTCAGTCAGCCAGGCTCTATTGTGGTACATTGCCGAGGAGAGGAAAGCTTGTTCTGTCCCCTCCCCCCCCCATTCCTGCCCCTCACTGATTGGCTGAGGGCTGTTCAGTTTGACACGAGGCTGAGAAGGGAAATACACCACACCCCTCTGCAGAAACTGTTGAAATACAATCCGTGCAGTGCTCACATGTGTTTACAAAGCAAGCTAGATACAAAAGTGCACTTTCTAGTAGAAAGCTCGGTGAGGAGGGCCGGCAATGCATACATCATTACAGGCAGGAGAAAAAAAAAGGGAGGAAATTACATTAGGACTGGCTTCAGTCACAGGCAGTATAGATGGAAAATGCCTGGAGCAGTTTCATCTTTATTTAAATTTAACTGAAATCAAAATGTGTACAGCACAATAGATATGTAGATATGTTATGAAAGAGTGTGTGTGTGTGTGTGTGTGTGTGTGTGTGTGTGTGTGTGTGTGTGTGTGTGTGTGTGTGTGTGTGTGTGTGTGTGTGTGTGTGTGTGTGTGTGTGTGTGTGTGTGTGTGTGTGTGTGTGTGTGTGTGTGTGTGTGTGTGTGTGTGTGTGTGTGTGTGTGTGTGTGTGTGTTGGGATAGTGTGGCTGTCCCTGCTGCTTGAAAGAGAAACTCCAACCAAGTATTGAACTTCATCCCAATCAGTACCCCCTTTCCCATGAGAAATCTATTTCTTTTCACAAACAGACCATCAGGGGGCGCTGTATGACTGATATTGTGGTGAAACCCCTCCCACAAGAAACTCTGAGGACCGTGGTACTCCTGGCAGTTTCCTGTCTGTGAACCTTGTTGCATTGTGGGAAATGGCTGTTTACATCTGTTTCCAAGTGCCAAAAAAGCATGCAGCAGCTACATCACTTGCCAACAGTAAAATGTCACCATGTGATAAATGTCAGAATGTAAATCAGGGAGAGGAAAGCTTTTACAATGGGCAAACACTGATTAATCATTTATACATAATTATTGTAAAAATGAAGCACTTTTTTATTACATTATTTTCACTGGAGTTCCTCTTTAAGTGTAAAGAAAATATAGAATGACCTATAGTCAACAGAACAGTTTGCAAAAGTGATGACCCATGTTGTGTAGATTTTTTTCACAAATGTGAGGTTACCCTGTAATAAAGGTTTTCCTGCCGTGGGCCGATTAAAAGCCTTTTATCTTCCTAGCGACAGAGATTTGCACAGTTGGCGGACATTAGGCGGCCCTCTCCGCAGAAAGACTGATGACAATGACACGATTCTGAGCACAAACTCTCTCCCGTAAATAAAACTCAAGTACTGGGGGGATTACTCATGTGTAGCGAGGATCTCCTGCGCCCAGCAGGCCGCGGCGGCGTCCGTCAGCACGTAAATCCTATTAATATATGCTGCATGGGGGAACGGCAGCTGCAACAGGTGTGGGATTATACAGCCCATTTGGTTTAATTGAAGGCAACTCTATCTAACCCTAGAAGGGCCACTCAGAATGTTAATTAACGACTCGCCGGACGGAAGACCGCTTAAATGGCACCACTAAGAAAACAGGCGACTATTTGAAGATGCTAAAGAAATAGAGTTTGTGTAGAGGGGGGTGTGTATTCTGCATACCGATATGAATAGAATAATATGGACTAAGAATAGCCAGACTCTGGTCAGAGACATCACTATACCATGAAGTAGTAGCTTGAAAAGGAGTAGCCCAGATTATGTCCTTCTGTGAGTCACAATTCTGCTGCTAAAAATTTGCTTCAAAATATTGGTCCAGTATAGGTAGCCAAAACGTGCACCCCTCAGTATAGGTAGCCAATGTGCCCCCCCCCCCCCCCCAGTATAGGTAGCCACCACCAGTATAAGTAGTAAAAGTGTCCCCCAGTATCAATATCTGCCACCAATACAGGTAACCAAGGTGTCACCCAGTATAGGTAGCCAAAGGGTGCACCCCTCAGTATAGGTAGCCACCCCCAGTATAGGTAGCCAATTTGTCCCCCCCAGTATAGGTAGCCACCCCCAGTATAAGTAGTGAAGGTGTCACCCCAGTATAAATAGACAGCCCCAGTATTGGTAGCCAATGTGTCCCTCCAGTATAGCCACCCCTATTATAGGTAACCAGGGTGTCCCCCAATATAGGTAACCAAAAGGTGCACACGCAAGTATAGGTATCGAAGGTGTCCCCCCCAGTATAGGTAGCCTAGCCACCCCCAGTATAGGTGGCAAAGCAAAGTTGACCCCCCCCCCAGTATACAGTATAGGTAGCCAAATGGTGCACCCACAATATAGGTAGCCACCCTCCCGTAGGTTCCCCCCAGAATGGGTAGCAAAAATATATACCCCAGTATAAATAGCCAACCCCAGTATTTTTAGCCAATATGCCCCCCCCCCCCCCCTATATGGGACACTGGTGTCAATAGGGGCATGTAGCTTCCTGCCCATCCCAACACTTACAGGCCTGCAGATTAGCGGAGGCCTGAAAAGAAGAGTCCAGCCCACAGTACAACGGCACATCTCAAATGCAGGAAATGAACAGTGACCTCACTTCCGCATCTGACGTGTACTCCGAGGTCTCTGTACCACTTTCCCCTGTTCACGTTGCCACTGATTGTTTGTGAGTGATGGTGAGGCAGCGGCAGCCATACAAGTCATAAACTGGGCTACCCTGGCAGCATGGTGAGGCCCCAAGTCGCTGCTTAGTTAGCCTGAGCTAATTAGCGCCCCTAGCAGCAAACCATGATCACTTGGCCCAGCATAATTTTAGGATGTGTAGACTGCAAGAAGCAAGGCAGGCAGACAGACAGCAGCCTGCAGCTCTGGAAAGGTGCTGCAGGAAGTGACTGGTGTAGGGTGTCCCTACTATAGAACTATAGAAGTTTCTCACTGGAGAGGAATAATCCCTTGATATTTCTATATGAGAATACATCATTTACAAAACAATGGGATACAGATGCAGGATTGCACAGGTCAATTAATCAAGTCAGCTAAGGAATTGTACACCATCTATAGTTTGCCTTCTCTTTGTACAGAACCATGGAAGATGCTGGCACCATGTGAATCCAAAATAATAAGCTGCTTCATTAGACACTTACCGTGTTTTTCAGACTATAAGATACTCCTGACCATACGACCCACCCAGGAGGACAAAAATCAGGGGAAAAAAATATATGTAGTACACCTGAGGCATTCTTGGTGAAGGGGCATCTTGAGGAATATGCCCGCCTTGTACCTCTCATGTCTCCCTGTGTCCTCCTCTTTCCCCATGTGTATGCCTCTGTCCTCATGTCCTCCTCTGTGCCCGTGTCCTTCATTTGTCCCCGTGTCCTCCTCTGCATGGGCACAGTACAGGGAGTCCCAAACATTGTGGCGGGTTGGAGGTTTGTATTGGCAGGCATTCACAAGTCGGGAACTCCCTGCATTTGGACTATAAGACTCAGTGACTTTTTTCCCCCCCCACTTTTGGGAGAGAAAAAGGGAGTCCTATAGTCCAAGAAATACAGACCCAAGTAGAAGCCGAGGTACCCACTTTTCCCTCAGAAACCTGGAAAAAGTGATTGACTCACATATAAGCCCCCTCCCCAGTATAGCCCCCTCCCCGTAGCCAGATGTGCACCAAAGATAGTTTTGTCTCAAGATGCCTCTAGATGGCATCATAGATATGAGACAGTGAATGCCACACAGGAAGAACACCCGATCATTGCACCACTGACATGTTGCTTGCACGCTCCGCTCCACAAGCCAGGGGACACAGGTAGTCCTGAGCAGCGCACTCTGCACACCATATTGCAGGGGATGGGGGCACAGACACAGTAGGGAGCCAGCTGGCAAACTAGTGCACAATCCTTACGCTCCTCTGCCAGTAACAAATCCTGCTCCACCATCGGTTCTGCTCCACTGACTCGCATATAAGCAGAGGGGGTAACATTTCAGCACATTTTTTGTGCTGAAAAATTAGGCTTATACACGAGTATGTACAGTATGTACAGTATGTACAGTATGTACAGTATGTACAGTATGTACAGTATGTACAGTATGTACAGTATTAGCACTTTTTTTTAAACAATGAACATCCCCATAAGGGAGGTTCATAATGTAGTGTGCCATTGTGGGGGGTGTGCCATTCATAATGTAGTGCGCCATTGTGAGCTTCAATACTTACCTACATGTGCTGCTCCTCGTGCCCCCGAGCCCTACCGTATTCCCATCATTCTCCTTGTACCGGATGCATCTTCTGCATTTTGTAGTCCCCGGTGTTGGAGTATCAACAGGATTATTACCTAAACTGCAGTATATTAAAACAACCACGAGATATCACTGTTGAGTAAAACTTGATTGTAATCTTTATGGGATTGTCTTTTCCTGTATTCACTCTGTATTCTCAAAGTTTTCAAAGCAAGCTGCACTTCCTGATGGTTGTGTAGGATATACATCTGCCTGTTTTAAAAAGTTATAACTTGCTATATTGGATGCCTATCTGCGTTTAAAGAACACTAAGCTCAAACACCCAGCAGTATCTAGCGCACATGCCGCAATGGAAGGAGATGTAGTCCGTGGACGTGAGAACTTATGTCCAGTCTCCATTGCAGTTCACATTCATAACATGTGCATTATGCAACTGAGCACTGAAAAAAGATGGAGAAAAAAAGCACAACTGATCCTCACGGAATCTGGCCTTTGGCTCAGCAGGTGTAGCACTATAAGCACAACTTGTTACTACAATGCATCCTTATTCCCAACAAGCAACGATTGCATGACTGTCTTGTTATGCTGTAGCCTGCGCTGCTGTTCCCCCAGCCTGCTGCTGACCTTACTGCACTAAAGCACTTCCAGCGTGCGCTCCCCAACGACACCAGTGCGCGATCCCCAACGACACCAGCGCACGCTCCCCAACGACACCAGCGTGGGAGCGCGCGCTGGCATCGTTGGGGAGCGCACGCTGGCGTCGTTGGGGAGCATACGCTCCCTAACGACACCAGTGTGCGATCCCTGACATTAGCGTGCGCTCCCCAACGACCCCAGCGTGCGCTCCCAAAAACGACACCAGCGTACGCTCCCCAACGACACCAGTGTGCGATCCCTGACATTAGCGTGCGCTCCCCAACGACACCAGCGTACGCTCCCAAAAACGACACCAGCGTACATTCCCTAACGACACCAGCGTACGCTCCCTAACGACACCAGCGTACGCTCCCTAACGACACCAGCGTACGCTCCCTAACGACACCAGCGTACGCTCCCTAACGACACCAGCGTACGCTCCCTAACGACACCAGTGTACGCTCCCTAACACCAGCTGTGTTATTAGATCATCTCCTGAGCCTCAGCCACCTCCAGCCGCACAGCTCTGCCCTTACTTCACTGTGCAAGCCGCTCCAGCGGAATTCATTCCACTTATGTAACTCTTCTCACTTTAACTCTAACGGTGGCTGCAGGGCTGGCGCCACAACTGACTGAGGTTGTTGCTTAGTATGCTAAACCATGCCTTGGCTGGTTCCCTATTGCACTGAGACACATTTAAGTTGCAATGCAGCAAAAAAAAAAAAAAAAAAAAAGCTATGTTTATTAAATCATCAGACTGGTCATGTGTGTGTGTGTATGTGTGTGTGCAGCCAGCACACACGTCCTGTATCTGCTTCATGATGGGAATGGGGAGGGACTTTCAGACTGCTGCATACTGTCAGTGAGAACACTTGTCTGTGGGTGGAGTTATGCTGTGACCCATAAGGCTCCACCCACTGTTCTCTAGATACTCCATTCCCTTCATGTCTTGCACTGTAACAGCAGCAAATCTGACATCACTGTGTTATATTTAGCAGACTAATTACTGGTGCATGAGGTCTGGAGGAGTGGACAAGGTAACCTGGACAATAGGAGAATAATATTAACCCTTTCCACTCCAATGCCAGACTATGGCACTGGCATTTTCCTCCATAGGATCAATGTCGAACACCGGCCAACATAAGAAACCTGGCTGACAGTAGATGGCGCTATCGCCACTATGAAAGCTTTATGGTATGCATGACTAGGGGGTGGCTTGAGTGTCCCTCTTTCATATCTCAAAATGTTGGGAGGTATGAAACTGCCCTTGCTGCTTCTAAACCCATAAAGGTTTTCCTCGTCCTACTCCCTAGCAAGCGGAGAACAGTTTTGAAACTCAACTATACCATGGTCCGATCTGCAGCTCTGTCCCGCCTCTAACTCTCCCCTCACCCCTTCACTTTGATGAGCTAGACTGCCAGGTAAAATGTGAAGGGCAGAGGACTGCATACAGAAAGCCAAGTACAACAGTGAACACACAGAGCAGCTGTCTTGTCTCTGCAAACACCAATCTAGACAGCATGACTCATCAGAAGGGAGGGGGCAACAGAGAGGCTGGGCAGAGCTGCAGATCCAGCCATGCTATGGTTGAATTTGAACACCATTTTCAACTTCCTGGATTAGGCAAAAGAAAACTGACATGATAAGAAACCGCAACCTTAATTTGAATAAAGTGCTTCCCATGGATTTAACTGGCCCATTTCCAATTTGCAAGCAAGCCGCAACTCTGTGCATCTTATCGACCACCTCTTCTTGCTACTTTACAGCTGATGCTGTACAGACACCTCCCTAGCCTGTAGGCTAATGATGCATTCTGGTCCTCTGGCGCTGCACCAGAGGGGGCGGAGCGAGGGAGAGACCAATGGCGTCAGACGGCGTCTAGGCGACATGATTCATGATGCCAAATCTCTCAGATGTATCGAGTCCGCTGTACACACACCAGAGTCTCAGCACAGACGGTCTTTAGCACCCAATGCGGCCATATGTCATCTAAATGAACCAATAGTTGACCTGCGGGAAAAAAGCTAATGAACATAGACAGGCCCAGATTTACATCACAGGAGCCTATAGGCACAGATGTCCTGGAACCTAGATTTCGCCCTCCATGACCTACAAACCCCTGCAGAACCGCACAGCAAGTGTGCTGGCTGTGCCATCTGTCACTTCTCCCTTACCTGTGTCCCTTAGCATTAGGTAGCCAAGAGGAACCGCAGTATTAAGTAGCTAGTGCTCCTGACTGAAGGGAGATCTCGTCAGTGAAATGCAGAGACTTGGGTGAGTAGCCTCTCATTTACACTCAGCTCGGGACTCTGCATAGGGATGGGGGGAGGCACTAGGGGAGGAGAGAGTGAGGAATTCCACCTTTCATGCAGGGTCGGATTTGTACTCTTTTCCGCCCAAGGCCACAGTCACCAGCTGCCCCCTTCAGTATAGGTAGCGAGAGGACTCCTCCCCCTTCCCTCTAGTATAGCAAGCTAGATGACCCCCCCCCTTCCCTCCAGTATAGATAGCTAGATGACCTCTTTTACCTCCAGTATAGATAGCTAGATGACCCCTCCCACCTTTACCCCCAGTATAGGTAGCTAGATGACCCCTCCCACCTTTACCCCCAGTATAGGTAGCTAGATGACCCCTCCCACCTTTATCCCCAGTATAGGTAGCTAGATGACCCCTCCCACCTTTACCTCCAGTACAGATAGCTAGATGACCCCTCCCACCTTTACCCCCAGTATAGGTAGCCAGATGACCCCTCCATTTACCCCCAGTATAGGTAGCCAGATGACCCCTCCATTTACCCCCAGTATAGGTAGCCTGATGACTCCCTTAATTCCTTACTTTTTCCACCCCCCAGCTAGCAGCAGAGTACCGCAGTCAGGCGCTCGCCAGATCTCCCTGCATTGCATCATTTGCAAGCTTGCAAATGCTGCGCCAGCTTAGCCTGCTACTTTGGTGCCCTTGCTCCTGTGGTGCCCTAGGCCATGGCCTAGATGGCCTTGGCTTAAATCTGGCCTTGCTTCCATGCAAATTCAATGTGAATTGTACACAACTTGAGATAGGGAATAATTAGATGTACTTCCTGTCCATGCTGATTGGGCCAGTTCGAGACTGCTTACAATTTGCATGCCGGAATTATGAGCATTTAATTGGTGATCTCTAGTAACACCGATCTCTCTCCTCTCCAGATACGTAAAAACAAGGTCAGAACAAAGACGTTTGAAATCTCCAAAAACGGGAAGGAGGAAGTTCCTCGCCACCCAACCATAAACATTCACACACGCTAAACTGCTTAATAGCGTTTACATAAAACACACAGAGGAGTGCGGGACACACAGCAACAGAAGCGTCTCTGGAAGGTGTAATATGCTGAAGTTTACAATAAGCTGAGAAAATTTCCCCAACAGGAGCACAAACTGCTATTACATAAGTGCACTTATCAGATGAAACAGCCTTACATAATACTGGCTGAGTCCTCCTTGTGCCACCAAAACAGCTCTGCCCCACCCGCATAGGCAAATGCGGGGGGGGGGGGGATTACAGCTGCCCGGAATCCCACCTCAGACCAGTGCCAGTGCAGTGTCTGGGGACAGGCATAAGTTGAGACACCAGAATGTCTGCAGGAATCCTGCATCTCAAAGCACTGCCCCCTTTCTTTCCCTGCTACAGTTGCCTTTGGATGGAGCAGCAGCGTGTACAGAGCATGGAGCAGTTCTGAGGAACTTTAAGGTATGAGCACAGCCCTGTGCCCCTGCTGGGTGAATGCTTCACTTTCCCTTTATTAGCAATGTCGGCTGTCCTCATTATTATCTGTATCCACTGCTCCTGATCGATCCCGTTGTCGGTTGGCCAGTTGGACGGAAAATTGCATTATGTGTACCAATCATGATGTCCTTCCATATTATTATACTGTATTGTGTGTGGCTGAGGGAGACTTTTTAGGAACCCCCCCCCCCTTGAAAATCCTGGGTTTGCCCCTGCTGGTACGGATCTCACACCTCTGAAGGCAGCATGTGGTCTCTGGCACTAAAATAGATACCATTACAGCCCTTTGCAACTACCAGCATTCTGTTATCAGTTTCTGATCGCCAGCAGATCGCAAACCACTTGGTACAGTTAAAACTAATGGAAACCGTGGCAAACTCTGGGACTCTTAAAGGGAATTTGCAGTGAAAATAAAGTTATGGTATAATGAATTGCATGTGTAGTACAGCTAAGAAATAGAACATTAGTGGCAAAGACATGAGTCTCATATTGTTTCCAGAACAGGAAGTTAACCACTTAAAGCGGACCCAAACCGAACATTTTTTTTAATTAAAAATATTTAGTTGCACCACTCTGACACATACACAGATAAATAAACACTCCTTCAAACCTATGAGCATTTCAGTGCATGCATTTCACCCTTCTTTTTTCATAACTAGGGTTATACTGGGGGCAGCCATTAGCAATTCCTCCGTTGCCAGACACCATCTACTCCACCAGTTTGCCGGAAAAATCCCGGCAATTTGAAAGGAAGGGAGGGGTTCCTCCAATAAATGTAAAATATTTTATATTTGTCATCCAGCAGCTGAAAAAAGGCTGCTATTATTATAATTTAGAAAATAGATTTTATTTCTGAAATCTTGTATTTTTAATTTGGGTCCACTTTAAGGACTGGGCTCTTTTCTTTTGATCTGTGCTGCTTGGGCTATTCAGCCCACAGCACAGATCGTGTGAGCCAGGGCGATCAGACTTCCCCCCCCCCCCCCTTTTTTTCCCCACGAGGGGGATGTCCTGCAGGGGGGGTCTGATTGCCGCTGGCTGCCTTCGTGTTGAGGGGGGGGGAGGAGCTCCTCAAAGCCCCCCTCCGCAGCGGTTTCAGCCCTCCGTTTCCCTCCTTCCCCTCCGTCCTGCGCCGCCTCTGACAGGCTTCAGCCTATCAGAATGCGGCGTTTCCCGGCCAATCAGAGGATTTCTTCCCCGCGTGTTTACAATCAGCCTGCGAGCCATGATCAGCGGCTCGCAGACTGTTCACAGAGACACCCTCTGTGAACTGACATGGAAAGGCCACTCGTACTAGCGGCCGTTTCAATGTAATTCCACTTACGACCAGCCGCCGCCTATCTGCGTTAGGCGGTTGTTAAGTGGTTTTAAAGAGGAACTCCAGTAAAAATAATGTAATATAAAAGTGCTTTATTTTTACAATAATTATGTATAAATGATTTAGTCAGTGTTTGCCCATTGTAAAAGCTTTCCTCTCCCTGATTTACATTCTGACATTAGTGACATTTTTACTGCTGGCAGGTGATGTCAGTGGAAGGAGATGCTACTTGCTTTTTTGACAGTTGGAAACAGCTGTAAACAGCTATTTCCCACAATGCAATGAGGTTCACAGACAGGAAACTGCCAGGACCATGGTCCTCACAGTTTCCTGTGGGAGGGGTTTCACCACAATGTCAGCCATACAGACCCCCCTGATGATCCCTTTGAGAAAAGGAATAGATTTCTCATGGGAAAGGGGGTATCACCTACTGAATGGGATGACGTTCAATTCTTGGTTACAGTTTCTCTTTAAGAAACTTCAAGTGTTACTTATGCAAATGAGCATCTCTAACGTCTCCGGCTAAACTTGGGTTGGAGCCAATCCTATTTTCTGAATCACTCATACATCAAAGAAACAGTGAGAGAAAGGTTCAGATAAGGTGTAAGGGCTGGAACCCACAGGAGCGCTTTTGGCAGCGTTTTGGCAGCACTGCGATACGCTAGCAGTTTGCCAAAACGCTGGGCTAGTGTTAATGGATGGGGCAACTTCCACAGGAGCGTTTGCGTTTCTCAGAAACGCAAACGCAGGACATGCAGCATTTTGGGAGCGTTAGCGCTTCAATGCAAAGTATTGAAACGCTAGCAGAAACGCTCAGCAAAACCTAAACTGAGCGGTTTTGCTAGCGTTTTGCGGTTCAGCACACTGTAACAAAATGAAAAATAATTCACAGGACCAATCAGGATAAAAACGCAAAACGCAAAACGCTAGGCACCCGCTGGGGAAAAAAATACAATGTTGCAAAACACGACCAAAAACGCGCATGAATCCGCTTGCAAACCGCTCAGACAAAACGCTAGCGGTTGCGTTTAGCGTTTGCGGTTTGCAGTGGGTTCCAGGCCTTACTGTCGGGAAGTTCAAAGGGTCATCAGCTCTGCTCTGTTTCATAGTTTAAAATACAGAGTGTAGTTTGTAAACTGCAAATATTAGAGAATGATGCGATATTATAATAAAAAAAAGCTATACAGTATAACTGAAAATATAGAAGACTTTTCTTTGCTACTAATGTTCTATTAATTATTTGTATTACACATATAATAAATTGCATTAGGTTTTTTGTTGTTTTTTTACTGCAGTGTCACTATAATAGGCTGCCATTAGGCAGAGACCAAAAAAAAAAAAATGCAATCTACTTTGTAAATGTTTAAACATAAAATAAAACCACGGAATATCTAATAAAAAAAAAAAAAAAAAAAAGGTCATTTTTAGGAGGAGGAGGATAAATACAATTGTTTCATCAGTTTATTCTCACCTCGGGTTAACATTAACCCTTTGGGAACAGGCTGTCTAACCCCCCTTAAGGCCCAAAAGCAGTATTCCCCAGGCTCAACTGTATATGAATGGGCACCAGGGAGTCAACCAGCAAACACCCAGACTGTCTGAAACAGTCAAATGCAAAGAAAGGATAGCTGGGTCTCTACCTGGATTTTGCAATAATAGCTGTGGCTTTATTAGCACCATAGTAGCAGAAAACACACGTTTCGGCCACAGGCCTTTTTCACTTGAAAATTTTGAGCATCCGCCAAGAATGTGTGAACGTCCTTGACCGGTAAGAACCAATTATTGCCTGACTCCGGCCAATCATGGAGTTTATCTGCAGAACATAAGGTACAAGCCCCGATACGGACCTGCGCAGCACGTACCTGGATCCAGCTTAAGCTGAGATATACTGGTTAATAGAGGAAAGTACCATAGAAAGGACAACTGAAGTGAGAGGTTGCCATATTTATTTCCTGTTTAATAATACCGGTTGCTTGGCAGCCCTGCTGGTCTATGTGGCTGCAGTAGTGTCTGAATAACACCAGAGACAAGCATGCAGCTAATCTTGTCGGATGACAATAACATCAGAAAAACCTGTTCTGCTGCATGCTTGTTCAGGGTCTATGGCTAAAAGTATTAGAGGCAGAGGATCAGCAGGACAGCCAGGCAACTGGTATTGCTTAAATTAAATAAATATGGCAGCCTCCATATACCTCTCATCTCAGTTCTGTAAAGTGAACCCGAGCCAAAGCTTGGGATCAAAATCAGATAGATACTTACCTTTTGGTCTCATGCACACTATATGCGATTCCGATTTGCGACTTTGAATTGAATAAATACTGCATGCTGCGTTATTTTTTTTATTTTATTTTTTTAATAGCATCCAGGGAAAATCGAAATTGCACATCGGATTTGCAGTGTACAGGAGGCCTAAGAGAGGGAAGGTTCAGAATTCTATTGAAGTTTCCCTTGCTACTCTGTTCCCCATTGATGAGCTCAGCCCCCCTCCACATCAAGGCCGCGGAGCTCCTCCTTCTGAAGTGTGGCCGCGCATTAGTCATGCAGTAGTACAGAGCCCGCGACTCCAGCTTACTGCGCATGCACGAGAGGGCTGGTTCGGCTAATGCGCAGCCACACTGGAGGAAGAAGAGCTGTGCTGCCCCAATATGATTAGCGGCAATACCTTTTGCTAATCTTGGGGGGGGGGAGGGGCGCTTAGCCACGGTGGACATCATATATCATCAATAGGATCCTGAGGTTTCCCTCTTTTAGTTAAGTATCTAATTCTGATCTCGAACTTTGGCTCAAGTACTCTAAGATGAAATAGGGCCCTAGGCAAGATAGTAAAAAAAAAAAATCCCACTCCAGATGGTTATCTGGCAATTTTTTTTTTTATTTTTTTTTTTTTATTTTTTTTTTTTTATTTTTTTAGCAAGACTTGGTAGTGGCTAGCATCTGGCCCCTTGCCTCTCTTCAGGCCCTAGGCAACTGCCCAATATTTCCTCATGGATGATCCGGCTCTGCAGCACCGACACGGTATCATACTCCGCTTGTGAATCATTCCCATAGCATCTCCTCACAGCGGCTCCATATCCGGCCTGCATTAGTACACAGCCTGTTAAGATTTACAATTAAAGCGCAGCTTTGCTCACTCATCCATCAGCATTGCCAAGTGAGTCTCCAGTCAGCGTTTACGGCTTGCGCAGCTGGACCCGGGTATTACATGTCCCGGGGGAATCCGATTCATGCGAGCTTCTACTGACACCACGGCGCGAACCGCCAATTCCCTAATATTTACATGTAAACACTTCACTGCAGCAATGACGGCTATAAAACACACACATAGTATTACTGAGGAATGTAAGGGGATACATCAGCCCACAACAGAGTATAACAGTCCTGGGTGAATAACATTCACAGCCCATGCATGCTACAGGTTATCTCCTCAAGGAGAATTTACAGAGAACCAGGTGATCAATTTGATCAGATGACTGATTTGTAATTCACAGATTGGCTGGGGGTGATCACATGATCATTCTTGTCTGTTTCAGTCTCAGCAGATAGCAGAAGAGTGACATGATCACATGAACCTTCTAGAGTAAGGGCTCTTGCACAGTGCGACGTTAAAGTCGCACGTTAGAAAATTTTATAACGCAGACTAACGCACAGCAATACTAAGTCTGTACGACATTTACAGTGCACACATTGCGTTTGTGTGTAACGTGAGGCGTTATTAGAAAGTGCTGCATGCTGTGCGTTTAGCAATGAATTTGCTGTGTTAGTTGTGTTGCACATGCTCAGTAATGTTTTTTCCTTTTTTTTTATGTAACACATGCGCCTTTTCGTTCCATCACTGTGCGACGAAAACGGCGCACCAAATGCAGGGCTAAAGAATGCACTATAACGTCCAAGTTATAGTGCACAATGCGTTGCGGTAGGGGCACGTTGTGCAACCTTAACGTCACATCAAACGCAACGTCCTGATGTAAAAGTAGCCTAAAGGTGCTTATACAGTACTCAATTTGACCAAATCAAATCAGAGGAGACTTGGTGCCAGACCATGGCCGCCTGATCGACCTTTCGATTGATGTTGGCTTAAAACTGGTCTGAAGGATTGACTGGGAAGGCTGACAAATTGTTAACGAACTATCGGCCTAGTGGATTGCTGGCCGAACGGTGGTTGGGGTCCGCTGTGCACATGCCGGCTGAGGCTGCCATTACCGGCTGCATCAGCCGACTTTAATCTAGCGTGTGTAAAGGGCTTTATGGTCAATTTGGCCATACATCGAGTGATACATGGCCCTCGTTTCCTTAAAGGGAACCTGTACTGAGTAAAATTATTGAAAATAAACATGACGTAGCTGCAAATATTGCATACTTACCTCACCATCAGCTCCTCTCAGAAGCTCACCATTTTCTTCTTACAGTGATCCCCCCCGCCCAGTTCTGACAATATTTTGTCAGAACTGAAATATAGCACTAGCTGTCAGTTATAGATCAGCTGCTGTCAGTTACAGCTGAGTGTGCAAGGTAATGTCCATGTTTCCCTATGGCTCAAGTGGGTGATATTACAGTTTAACAGTTTGCTAACCAGGAAGCGGTTATGGGGTAATGGCCATTTCAAATTGGAGGACGGAGAATTCCATTGATCACAGTGGATAAACAGAACACAGGCGAGGAGAAGGAGACTGATAATTAGCGTACACAGGAGGTAAGTATGACGTGTGCATGTTTAATTTTGACTTTTAATTTTCAGTTCAGGTTCTGTTTAGAGTCCTATTTCCAGACACTGAACGCACGCAAAATCCACATTAGCTGTGAAAGCCCACTCAAGATGATTGGACGGTTTCCACCTAATCATGCGCGTACAACAGAAATATGGCTGGTTGTAGCACTTTTTCAGATGACGCATGTGTACCCCCCCCCCCCCCCCAGCACAGATTTCAGGGAAACGTACACGCACATCATCTGGAAAGCCGCATCGTACCCGGACTGCCGGCAATTCGAGGAAACGAGCCCTAAAGCCTTGTTCCAATGTACGAGGACTGTCGGCATTTAGTATCGGGACTTGATCCCTCAGGCAACGGTTTAGGGAGTTTTTTAGGCTAGCGACACGTTCTGTTGCCATGAGGGGGTTCACTACAGAAGAAGAGGGGTAAGAGAAAAAATAGAGTAGTCCTGTAACTCTACCACAGGGCAGTTTCTAGGCTAAATTCCACCCGGGGCGAGGGTGTAAAAATTGCGCCCCCTTCACCCCCTCCCCGGTGGACTCGCGAACCCTTATTCTTTAGGAAGAGTTACACAGCCACTACATACTAGTGACCAGCCGCTCATCCAGGAGGAAGCAGGGACCAGGAGAACACACAGTTGAAGAGAGCCCAGAAAGCAGACTCCTCCATGGGCGCCGCGCACTGACAGCCTGCAGTACCGCTACAGGACATCAGGTGTCATCACACGGTGGTGACGTGATGATGGCTTGACGTCTGACGCAAGCAGCCCAGGAGGAGTCACGGAAGGTGATCGCGCTGGTAATCTTTCTTCCTCCATTTGGCTGCACCGCGTGTCACCGGCTACCTAGCTGTTATGTCCTTCTGCCTGCCCCTCCCCCTTCTTCTACTTGCTGGACTCGCCCTGCCCAAGAAACGGCCCTGTTTACCAAGACGTCGCTTGGTTTTCCAGGAGTTCTCCACCAGAATAATCTCTATAGAATTTATTGACCACCTATAGTGAATACCACTGGTAAGAAATGGGCATACCCTGAGAGTATGCCATGGACAAACCACTAATGGGACTAGCATTCATGTAAACCCTACAACAAATTACAGACAGACTTCCCATCTGATAACAAGAACGTTAAAAATGTTAGTTGCTGAGATTTTACTAGAAGCATTTATGCTAGAATTCCTGGGAAAGTCCTGAAGTCTAAGGGTGCGTTTCCACTAATGCGAATTCGCATGCGTTCCCCGCATGCAAATTCGCATAACCAATAAAAGTGAATGAGCTTGTGTCCACTTGTCAGGAAAACGGAGCGTTTTCTTGTGCAGGAAAAATCTGCTCAGCAGAGTCATCCGAATTCGGACCCCGCACACACGCATGCGATTCGCATACAATGTATTTAATAGGGAAATCGCATGGTTTTTTTTATGCGAATTTTCATGCGAATTCGCATACGATTTCGCATGGAATCAATGAAAAAGCACACAGGCACTGACATGGTTAAATTCGCACACAGCGTCATCCATGCGAAATCGTATGCGAATTCGCGGTAAAATTCGCATACATCCGCATGCGATTTCGCTCCTGCATGCGAATTCGTCCGCGGAGAATCCGCGGCGATTTCCCACCGCACTAGTGGAAACGCACCCTCAGGGAAAAAATCCACAGAACCCAATACTGCTCTTCAAATGATCTCTGCCTCCCAATCCTTTATACCAATCTTGTCACATTACTATTTGTTCATATATCAGGCTACAGGCTTGCAGTTATTTGAAGCAAAATAAAAAAAAACTCTTATAATGATTTTTTATAACATTGCAGCATACTGTCACAGCTGCAGTTTTAAAACAATGCAGAAATAATGATCCTGAACTTCCCTGCAGTAAAATCTTATCTCAAGCTGCCTCTCACTGTTTCTTGGCTGTTTCTTTGCTGTGCTTCAAAAAAATAGGACTGTATTAGACCCAAGTTGGTTGAATAGCTCAGAGAAGCGCTTTTGCATAGATATCAACTGAAGGTTTTTTTTTTAACTCTTCCTGTACTGGAAACAATACAAAACTGTTTTCTTTGCTAATAATGTTCTATTGCTTATGCTGGGAATACACAATGAGGTTTTTTTTTCGCCAGATTTACTGGCCGATCATTTTTCCATTCAATTCTCCGATCGTTTTTCTGAATTTTTTCCGTTCCTTTTTCAGAACAATTTTTTCACATCGAAATCAGATCCGACCTGTCGGAAATTATCTACCAAGTTATCTATCTGCCGAAAAAACTCATGGTGTATAACCAGCATTAGCTGTACTATAAAATTAATTATCTCATAAGTTTCACTTCCTGTTTGCTTTAAAGTGGACCTGAACTCTTGCACAGGACAGAAGGAAAACAGAGAAAGGCACCCTGTGTGTATTTAGAGAGTTTAGCCTGTCTAGTTCCTCCTCATCTGTCTAATCACAAGTTGTAATTTGATCTTTTCATCTGTGTTAGCTCATGCCAGGGCAGAGAGCTAACTGGTAAATACAGGATGTTAACAATAGGTCTGCTTCCATGAAAGCAGGGAGAAGACACACTGCAGATTAATATCAGCTGTAACTAAGAAGTGTTTTTCTTTAAAGGTCATTATGCTGTTGCTTATCTTTTGGAGCAGAGAGGTGGTCTGAGTTCAGGTCCACTTTAAATCTCAGAGGAAAGGGAGGAGCCCTTCTGGCGAACATTTGAGAAGCATGACCCAACCGTATTCTGGCCGATTTCTCCGCAATGTCGTGTTTATCCTGGCACCGATCAGCAAGCAATAAGTTCTTCCCAAAAGGCAAAACAAATGCAAACATTGGCTGGATGATGCAGCCACCTCCCGATCCTGCGAGACAATGACATCATCAAAATAGCTTCAATATTTTATGGAGAAACTTGTAACCTGGGAAACTGGGTACAATATAACTGCTGTGCCATATTACCGAACCAGAGAGCCGGCACAAGAAGCAGCTACAACCGCAACATAAATTCTGTTACAGGCTGTGTGTTCTCCAGGAGTGTGGGTGGCTTCCTCTCAGTGTGGCGACCAGTAGCAGCTCCCAACACATAAAAGGTGGCCATACATCTATCGACTTGGTGGCCAATCGACCATCCGATTCAATAATTATCGAATCTGATAAAAAAAAATCATAATCATTGGGGCCGCCAAGTGCATGCCGATCTACAAAGCAACCATTTTAAAGAGGAACTCCAGTGAAAATAATGCAATATAAAAGTGCTTCATTTTTATAATAATTATGTATAAATGATTTAGTCAGTGTTTGCCCATTGTAAAATCTTTAAAATCCGTGATATACATTCTGACATCACATAGTGACATTTTTACTGCTTGGCAGGTGATGTTACTGGAAGGAGATGCTACTTGCTTTGTTAGCAGTTGGAAACAGCTGTAAACAGCTATTTCCCACAATGCAATGAGGTTCACAGACAGGAAACTGCCAGGACCATGGTCCTCACAGTTTCCTGTGGGAGGGGTTTCACCACAATATCATCCATACAGCGCCCCCTAATGATCCGTTTGTGAAAAGGAAGATATTTCTAATGGGAAAGGGGGTATCAGCTACTGATTGGGATGAAGTTCAATTCTTGATCACGGTTTCTCTTTAAGGCTAAGCATGTTGAGCGGGCATCCTGCAATATGTCAGGCCGTCATGGTTGGTCGGATGTGCGGCAGTAACAGTGAGCAATATTGGGACAAGCGACAAACACAACAAAACCCTTGATATTCCCCCTAGTGTATAAATGTACATATATGTGCGCATTTATACATTACCTGGCCTGTGTTGCGGCGCCCATCTGTCTTCTGAATCTGCTGTTCTTCCATTAGACCTATACACGCTGCCGGCATGGCGTGTGACATGCTAAAATCTATCAGGAACCGGTCTGCAGTGTATGGGCAGCCAACAGATCTAGCTCTTATCTAAATTTGATTAGAGAGAGATTTGTCTCTTGGTCGAATATGCCCATCATCGCTAGATATATGGCCACCTTAAGGCTTCTTTCCCACTAAGACTAAGTTAGATGCCACATTAAGGTCGCATAACGCGCACCTAACGCAACGCATAGTGGGGTTGAAGTTGGACGTCAGATTGAGCCGCGTTATGCGGCTCTTCATGCGTCCGTGATGCCATGATGCGTACTTTTGGACGCGTGCTGCATCAAGTGGTCCCACTAGCCAATCGCCGCACAGAGCGGCCGCTCCAGGAAGTAAACACTGCACGTCACACCTTGCAGTGAATATTAATTAGCCATGTGGCTGGCCAAGGAGGAGGAGAGGAGACCTCCTCCTCCAACATTACTGAGCATGTGCAAACAGTCTAACGTGGCTTAGCCGCGTATAACGTACAGCATGCAGCACTTTGTTTAAACGTGCTGTGTTACAATGTAATGCAACGTGGGCACTGTGAACAGCCCATTTAGTTTTCATTGCTGTGAGTTAGTCTTACTGTGAAAGCAGTCTAAAAGTTTAGTAATAGATCGCCTACCCAAAAACAAACTAATCCCCAAATGGTTACTGAAAATCAGCAATCACTGGATCCAATCTCTGCTCTAAATTAATGTGGGTGACGTAGGATTAGTAGTAGCAGGACTTGAACTGCACTCCAATCAGTAACCGATACCCCTTCTCCCATGAGAAATCTTTACCTTTTACCAATTAGATCATCGTGAGGTCTGCAGGCTGATATTAACCACTTCAGCCTACAGTGTTTCACCTTATGCATCGGAGCAACCTTCACCTCCCATTCATTCGCCAATAAAGCAGGCCATACACTGGCTCGATTCACGGCCGTTTCGACAGCAGATCCGATCCTGGGATCGAATCTGCTGCCAATCGCTTGCGCTAAACGCACCCGCCGATCCGATTCCCTCCCGAAATCGGATCGGTCCGTCGATCGCGCCGTGCGGGAAATTACCCTCGATCGCTCGGCGGTAGGAGCGCGTCGCTTGCGGCGTACGATTCGGGCCCGATCCGAGCATGTATACATTACCTGAAGCTGGCTCCGGGGTCCTCTTCTCCTCGCTGCACCGCATTTCCGCATGTCCCAGTGTACGCTTATACTTCCTGTGTCACTCCGGTGACCAGGAAGTTGAAATAGAGGGCGCTCTATTTGAACTTCCTAGTCACGGAGTAACACAGGAAGCGCCGGGATGGAGCAAGAACAGCGGTGCGGTGCAGTGCGGAGAAGACGCCCGGGAGCCAGCCTCAGGTAATGTATACGGGGGGGGGGGGGGGGGGGGGACAGGCGGCAGGAGCAGCTGAACAGATTGTGATCGGTTTCAGGCTGAAATCGATTCACAATCTGTTTGCAGTAAAGGCAGCCATACGATCCCTATCTGATCAGATTCTATCAGATAGGGATCTGTCAGCTGGTCGATCTAATGGCACATCGACCAGTGTATGGCCACCTTAACTTTATCACTACTTCTCATACTGAAATGATCTATTCTAGATCTTGTTTTTTGCGCCACCATTTAGGCGATACATTTTGCTAAGAATTATTTTATTCTAAATCCATTTTAACAGGAAGATTAAGAAAGAAATGGAAAAAATTCATTATTTCTCAGTTTTTGGCCATTATAGTTTGAAATGAATACAAGCTAATGTAATTGAAACCCATGTATTTTATTTGCCCATTTGTCCCGGTTATTACACCATTTAAATTATGTCCCTATCACAATTTATGGAGCCGATATTTTATTTGGAAATAAAGGTGCATTTTTTCAATTTGCGTCCATCACTATTTACAAGCTTATAATTTAAAAAAATTATAGTAATATATACTCTTGACATGCATATTCAAAAAGTTCAGCCCCTTAGGTAACTATTTATGTTTTGTTTTGTGTTTTAATTGTACTTTTTTTATTTTTTGATTAAAAATGTTATTTGGGTAATTTTTGGTGTGGCAGGTAAACAGTTAATTTTAAATGTAATATGAGGTGTTTAATAAAAAAATGCATGTGGGTGTAGTTTTACCATTTGGCCACAAGATGGCCACAGTCAAAAAGTCCTGGAAGCGAACGCTCTCACTTCCAAGAAGCATTAGGACGACGGGAAACTTTTTTTTGTGTACAGAAATACCATGGCCTCTGATAAGAGGCCGTCGGTTTTTCTGCCGGGTACTTAGATCAATTGATCTCGGGGCTAGCGGAAGGCGGCGAAAGAGTGCGCCCGGCACAGCAGTGCAGTCTATCTGGAAGGATACATCCGTCCAGATAGACTTAAGTGGAAGGTTAAACCCCTGCCGCAGTGTGAGGTCATGACCATAGCGCTGACAGTTTCCGGTCTGTGAACCTCGTTGCATTGTGGGAAACAAAAGCGGTTTCCTACTGCCAAGCAAGCAATATCTCCTTCTTTGAACAGAACTCTCAAACAATCATACCTCACAGCTGCATATGGCAGGAAGAAAAAAAAAAAAAAATCTCCACCTGTGATAAATTTCAGAATGTAAATCAGAGAGAGTAAAGTTTTTACAAATGGGCAAACACTGACTAAATCTATATATAAAATCTCGTGTGTGCGCGATCACTCGAAAACGGCTTGACCGATTTGAACGAAACTTGGTATACAGATCCCTTACTACCTGGGATGATATGTTCTGGGGGTCTCGCGTCCCCCCTGCACACGTGGGCAGAGCTACAAACAGCAAATCAGATTTCACCCATTCATGTCAATGGAAAAAAATGTAAAAGGCTGCCATTTTCACACTAACCAAGCCAGAGTTCCCACACTTGGCACAGTTGGTCACTTGGTGACTGAAGTTCCAGGAAAAGTGGGCGGAGCATAAAACAGCCAATCAAATTTTAGCCATTCATTTTTAATGGGAAAATGTAAACTGCAGCCATTCTAATGGCCCATACACACGGGACACAACTGTCGCCACAAACACGTGGCACACGCACGTTGCGGCGACAGGTCCCCCTGTGTATGAGGTGCGCGCCACGAACCGTCGCCAGTCAGAGCTGTCGCCAGGCGATTGGGTTGAGCCTAAAAAAGCTAAATTAAAATTCACCTGTTTTTTAAGGGGAATATTGAAATTGCTGCCATTCTTGCACTGTTAATGGCACAAGCCTCAAATCTGGTACAGTTGGTCATTGGACCACTGGGGTTCAAATTCAGAAAAGGGGGCAGAGCCACGGCCAATCAGATTTGTTTCATTTTACTGGGAGAATGCAAATTATTGATGTCAAGGACCCCAAAGCTCACAAACTTGGTCATTGAGTGACTGTGTGTCAAGGTTACAAAAAAGTGGGCAGAGCCAAAAACAAATTTTACTGGGAAAATATATTATTATTATTATTATTATTATTATTATTATTATTATTATTATTATTATTATTAATTGTATTTATAAAGCGCCAACATATTATGCAGGGCTATTCATTAGTTTAGGTTACAGACAATATTTACGGGTGACATACAGCAATATGACAATACAGGAATACAAGAAAAAAAAAATGATCACGCAGCACAGTATGGGCTTGATTCACAAAGCGGTGCTAACCTACTTAGCACGTCTAAAGTCTTTAGACGTGCTAACCAGGGTGCTAAGTAGGTTAGCACCAGATTTCTCAATCACAGTCTTATGCGCACTAAGTCCCATAGGCTTTAATGGACACTTCGCGCGGAGCGCCCTGCTCTCTGTGCAGTGCGCGCGTAAAGTTTTACGCGCATAAAGTTTTGCACGCATAAAGTTTTGCGCGCATAAAGTTTTACGCACGAAAACTCGTTTAGACGTGCTAAGGGGGTTTTCACAGGCGTGCTAACAGTTAGCACCGCTTTGTGAATCAAGCCCCATGAGTATAAGGTAATGCTTAGTCAGTCACTGGATGGGAGCATGGAGATTAGGCAAGTTAGGTTCACTCAGATGCATAGCATGGGTGCACAGTAATGGAGGTGTGTGATCAGGTAGGACACAAGAGGAGGAGGAGGATTGTACAGAGCCGCTACCTCAGACTCCATACAGAGCTGCTACCTCAGACTCCGAGGACATCTGGTTTTAGATATGTGTGCCCGGACCCGGCGCTGGTATCACAGCTGACAGGTCTTAGTAATGGATGTCTGAGGTAAAATGGAGGCTTTGGCCTTCCTCCCAGGCCAGGCCCGAGTCTTGGGGGACGCATTACCCGCAGGCCAGTTACAGTAACCAGAGTCGCGCTGAGGAGACGCCTCACTTATTGGCACTTCCACGCTGCGCTGGCTGCTAACTTTATGCTTATTCTTTCAATTAGAATGTCATCGTTAGCATTTGGCACCAGCTAATCAGCTTTATGAGTCCCCGATCTGAGTGTTCCTAACCGGCTATTATTAAAATGCGCAGCTGTTTCATGATAATAAGGGAGCTGACAAGAGTTCAGGGCGGAGCTGGAAATCTGCTGAGCGGGCTCCGAAGCTGACCTGTCATTTCAACAATTACAAACCTATTCATGACCATAAAAATATTACAACATCCCTCCCTTTGAGCTATGCTGAAGGCCGCAGCCAAATACAGGTCAATGGCTGTGGTTACATCCACACAGTAACTGGCTGTTTTTAATCCTTTAGCAGCCAATTTATTTAGAGGCTTGCAAGTGCTAAAGGCCAATTTTAGCACTTTATTTTTATTTCTTATTTGGTACATTTCCCTGCTTCTAGTTAGTACTGCTGTAATGTGTATGTATGGCCACTTGTCACTAGGGGGCAGTGTGAGACGACAACAACAGAGGACTTCTGCTTTCATTTTCTCCATTTTCTGCTCAGTAGAGAGATCAAAGCATTCCAAGAACATACAGCACAGATTTCTGCCAACTAAAGAAGTCAAAAGCAGTGCACATATCTCAAGTTGCTAATTGGTTAAAGAGGACCTGTAGTCAAAATAACAAATACAATTGCTTATTTTCTTACAATATAAACTTAAAAATGTGTCAGTGTTTGCCCATTGTAAACGTTTCCCCTCTCATTTACTTTTTGAAATTGATCACTGGCGGCATCATCTTAACGGTAGTTCTGCCTGGGGAATTCTTCGGAATATTTACTGAGAATTCTAAAGCCAGTGAAAAAGTTCTGATCTCCCAGAATGCTTGGGGGGGGGGGGTTGTTAGAGAATTCTGAATAATACACAGCCTAGGCCAGTGATGACTAACCTTGGCACTCCAGCTGTGGTGGAACTACAAGTCCCATGAGGCACTGCAATACTCTGACAACTCTAAGCATAACTCGGGGAGGCAGAGGCATGATGGGATTTGTAGTTTTGTCACAGCTGGAGTGCCGAGGTTAGCGATCACTGGCCTAGGCTAAGCCTCAGTGGGAAGGCAGGGCTACATACCAATATAAAGCAATATATAGCTATAGGAAGAGTTTCTGATGACCAGGATATTTAACGTAAATGTGGGTAGCCTGAATACCTGCATTCTACTATATGTTGTTCCTCTTTAACCCTCTGGGCGATACAATTCCATTGCCATTGTTTTTTTTTTGTTTAATCATGTAGCTAGCCTAGCGCTAGCTACATGATAGCCGCTGTGCAGCGGCATCCCCCCACCCCCTCCAATTGCCTCCGGCGATCACCGCAAGCAGGAGATCCCGTTCAGAACGGGATCTCCTGCTTGGCTTCCCCCGTCGCCATGGCGACGCTCACGATGACGTCGGAGGAAGTCCCGATCCACCCCTCAGTGCTGCCTGGCACTGATTGGCAAAGTGCTAGCTGCGTGTAACAAAAAAAAATTATGCAAATCGGCCCACCAGGGCCTGAGAAATTCTCCTGCATGACATACCCCGAGCTCAGCTCGGGAGTATCGCCCAGGGGGTTAAGTAATGCCCTTTCAATGAGCTTTTGTTGCAATTTTCACTAGAGGCTAGGAAAACGGGGGAAAAAAATGCAGCATGCAGAATTTAGCAATCAGGTAAAATGGCATCCCACTACTATAACAGTTCCTGTGATTTTCATGATTTTTGCTCATTTCCTTGCATTTTCCGATTTTCATGCGATTGGGAAACGCAGCATTATGATGTGTAGTGCTAAACAGCTCTTATGCCAGTGCTTGCATTCAGTACAATGCATACATGTAGTATGCAGACTGTAGGGGAGTGGGGTGGATAGAGACCGTGGGCCTCAGTGCAAATTTTGGCACCAGTCTGGTTCAGCGGGACCCATGACTGCTTCCTGCTCATCGCCACTTAGGCCACATCAACCAATTTGTAATAAATGGGTGACTCAGCAGGAAACACGATCCATGCCACCAGCCCAATAGGTTTAGTAAAGTTGCCATGCCCAAAGCCCAAGAAGCGGAATGCCGCGGGGAGGCGCCTGGTGTGCAATAGTACCGTTAGTGGGTCCCCCATTTCTTACATATTAGTGAACATGAGCAGGGAGCACCACTGTCTGGCTTATAGGGGCGAAAAGAGACAATTTGCATATTCAGTAGTGGTGCATTGTGGGTAACTACGACCGCTCACTTATAGCTGAATTATTGCAAGTTTCCTTCTGTTTTAAGAAGGCAAATTTCACAGAGCATTGCTTGTTCGTAGGAGGGCTTTTCGGCCTCTTTTATCCCCCTATACATTTCTAGGGCTTTGGGTCACCCCGAGCTGCTTGGTTACTCTGTTCAACTAGACTAGCGCCATCGTTTTCCTCAGGAAGCACTCCCCAGCACTAATTGAATGATGCTGGCATGGGCGTATCTACAGGGGAGGAGCCCCTTCAATTGCAGGGGGGGCCAGAGCTGCAAGGCGGCCCACCTACTAACTTTCCCTTCCTTCAATAAAGGAGGCCATTCTCCAGATTGGGTGTTTTTGTGGCTACACTTATGACTGTGAAGCGTATGATGGCCACACTAGTTTTATGACCATAGCAAGATCGGCCCTCAGACTGTGGGGGGCAAAGGAAATGGAGTGAACACTGAGGACCCCAATGATTTGTAGTCACGCCTCTGGATGCTGCCCACAAAACAAATTTTACAAAAAAACACTCTAAGGGCGGCCACTGCGTGATTAAAGGGGAACTGAAGTAAGAGGTATACGGAGGCTGCCATATTAATTTCCCTTTAATCAATACCAGTTGCCTGGCCCCCTGCTGGTCTATTTCTCTGCAGTAGAATCTGAATAACACCAGAAACAAGCATGCAGCTAGTCTTGTCAGATCTGACTTTAAAGTCAGAAACACCTGATCTGCTGCATGCTTGTTCTGGGTCTATGGCTAATAGTATTAGAGGCAGAGGATCAGCAGGGCAACTGGTATTGATTAAAAGGAAATATATATGGCAGCCTCCGTATACCTCTTACTTCAGTTCCCCTTTAAACAATACCAGTTGCCTGGCTGTCCAGTTGGTCCTCTGCCAGGCACCTTGAACAAGCATGCAGATCAGAGGTTTCTGAAAACAATCTGACAAGGTTAGTCACATGCTTGTTATGCTAGATACACACGTTGCGTCTTTTCAGTCGATAGATGCATTTGATTAATAATTTCAGTCATGTCCAATCTTACTTTTGATTGTTTTACCGCTCAATTTCTCATAGAAGTGAATGGAAACTTATAAGAAAAGATAAGAGCATTGAGCAGGAATTTGAGCGGAAAAACGCATTGTGTGTACCCAGCATTACAGGTGTGTGACAGACAATACTGATGCCAGAAAGATCAGCATGGCTGCCAGGACACCGGTATAAAAGGAAATAAGTATGGCAGCCGCCTCATCCCTCACACTTCATGAGTCCTTTAAATCTAACGCATAACCTATTACAAATCTTGTACAGTTATGGCTAGCTCTAATCTGGATCCTCTGTGTGCTACTAACTCAGTTGCAGCATCAATAGAGTTATCCCATTCCAGATAAGTGCTCTGCTTTTGACTTCAGTCGGCAGAACTCCTTGCGCTGTACAGTTTTGGAATGCTTTGATCTCTCTCTACTAGCAGAAAGTATAGAAACTGAAAACAAAAAAGTCCTCAGATATCTCACACAGCCCCCTAGTGCCAAGTGGCCATAAATACACATTACAGCAGTACTAATTACAAGCAGGGAAATGTAACAAAAAAAATGTACTAAAATGATTTGGCCTGAAGTACTTGCAAGCCTCTAAATAAAATGGATGCTAAAGGGTTAATACAAAGGCTTGAAATGCGATGACAGAAGGTACTGGTCTTATTTTTAGCCCAGATAACTAGCAACTGAAAGATCCGGGGACACAAGTGGTAAGGCCTGGAGGGAAGTTACACTCAGGAGTGTAAGCCCATTCATATGTTAATAGAGACATGCATATTTCATAGTGCGGGGTGATTAGAGGTACACATTGGTGCGTGTGCGCGCGTTAAGCGTTTAATTCCATTAGTCACATTGATCAGGCCCCGTACAGAAGTGAGGAGGAACAACTTGTGGGAGGGGTCCGCCCGCCAGCCAGCTCGTCACTGTCACTCCCTGGCCTCCTGCCAAGGCCCTCTTAATTACCGTGAGCCAAACACCGCACAGCTGCTTACTGTTTGCCCGTATACGGTTATTAAGCATACTGCAGATGCCACGCTGCCTCTGAGCGGCAGTCACCCCGTGTATCTCACACATCGCAGGCACTGGCGTCACATGACCTCTGACTGCTTAAAGAGGAACTCCAGTGAAAATGTTAAAAAAAAAAAAAAAAAAGTGCTTCATTTTTACAATAATTATGCATAAATGATTTAGTCAGTGTTTGCCCATTTTAAAATCTTTTAAATCCCTGCTTTACATTCTGACATTTATCACATGGTGACATTTTTACTGCTGGCAAGTGATGTAGCTGCTGCATGATTTTTTGGCAGTTGGAAACCGCTGTAAACAGCCATTTCCCACAATGCAACAGGGTTCACAGACAGAAAACTGCCAGGACCGTGGTCCTCAGAGTTTCTTGTGGGAGGGGTTTCACCACAATATCAGTCATACAGCGCCCCCCAGTTTGTGAAATGGAATAGATTTCTCATGGGAAAGGGGGTATCAGCTACTGATTAGGATGAAGTTCAATTCTTGGTCACGGTTTCTCTTTAAAGTGCAGCTCTACCTCAGTGTGTGTGCGTGTGTGTGTGTGTGCGCTGTCACTCAGGGTGATTTTAAACTCTTTACTTTTGCACCTTTGCAAATTTATATTATTATTTTTTCCCAAAGCGATTTTACACCAGACATCCCAAGAATATTACTGAAACAGTTCTGTAAAGAGGAACGGTCAAGAATTACTCCTGACCATTGTGCAGGTCTAATGTGCAACTACAGGAAACGTGTGCTTGAAGTTATTGCTGCCAAAGGAGGTTCAACCAGTTATTAAATCCAAGGGTTCACATACTTTTTCCACCAGCACTGTGAATGTTTACATGGTGCGTTCAATAAAAACATGGAAACATTGAATTATTTGTGTGGTATTAGTTTAAGCAGACCGATTGTCTATTGTTGTGACTTAGATGAAGATCAGATCACATTTTATGACCAATTTGTGCAGAAATCCATATAATTCCATAGGGTTCACATATATTTACTGCTACTGTATATCTGCTTAATACTGAGGTGCATTAATAAATATGTGCATCTGGCTATACTGGGGGTGGGAGGTGCCCTACTCAATACTGGGAGCACATCTGGCTACCTATTCTTGGGGGTGCCCTACTCAATACTGGGGGCACATCTGGCTACCAATACTGGGAGTAGCCCTACTCAATACAGGGGGCACATCTGGCTACCAATACTGAGTGGGACGACCTACTCATTACTGTGGGGCACATCTGGCTACCAATACTGGGAGTTGCCAGACTCATTACTGTGGGGCACATCTGGCTACCTATACTGAGTGGGACTACCTACTCAATATTGGGGAACATCTGGCTACCTATACTGGGGGCGCAGTTGACATGTTGCATGTAAGCACAGCAGTGGCCGCCTGTCCAGTACCTGTGCCCCGAGTGCTAGCAAGCATCTGGCTGGTGCTCGGGAGCCGCTGACAGGTGATGAATTTGCCATCTTTAGCCTCCTGTGCAGGGGGTGCTTTGAAAAATGCTAAAATTGGCAAGGGTGCCCTCACCAGGTAAAGTCTGAGAACCACTACCTTAATCAATACTGTTCACGGGCGCTGAACAAAACTACTGTCAACTCGCTAACTTTTCCGCAATCCTCCCTATATTCCAATATGACCCAAGGGGAAAAAAAAAAAAAAACACCTTGCAACCTTTTCCACCTAATAGGCAATTTTACATATCTAGTTAAGGTTTTTTTAATCATTCTGATCTTCAATTGACTCCTGGCAACTTCGCTGGCACTAAACTGACAATGATAATACTGTTCATCATATCAGCAATTACATGAAGAAAGCTGTGTAATGTCATAGCCAATTAGACAGGCTGATGTCACAGGCCACTGCAGAGCATATCGCATAACACATTTACATAGCAAAGGCATATTTACAGATAACACAGAGACACCAACACCACTCACGGTCCCTCAGATGGAATGTGTATTCATAGATCTATAACAAGTTCAGAACAGACTGAAAACAATATCTAATAACTGGCTATTGGCTCTCAGCCTGGCCACAAGGCCAAAGATCTTACTAATATTATACGTGTGAAAGTTTGGGTGTTTGTTACTCAATCACGCAACAATGGCTGAACGGATTTGAATGAAATTTGGCACACACATAGTACATTATCTGGAACAATATCTAGGAAATGTTTTATCCCTTTAACCAAAAAGTGGGTGGAGACAAATTCAAATTTCCCTGGGAAAATGTAAACTGTAGCCATTCCTACACTGTTAATGGCAGGGTTCTCAAACTTTGCTCAGTTGGTCACTATGAGACAGATTAATATTCAGAAAATTGGGTGGAGACTACAAAAGCCAATCAAAATTCACCTATTGATTTTCAAGGGGAATATTTCATTGCTGCCATTCTTGCACGGTTAATGGCACAAGCCTCAAACCTGGTACAGTTGGTCATTGGATGTTTAGGGTTCAAATTCAGAAAATGGGGTGGAGCCACAGCCAATCAGATTTGTTTCATTTCAATGCATAATTATCGATGCCAAAGGCCGCAAAGCTCACAAACGTAGTCATTGAGTAATTGTGTGTTAGGGTTAGAAAAAGTGGGCGGAGCCAACACCAGCTAAATATAAACCCGAGCAATGCCGGGTCATCAGGTAGTTGATTTATCATTTCAGTGCCCCTAGGCAGAGATGGAGTAAGATGTAATGGTGCCATAAGCCAGGTAGTATATTTGGGGCACCCTTGTGGTACTTTTGGTAAGCTGAAGTGGAGAGAGGTCAGAGGAGGTGGGCCTCTTCATGCCCACTGTGCCCCAAGCATCTGCCTAGGTTGCCTAGTGGATAATCCTGCTCTGCCCCTAGGCCAACTTTCTTGTTGCACCCTTTTCATGAGCAGCAGTGCCCACCCCCATTCCATGTGCAGCCCCCTCTTCCATGTGTAGCATTTGTGTATACTATAGCAGCCTCTCGCTTTCATAAATAACTTGAGCAGCAGCATCCCTTTTCCTTGTGTTGCTTCCTTTTTCAATTTGCAGCCTCCTCTTCCATATGCAGCAACCCTTCTTCAATGTCCAGCCGCCCGTTGGCCAGCTGTGCCCAAGACCCGGGCCTTTGGGGCCTTTGCAAAAATCCCACCCATCACATGGCAAGAAATACAGTACTATTTCTGTGAGAAAGCCTAAAGATTAACCACTTAACGACTGCCTAACGCCGGATAGGCATCGGCAGGTCGAAGTGGTGTTACCATGGAAACGTTCCATGTCAGTTCACGGAGTGCGTCTCCATGAACAGCCTGCGAGCCTCCTATCGCGGCTTGCAGGCGTAATGTAAACATGCGGGGAAGAAATCCCCGCTGTTTACATAAATACATCGCTGCTGCGCAGTAAAGGAGATCGGCGATCCCCAGCCTCTGATTGGCCGGGGATAGCCGCAGTCTGATAGGCTGAAGCCTATTAGAGGCGGCGCAGGACGGATATCCATCCTGTGACGCCCATAGCGGACAGGAGAGGGAGGGAAGGAGAGGGAGCGCAGGATATCGCTGCGGAGGGGGGCTTTGAGAAGCCCCCCGCTAAACACATGTAGCAGGCGGCGATCAGACCCCCCCCAGCAGGACATCCCCCTGGAGAGCCCACACAGCACAGATCAGGGAAAAGGAGCCTGGTCCTTAAGTGGTTAAAGTGTACCAGAGACAATCGTATCAAAAGGATTAATACTTACCTGGGGCTACCTCCCACCCCCTGTAGTCTGCTTCTCCCAATGTCCGGTACACTCCACTGTGCTGCTATGAGCCCCATAAAGTCTGCGAATTGGCCGAGTAGCAGACTGCTGCGCATGCACCCCTGATTTCACTCCTGTAGCCGACTGTTCTGCGCATGCGGAGTTCATTAAAGGACCACCATCACAAAAATTGTAAAATTTAAACTACATCTAACCACATACAAATAAGAGGTTTCTTCCAGAGTAAAAGGAGCCATAAATTACTTTTCCCAATGTTGCTGTCACTTAGTGTAGGTAGTAGAAAACGGATGGAACTAACAGGTTTTTGACTAGTCCATCTCTTCATGGGAGATTCTCAGTATTTCCTTTATTCTTTACAAAAGCACTTCCTGGAAAGGATTGTTACAAAGATTCAGGCTGCCTCCCCCTATCTGTTCGCACACTATGCTAGCAGTTGCACTGAGCAACTGCCATTCACTAAGTGCTTTTAAAAAGAAAAGAAAACCCTGAGAATCCCCCATGAGGAGATGGGCTAGTCCAAAACCTGTTAGTTTTGTTAGAATTATATTACTGACGATAAGTGACCGCAACACAGGAGAAAAGTAATGTATAGCACATTTTACTCTGGGAGAAACTTACTTTTTATTTCTGTGTTTTCATGCACAGCAGGAGAGTCCACAAGTGCCTGGGATACTCAGGTAAAGTTTTGTCTCCGGACCTGGCCAATATAAACAGTGTAATGATGGGTATTAGGCCCGGCCAGAGATCAGAGTGAGCAGTAAAGCTGCAGCGGGGAAATGGTCCTGCTAAACAGAGAGGAATTAATTGCCGGAAAGTATTCACTGAGTAAGCTATTCAGTGCCTCGCATTCATGCATAAAAATCCATTTTTAGCTCCAAATGACTCTCATTGGAAAAAATTGCAAGTAAACAGAAAATCAGACCTTGTGTTTTACAGAGAGGACAACTACAGGCCGGGCCGGAGGGGAGGCGGGCTCTCCCACCACTGCTCTCCAGGGCAACTTAGAAGGTGCCATCTGATTGGCTAGAAAAGGCAACGCAATTATCGGCTTTGCTCATTAGTAGTTTCTGCTCACATTCTGGCACAGGAAGCATGGTTGTCTGGTAGATCTGGAGTCTGAGGTTTAAATCGCATTAGTGAAGGCATTTGCATGGATTACTCCTACTTTCACACACAGAAAGTTAGAAACACATAAAACACATACCAGCGGATTAACCAGTATCCACTCAGTGGCGATTATAGACTTGTGAGGATGCCCCCCCTGAATTGGAATGATCGCTCAGCACCGGACAATTTGCACCGCACGTTATAGCTGCGGTGAGCCCCCCCAAAAAAAAGACATCCTTAGTATAGGTAGGTAGCCAGTTATAGGTGCCCCCAGTGTTGGTGGCTAGGTACAGATGCCCCCAATATAGGTTGGCCAGGCACTCTTCACTTCCTTTTTCTGCCTTGTGCTGCCCCCAGACTTCTGCCGCCTGAGGTAATCGCCTCACTTGGCATCATGGGCGGACCGGGCCAGCTTCCACTGATGGACCTAGGTGTGTCCACTAGTACATCGGATGTTCAAACCACACTTTTCATACATTTGTAGCTTTACGAAGTACGGTAGCCTAGTCACTCAAGCCTTGCAGAGTTAAGGTGGCCATACACTTATAGATTTGCTGCAGATACGACCATCAGAGTTCTGTCAGATGCCTGTCAAGTTGAATCTGGCAGGAATCTGATGTGTGCCACACACTAGGAACAGATTTACAATAGATTTCAGAATAAAATCTATTGGAAATCGATCTAAATGCATCATTAAACCATTAGATCCAATGCAACTCTATGTGCCATCGATCTGCTACCAGCAGCAGATCGACCTAGATTCTGTAAAATCAAATTGATCAAAATCAATCAAAATCGTCCGCAAATGGAGAATTTGATAGAATCGGTTTCTGATCGATCAATCGATTCTATAGAATCGATCGCTGAAATCGACCAGTGTATGGGCCCCTTTAGGATCCCTAAATCAATTTTAAAAAATGCCTTAGACTACAATAGGAACATAAGATGGCGACTATGGTGGGGGTTAGACTGCGAGCTCCTGTGAGGACAGTCAGTGACATGACCATGTCGGCACCTTACAAATATGAAATCTAATACACAGAGCAGGACTCCACAGAGCCAATAGTTGCTCCAGAAATTGTCCCTAACAGGAGCTCACAATCTAATCCCCATCATAGTCATTAAAGGTACCCATACACTCGTCAGATTGGCAGCAGATAGATCATCAGATGCATTTCTTATCTATCTGATGCGTTTTTAGAACATTTTTTACCAGGATAGAATTCCAATAGATTTCAGTTTGAAATCTATTGGAATTCGATCTGATGGCATTTTTTTGCCATCAGATTTCCATTAAGGCCAATGCAAACTGATAAGCAATCTCATCAGATCGACCTAGATTTTCCACCCTGCCAGTTCGATGGAAATCGGCCATCGATCGGCCGATTGGCCAACCGATTTGCGATCGATCGGGATCGATCGGCCAGAAAATCGGCTGAGTGTATGGCCCCTTAAATGTCCCTTAACCACCCTGGCGTTCTATTAAGATCGCCAGGGCGGCTGCATGAGGGTTTTTTTTAAATAAAAAAAAAAACTATTTCATGCAGCCAACTGAAAGTTGGCTGCATGAAAGCCCACTAGATGGCGCTCCGGAGGCGTTCTTCTGATCGCCTCCGGCGGCCAAAAGTAACACGGAAGGCCGCAATGAGCAGCCTTCCGTGTTTGGCTTCTCCTGTCGCCATGGTGACGAGCGGAGTGACGTCATGGAGCCTCCGATCCAGCCCTTAGCGCTGGCCGGAACTATTTGTTCCGGCTGCGCAGGGCTCAGGCGGCTGGGGGGACCCTCTTTCGCCGCTGATCGCGGCGATCAGGCAGCACACGCGGCTGGCAAAGTGCCGGCTGCGTGTGCTGCTCTTTATTTCATCCAAATCGGCCCAGCAGGGCCTGAGCGGCACCCTCTGGCGGTAATGGACGAGCTGAGCTCGTCCATACCGCTAAAGTGGTTAAAGGTGCCCATTATTGGTACAATCGATTATTCCCATGAACAGGTTGATTATGACACTTTCTCTTCAAATACCGTTGTAAAATCCAACATTTCAATCAACAAAATTCTATACTCCAAACGACCATAGAATCGTTGCACATCGATGTTCTCCACAAACTGCATGGTTTTCTGTACAATCCAATCGTAAAAATCTGATCTAATGATCGCATATGGGTAAAATATTCATTGTACTGCTTCTGCAACTAACCTGCCAGTATGCTTTTGAAGTGAAAAGAGCAAACGGTGGCTGGAGCAGAGTTGCCTTTACTGGAGTTGCTACTCCAAATCTAAATTTAAAAGTAGCCAGTGCTGCCGGTGGGTGGGGGGGTGGTATGTTAACTTACCCCTCTATAGCCAATGCACTCCACTCACATTCCACATCACTCCTATGTGTCCTTCAACCCGGAAGGAGAAAGCATGGGAATGACGTGGAGGATATCGTCTAACAGTGGCGGCGTGGGTAAGTTAGCCCCCGTCTCCCACAGGCAGCAATGGCCAATTAAAATTAGATTCCAAGTAGCTACGAGTACATAGCTACTAGGTAACCACAACCCTAGACTGGAGCATCCACAAAAACCTGAGGAGAACGTACGAACTCCATTCAGAGTTCACATAACAATTCAGAGAGCATCCTTGGAAAATGTAAACCAGGGTACCCCAATATTGCAAGGCGAAAGTGCCAGTATCCACCTCGCCATCCTGCCCCCTAATAATGGTGGGATCTAAAGCTCAGTTCAGGTACTACAGGCAGCAGAGTAACCACCCTCCACACAGCCACCCCCTAACACTGTGTCTGATTACAGGCCCATATGTTTACACAGCGTGTGGTTTTATAGGATAGTAAACTGCCATGGTCTTCCGCCTTTAAAACCGCAAGTGAACCTAGCTTTAAAACCGCAACTAAAATTTCAATGTCGCCAGAGACTTCTAAGTCACCAAACTGTACCCTGTTTACTTGTCTGTTGCTATGTCAATATATGTATTTATCTAATAAAACCCCAGCCAGGGCTGCACAGAGTTTGTATGTTCTCCCCGTCTGCGTGAGGGTTTCCTCCGGGTACAGATAAGTTAAATTGGCTTCCCCTAAATTGGCCCTAGACTACAATACATACATTACATGATTTCCCACCCCGGCCATCCATGAAACTCCCAGATGTGCATGTCACTGTTAACCACACTACCATTCGCCCTACCTCTCAAGCCCGCTGTCTGGGTGTCACCCTGGACTCCGCACTCTCCTTCACTCCCCACATCCAAAACCTCACACAAAGTCCTGCAACTTCCACCATCATAACATCTGTAAGATCCGCCCTTTCCTGACCTCTGCCACCACCAAACTCCTCATCCATGCACTCATAATTTCCCGCCTTGACTACTGCAACGCCCTGCTGTCTGGTCTCCCTATGACCCGAATAGCCCCGCTGCAGTCCATCATGAATGCGACAGCCAGAATTATCCACTGCTCCCATCGCTCCACCACGGTGGATCCCCTCCTTGAATCCCTCCACCGGCTTCCTATCCAGTCCAGAATCAGATTCAAGATACTGTGTCTGACCTACAAATCTGTCCACAAAACCTGCCCAACCTACATTTCCGATCTTACTCAGAGGTACACACCAAGCCGCTCACTCCGGTCTTCCAATGAACTTCGCCTAACTGCCCCCCGCATCACACAGTCCCATGCACACCTCCAGGACTTCTCAAGAGCTTCTCCAACACTATGGAACTCCCTACCTCCACCCATTAGGGCAGCCCCCTCCTTCAACACCTTCAAGAAAGCCCTCAAAACTCACCATTTCACTCTGGCCTACTACCCCTCCCAAGTGCTCTAAGCCCACAGCTGCCTTTGGGCAGGGTCCTCCTCCTTTTGTGTCCTATCTGATCATGCACCTCCATTACTGTAAACCCATGCTATGCATCTGAGGGCCCGTTTCCCCTATCGCGAATCCGCATGAGTTATCCGCATGCGGATTCGCACAGCCAGTACAAGTGGATGGGCCTGTTTCCACTTGTCAGTTTTGCTGTGCGTTTTTCTGTGCAGGATTCTTCTGCACGGCAGAGCCCTCAGAATTTGCCTGCGTGTGGAATGCAGGCGAATCGTACACAATGTATTTAATAGGGAAATCGCATGAGTTTTCCCCATGCATTTTTTGGCGCGAATTCGCATAGGTACCAATGTAAATTCACACAGGCATATACACACTCACCTATGCGAATTTACGGCAAAAAACGCATGCGGAATCGCAGCCGCATGCAATTTCGTCAGCGGTGGAATCCAGGCGATTCCGCACCGCAATATTGGAGACAAGCCCTGAGTGAACCTAACTTGCTTAACCCCCTTGGCGGTATGAAAAATCCCGCCAGGGGGCAGCGCAGCAGTTTTTTTTTATTTATTTATTTTTTAAACCATGGCGACGGGGCGGGATGAAGTCACCGACGTCAGGACGTCATTGGGAGACCCGATCCACCCCTTGGCGCTGCCTGGCACTGATTGGCCAGGCAGCGCAGGGGTCTGGGGGGCGCGCGCCGCACCGGATAGCGAGATCGGGCGCGCGGCGGTGGCGATCGGGGTGCTGGCGCAGCTAGCAAAGTGCTAGCTGCGTCCAGCAAAAAAAAAAAAATTATGAAAATCGGCCCAGCAGGGCCTGAGCGGCACCCTCCGGCGGCTTACCCCGTGTCCAGCACGGGGTTACCGCTAAGGAGGTTAATCTCCATGCTCCCCTCCAGTGACTGACTAAGCATTACCTTGTACTCATACTGTGTGATCTGGTTTTCTTGTATTCCTGTATTGTCATTTTGCTGTATGTCACCCCTAAATATTGTCTGTAACCACAATTGGCACCAGAAAGTCCCCCCCCCAGTCAGCGCAGGCGCTCTCCAGCATGCGCATGCAGAATGTCCTGAACCAGAGAACTTTCAGGGCAAATCGCAGAGGATCCAGGTGGTGGAGGAGAACAGCGAGGGAGCGATCAGCCTGAAGGGGGCATGTATATTTTTTCTTTCCTCCCTTGCCGTATGTGTGGTACAGCTAAGAAATAGAACATTAACAGCAAAGAAGAGAGTCTCATATTGTTTTCTAGTACAGGAAGAGTTAAAAAAAAATTCACTAATCTATGCAAAAGAGCTACTCTGAGCTATAAGCCCCATACACACGCTCAACCGCGGTCTTTTATGCAGCACAATAGTCAAAGATCTTTTGTTGTGAAATAAGTTGAAACATCTAAAAAATTTTGTTATTGTTCAATCAGCTTTTGTTTTAACTTGTTTCACAACAAAAGTTGTTTGACAATTGTGCTGCATAAAAGACCGCTGTTGAGTGTGTATGGGCCTCAAAGCCCCATCTACACCATACAATTTTTTGTCCGATTCAATCCAACATGTCCGATCAGGATTTGATTGAATTCAATTTGCCATTGTTTTGCAATGGCACATTGAATCGAATCCCGATCGGACAGGTCGGATTGAATCGAAAAAAAAATTGTATGGTGTAGATGGGGCTTAACCCATCTTGGTCAAAAACAGAGACAGTTTGCGATAAGGACAAACTGCTGGAAAGTTCAAAGGGTCATCATTTCTGCTTTGTTATAGCTTAAGGGCTCATTCACACCTAAGCGGGAATTGCGCAATTCCCGCTAATCGATAATTTTTTAAATGCTAGTGCTATTTTAGGGCCGGTTCACACTTGCGGTTCCCTGCCAAACGGACCGGATGACCTGACCGGATCCGGACCGGATCCGGATCGGAACCGTACGGTTCTGATCCGGATCCGGTCAGGTTGCATCAGGTGTTCATCAGGATGCGATCCGGATCCGTTTGGCAAAAGATAGTAGAAACCGAATAAAAATGTTGGGGTCTGGGAGGTCAGCAGAAGGTGGACCTGTGGAATCAGGTCCTCCGCTGTTTAGCACTCACCTCCACCTCCAACATACTGCCAACTTCTCCAGCACGTTTAAAGTCACTGCTGCTCCACTCCAAAATGCTTGCCCATGTGTCCCCATCCAAAATCGCCGCTACAATACGCATAGGAAGTGGGGTAGAACATCCGGATTTTAAGCCAGTGTGTTGTGCGCTCTCCGGTTCTCATTGGTTTGTATTGGCCGGATGGTGCAGTCCGGCTCCGCTCCGGATACGGCTGCCGGAGGAGCCGGACCAAAAAATAGCGCATGTTGGGTCTTATGCCGGAGTCCGGATCCGGTCGAAACCGACGCATGTGAACGGACGCATAGGCTTTTATTGCTATGCCGTGCGTCCGTTCCATCCGTTCTGCATGCGGTCCGGCTCCGGCACGGCGATTCCGGACGGCGACCGCTAATGTGAACTGGGCCTTAGTCTATGGCAGTGTTCACACTAGAGCAATTAGCGATAATCGCGGGCGTACCGCGATCATCACTAATCGCAAATGTGTTACACGCAGCATTTTTCCGCCGATTTTGTAGCGATCGCTATTAGCATATATAGAAACGCTAATTGCGATCGCTCCAAAAAACACATTTGTACAGTGATTTTTCCGTGTTAAATCGTGGAAAAAAAATCACCCACGGAAAACGCTAACGCAAATCGCTAGTGGTTAGCGATTTTAGGTGTGAACGAGGCCTCAAAGACAGTGTTTTAAATCTGCAACTGTGACAGTCTGATGCAGTATTATTAAAAATAAATAAATAAACTATATACAGTAACTGAAAATAAAAATAGGAGAGACTCTTCTTTGCTACTAAAGTTCTATTCATTATCTTCACTACACATACAATTCATTATATAAAAGTTTTTTTTCCCCTTTAGGACCGCTTTAAAAAGGTAATGAATATAAAAAGAAAAAACATAGAATTTCCCTCAAGACACTTTTCACCCCAAGCAAATTAGGAGGATTTGGGTTACCAAACCCGCAAAATTATCATAGAGCTTCTCTGTTAGATATGTCACAATATTGGATGGATAACTCTCCTTGTAAACTATGGGCCCAACTAGAAAGAGATCTTATTGGGTATCCACCTAGTAATATTTTGTATCTCAATTTTTTGAAGCTTCCTATACACTCTCCTAATCATCCCATAGCTTCCGCCACTCACATGGCCTGGAACCATATCACCAAATCTAACCTCACAAACACAGATCTAACCGCATTGCATATTCCCATTAACGCCTTAAGACAAGCTATACCGCACTGGCATAGTGCTAGCTGGTGTTCTTCCAATATTGTATGGTTAAATGAGGTATTTGAAGGAAATCGATTACATACTTTTGAATTTTTGAAATGGAAGTACAAACTCCTTGATACAGATAGTTATGGGTGCCAACAACTATCTCATCTAATTAAGAAAAACCCTATATGTATGCCACAAATACCCTCCTCTATATGGAACTTCCTATTCAAACCAAAACAAAGAAAAGGGGGCATCTCCTTTTGGTATAACCTTCTGTCAGAAATAGAAGGCCCTCTGTTAAGTAAATATATAAGGGTATGGGAAGATGATTTAAATACCTCTTTCTCTGAAACAGAGATAGAAAAAGCTCTTCGAGACATCAAAAAATACTCCAAATGTGCCAACCATGTAGAACTAATCCAGAAAATCTTATCTAAATGGTACTTTACCCCTCTCAAACTCTCCAGATTCTCTCCCAACACTTCAAAAGAATGTTGGAGAAAATGCTCACAAACTGGCACCCTACTTCATCTTTTATGGGAATGTGACACAATAAAACCCTTTTGGGTGGAGGTTAAACAGCTAATAATAAAAATAGTAGGACATACATTTGATCTTTCTCTCAAATTAGCTCTCTTCTCCATTGGCCTAGATCAATTCCCAACTCAATATAGATTAATAATAAACACACATAGGCTGTATTGCCCGATCATTAATTATTTCTAACTGGCAACAAGAGGAGAGACCGTATATCTCACAACTAATTCATATATTACAAATTAATCTACAAATGGAGAGACTCCTTAGGAGTCGTAATAATCAGAATATCCATTTATACGAATGGCAATACGACTGGAATGCTTTGACCCCAAAGTTCACATAAATTATAACAGATGCTAAAACAGAATTAGCCATTAAGATATCAAAATTTTCCACACCAAAGATCAGATCCTGCGTAAGCTTTCTCACTCTCATTCTCCTCCTCCCTGTACTCCCCTCTGATAGTTGTGCCACTTCTTAGGACCAGAGCTCTAGGGTTAAAAAGTGTTCCTAGACTCCCTCTGGTCAGCTTCTCATGAGGTCACTCACTCATTTGAATTGACTTGCTCAATTTGTGTTCTAAACTTTATGTTCTATGTTCAAGTTGTATGGCTCAGTTATGAGTCAGTTATCTGCAAAAATTCAAAAGATACATAGAAGTATCTAATTGTTTTATATGGTTTACGTATGGTTGCAGTGTAAAAAAAATAAATAAATAAATATGGCAGCCTCCATATACACCTTCTTGAGCATTGCATTCACTGGAAGGAAAAGGGAGGGGGGAGGCTATTTTCTGCTTCTAGTGTGAGCACTGAGGAATTGTGGGGGAAACGTGGAGTCACACTTTTTAGAGCATGAAATGAGAATTGGCTTCTTGCAGGTTCCGCCTGCTGGATGCAGGAAAGGTCAGGAATGTAATAATTCTTCATTAGTGAGGGCGGCATAAATATCACTTAGTGAAGTTTTCCTGACAGGTTATTGTAGCAGATGAGAGAGGAGATGGAAGAGCGCTGTGACATTTATAAATGTGTAGATTCTAATCAGGAAGCATGAAATCCCCTCTGAAGGGCACCTGTCTAGGGAATGAGAAACCTCATCGCAATATGGAACTGGAAGAGGTGTGACCCCAATGACAGATCTCCTAAATCATCCCCAACCTGTCACCTGCACTGAAGACTTCCTGTTGCACCCCCCTTTGGTCAGGACTTCCTGTGGTTTACAAGGACTTCCTATTGCCAGCAGTCAATCTGATAAACAGTATACAGCAGGTAGTTTAAAGTGAACCTGAGCTCTTGCACAGGACAGAAGGAAAACAGAGAAATGCACCCAGTTTGTATTTAGAGAATTTAGCCTGTCTAATTCCCCCTCATTTGTGACTAATTACAAATTGTAATTTGATCCCTCAGCTGTGTCAACTGGCTGCCACGGCAGAGAGGCCAAATTTGAAAGCACACGTTTTTAACAATATGTCTGCCTCCATGAAAGCAGGAAGTAGACACACTGCAGATTTATTGCAGGATTTGTATCAGCTTCAACAAAGAAATGTTTTTCTTTAAAGGTCATTATGCTGTTGTGTATCTTATAGAGCAGAGAGGAAGTTCTGAGTTCAGGGTCTATGGCTAAAAGTATTAGAGGCAGAGGATCAACACGGCAGCCAGGCAATTTGCATTGTTTAAAAAATGAAATAAATATGGCAGCCTCCCCAATCTGCTCTCTTCGTGTTCCCTTTAAAGCGGGCCCGAACTCAGAACTTCCTTTCTGCTCTATAAGATAAGCAACAGCATAATGACCTTTAAAGAAAAAACATTTCTATGTTATAGCCCAGGCATGGGCAAACTTGGCCCTCCAGCTGTTAAGGAACTACAAGTCCCACAATCCATTGCAGGAGTCGGACAGTCACAGTCATGACTCATAAAGGCAAATGCATTGTGGGACTTGTAGTTCCAAAACAGCTGGAGGGCCTGTGCAAGAGTTCAGATCCACTTTAAGCCGACCTGCAGAACTTTCACAAAATACTACAGTCATGAGAGGGTGGGGGAGCAAATGGTCAAAAACTTTGCAAAACTGTCCATATACTTTTAAAATATGCCCCCATCAATACAAATGCCCCTCCTGTGCCAGCGCCAGACTCTGCATACTAAAGTTTGCTGGCGGGCGGTCTCAGTTTTGAAAGGTCCATGCGGAAGGTGAGATGCGCTGATGATAAATCATTTCTCTGCCAGAATGTCTTTTTACAGCCAAGTCTCTGGGGCCTGGTCTCTGAGGCCCAGGCCTGGAGCGGCCAGCAGACAGAACGGCCGAATTATCATTTTTATGCATTCTGCAAAATAAATAACATAACAAGGAGACAAAATGTCATTTTACTAAGAGGAGCCCATTATGGATTTCCCATATGTCAGTGACACCCCGGCGACGGCCGCTATGCGGCATGGGCGAATGCCAGCCAGATGCTTCGCTTGATTGTAAGCAGCCTCAGCCTTTAAACAGATGAAAATTCTCATCTTGTCGTGGGTAATAATTCTCCAGACGCTGCTCAGACTTTTCGCTGGTGCAAGTTTTATCTCCGGGACATAAAAACGGCACATCGCCACTATTAGTCGGTCGGTTTAGCAAGTCTGGTTAGCTCGATAAAATATTTCTTTTGGGTCATAGATGCCGGGCTTCAACCAAGGGAAGGATTACAAAAGAGGAAAATGCCGGGCAGAAACAAGGGGATTATATAATCCTTGTGGATCGGAAGTCTTCTTTATGCTATCAATAGTAAGCTTACTAGTGCTTTTAAACTGTCTGCCGACTGTCGAGTTGAGAGCCAATATGTCAACACAGGAGTTTAACCCCTTCTGTGCTCCCAGCAAACCAGGAAGTTAACTCCCAGCTAACTACATTGCAGCAGCAAGTGCTTTAGCCTTCCTGGCCGTATGATTATTTCCCGATTTTAGGGTCTATTCTGCACATTTCAGACCCTAAAATTATTAAAAAATCATGCTGACAGAAAGCCAGCAGCAGCCCCAGCACTCACCCACCTCCCTATGCTACAGCACTGCAATTTTCCCTCCGTCCTCCAGGTGGTGCTGTAACTCTGTAGGGAGATCACTGACAGCAATCTCACCAGAGTGATTCAGAGCCTCGGAGGACAGGAAGGAGAAAGGCTACCGACCTCTGGATCCCCTGGAAGGTGAGTGAAAACGCCCGCTGTGCGCTATACTCTGCATAGAGCTCCTGGCGGGAGCATAGCCTGGGCTTACTGCCAGGGAGGTTAAAGTGGTCGTGAACTCAAAAGTACCTCTGCTCTAAAATATAAGCAAAAGCCTAATAACCTTTAAATAAAAGCATTTCTTTGTTACAGATTATACTAATCCTGCAATACATCTGCAGTGTGTCTATTTCCTGCTTTCATGGAAGCAGACATAGGGTTAACATCCTGTGTTTACATATTAGTAGCTCTGCCATGGTAGAGGAGATTCCTGAGCTGACAACAGGTGAAAAGATCAAATTTTAGATAGGCTAAACTCTAACTCAGCGCTGCGTAATATGTTAGTGCTTTATAAATACAATAAATAAATAAAATAAATACATACGCTAATGTGTCGGTGGTACTACACACCAACTAAAATTCACAAAATCTATCCCTCGGCCTCCCCACTCTGTTTTCGAGGTTGTACTGAAGAAGGAACCCTTCTACATATTTTTTGGGACTGTCCTACAGCCCAACGCTTCTGGACGTCATGGAAATCTATGGTTCAAGACGTCTTCGGCTTCCCGATCTCCCTGACTGCCCCCCAGGCTCTCTTGTACGTTCCCAACGATGACGTCCCTCGAACCTTTAGATCACTCTACAAATACATGCTGCTGGCCGCACAATGGTCGATAGCCTTCAAATGGAAATCCACTGACTTAGATCTTACTCTTGTTACCCATCGTCTAGACCTAATGATGCTGATGGACAAAGTATTTTACTATAGTATAGAGAATGTGACACGGTTTAATACCATCTGGGACCCTTGGAGAACGCATAGACATCTATAGCTCTCCCTGGACGTTGACTTGTGTGTATATTACTCGATCCCCTTTTTTTTTTTTTTTTTTTTTTCTCTATTTTTGAGTATAATGGGCTCTCGCTGTCTGATAATGGACATATCCATTGTTTTTTCTTTTTGTTTCTGTTCTTTATGGTTTTTATATGTTTTGTTTTTATAGTATAGGTTGACGGGAGCCACATGGTGTATTACTAAATACGGACAGTGACTGATCCCTAGGATCTCAGTAGGAGGTACTGGATACCCCATTTCCTAGGTTGAGCGGTCCAGCTAACTGCTCTATGCTCCCTTATACAGACTTGTTTGATGTATAGTTGATGTTTCTGAACTAGTTTGCTGTATTTCACTGCACTGTCGATTTATTGATATGCTTAATAAAGCTTTTAATAAATAAAAAAAAAAAAATAAATAAATACATACATACAGGGTGCATTTCTCTATGCAGTCCTTCTGTCCGGTGCAAGAGTTCAGGTCCAATTGAAGAAATAGCTCAAAATCCTCCATGAGGAGTTGGCAAGTCAAAAATCTGTCAGATCTGTCAGCTTTTTTACTATCCAATGTAAGTGACCGCAACATAGGAAAAAAGTAACTAATACTGCATTTTACTCTGTGAGAAATCATTTTATATTTATGTATTTGAAATTTGAAATTATATACCTGAAATGGTGTGGGAAGTATTTCGGGTTTTGAAGGGCACAAATAAACTCTAATTAGGAGATTTGCTACTGCAAGATGGGAAATAATTTGTCTTTAGGGATTTCTAAGTATTAAGAAAAGTGTTTTCAGACATCTCCTCCTAGCACTGGTCCAGTGTAAAGAATACACTCATCACATTGATATTCTCAGAGTAGATGTATCCGCGCGTTTGACACAGAAGCTCAATGTACAGAGACTATCGGAGAGTTGATAAGGTCAATAGAAAAAGCAGAAAGTAAAAGGTCAGTGAGAGATTTTCCTCTCCCTCAGTGACAGGAGAAGGTTAGGGAGGGGCGCTGTGGTCAGGAGATGAGGGGATCGCTCACCACACAGACCCCATATGACAGAGGCTCACAGCTCAGCAGCACAATCAGGTCTCTGAGGAGACAGAGCTGCCAATCATCCTGAAGAAAGTCCATCAGCAGAGTGAACTGAGGATGGCAAGTTGTCCACTTCCTGCAACAGACTGACATGCGTTCAAAGCAGACCTGGACTCAGAACTTCCCCTCTGGTCTAAAAGATAGGCAGCCGCATAACATTTAAAGAAAAATATTTCTTTGTTACAATTGATACAAATCCTGCAATAAATCTGCAATGCGTCTACTTCCTGCTTTCATGGAAGCAGGCATAGGGTTAACACCCTGTGTTTACAAATTAGCTGCTTTGTGGAGGCTCTGGTGAGGGATCAAATTACAGTTGTGATTAGTCACAGATGAGGGCGAATTAGACAGGCTAAACTCTCTAAATACATACAGGGTGCATTTCTCTAGGTTTGTGTCTTGTACAAGAGTTCACATCCACCAGTAACAGATGTGGAACAGTACAGCTGTAATGTGACAGAGCCGAATTCCAACAGCCTATTATAAAATTAGAGTCCTGCAACACGACAACAAAACCAACCACTGTTTCCATGTAGGATCTACTAGTTAGAAAAGGCCATCACCCCTGAATAGTGATGGTCATGTCTAGGAGACCTCATGGAGAAGCATGTGATTTGCTTGATCAGCTGATAGATTTGTAAAGTTCTGATTTGCTGTGATCACATCCTGCTTTACCACAAGACCATGACTAGCGAATCAGAGACTTGCATATCTATCACCTGACCAAACTGATCACATAAAAGGGTAGGTCGGAGGCGCCCAGTGCATATAGGGTCATTGGTTCTATTGACACCAGTTCAATCGGATAATAATTTATTTGAAACTAAAAGGTGCCCATACACTTACTCGATTTCCCACCGATAGACAGCAGATTCGATCACTGTGATCGAACCAGCTGTGAAATCGATGCGCAAACGCTGACCGATAGACCGATTTCCATCCGATCCCGTCGATCTGTCCATGTGGGGAAATTTCGCTCGATCGAGAGTGCATCGATAGCGGTGTTAGAATGTCTGACGACCGACGCTAGCGGCAATACATTACCTGTTCCGCCGGCGCGTGTCCCTGACACTTACTTCCTGTCGAGGGAGGTTTAAACAGTAGAGCGCCCTTTACTGTTTAACCCTCCCCCGACAGGAAGTAAGGTGAAGCCGGAGCCCAGCGCGGAGTAGAGACAGCGTAGACTGGGGGGCTCGTGCCGGCCGGATCAGGTAATGTATGCTGGGGGCAGTGGCAGCTCCACAGATTGTGAATCTATTTCATAGTGAAATCGATTCAAAATCTGTTTGCAGAGTAGGCAGCCAATAGATCCCTCTTTGATCAGATTAGATCACAGAGGGATCTATCTGCTGGTCGATCTAGTGGCAATCGACCAGTGTATGGCTGCCTTAAGACAAGACAACTAGTCTAGTTGGTTAGTTGGTGTCCTTGTCTTCTGTAGAGGTAAGCAATTACCTCCCTCTTTTTTTGTTGTTTTTTTATTGGTTGTCAATAGACACTATAACCCTATATGCATTGTGCGCCTACAACAACCTAACCTTTTATACAATCAGACTTCCATTGGAGGTAGTAGATAGTAGAAGTGGCATTTCAGGCTGTGTTCCCACTAGAGCAGAGAACTGACTTTTTTTTTCTTTTTAGAGAACAGGGAAAAATTTACAGCGCTCCTGATCAGGCAACATCTGATCTGAAATGACCACCAACAGAGATGTGCAGAGCCCCCTAGAGGCTAAATGCACACCTCATGTTCAAAACAGATTCAAACTACACACTAAATCCTGAACTCCGATTAAAACAAAATGCAAACTTGAAACAACAAAAGGAAGCAGGTAGCCCTAAGGCCTTGTTTCCATCTATGCGCTTCTGTCCGCATATATATCTATCAGCACATCAATGTTACTGATTGATACATGTTGCTGAAAAGTGGACAGAAGCGGACAGATGGGAACAAGGCCTAAGTAAACTTACATTTCTATACAGCAGGAGAGAGTTTTTGTCCATTCTCTGCTCATCACTACACGGACATAGGAGCCGTTCCCACTTGCAGCACTAACGGATCCGCGGGATCTGTTGTGGTAAGTAGCCCGCACTTCTGTGCAGTCCGCGATAATCCCAGACAGGCAGATGTGTTCCCTATATAGCCTATAGGGAAGCGCATCTGCCCCGGACTACAGCCAGACCACACTACATTGTCCGCACGTGATCTGGCTACAAGGGAAAAATCACCACCCAAGTTGTGGGTTTTTTCTAGCTTGTACCTACCATTATCTGGCAGTTATCCAACATACTCTGCAGGAGAGCTGCAGGCGAAGTCCTCACTGACAACATAATTATGCTCCACAGAGTGGAATGTAGCGTTTCCTCTCAGGTCCCGACCTTCATAATGTCTCTCCTCTGCCTCAGCATTCCTTGTTTGTTTCTTTCTAAATAGGTGAAGCACTCAGTTTGTTGGTTTTACCTGCTGGAATAGATTAGTCATCACAACACACAGGGCCATCAGCTGGTGTCTCCCCTCCGTGACATTGACAGGAATGTGGGGCTGGTCATAGACTGGAACAAGGCTGCCCCTGTCTGGCTGAGGACCTGCAGAAGCTACAAAGTACCAAAAACTGCAGCTTGATGGGAGGCAGAAGGCGATGAGGTCACAGTTTCCTCTCTATGGTTTCCATATGTGCTGAGAGGAAGGCATGTGCTACCCCACGGCCAGACTGCATTACCTAGTTAGGAAAAGTGCTATCATGTTAAAAAATTTACTTTAGTCAAGACCATCACGTTACACAGGCCAAGTTCACACTAATGGTTTGAAGGTCGGTAGACCGCGGTCTTTTACGGCCAGTAAAAGCAGTAGAGTGCTAAGGCCCGTACACACACACACAACCAAACCACACGATTGTCATCTGATTTTGGCCTATTGGATGACAATCAGGGGTGTGTACGGGCGGCAAAGGACTAGACAATCAACTGATAACTGGCAGTAAGCCCGATCCAACCGGCGGATCAACTCACGCAACTGTTGGGCTGATATCACGCAGTACGCCCTCGACGACGTGCCCATACACCGCAGGCCAATTCCCAATCGATTTCAGCAGGAATTCTCTCGGGAATCGGTCTTGTGACGCCGCATTCGCCAACTCCCACGCTATCCCCCCCCCCCCCCCTAAAGTGAAATGTGCCCCCTGGTGCCCAGTGCAGTATACTTTGCTGGCTCCAGGCTTTGTCCGCAATCCACATACATGCCCATGTTACTCTGGCAACCATGTGGGGCACATACTGTATGCCATTAGCGGACGGAGACCGGAGCCAGCGGCAGATACGGACAGGTAAGGTATAGTGCACGGGAGATTTGGGAGTTTCAATGCATTCTTCGCTTGTCCCGATATTGCTCTGCACAACCGCCGCACACACAACTATGGCGGTCCAACATCTTGCAGCATGGCCTATTGATACATGCGACCAATTGCAGCTTGAAATCTAAAGTCTAAGTTAGCCATCCTATAATAAGCCTGTCTCCCTGCGCCCACGCCGGTACTCAATCCTCCGGTCCCCCACCACAGCTCAGTTTCGCCAACTGAGCCTGTCGCCAGCCACTGCGCCTGCTCGGCCCTGTTAGCTTCCCGTCACCAGGAACATCCGGCGCAGTGGCTGGCGACAGGCTCAGATGGCGAAATCACAACTGAACCGCGGGGAACGGAGGATCGTTGAGTACCGGCACGAGTACAGCGCGACTTCAGGGGGCCGGTAAAAGCCCCAGGTAAGTAAAACCAGCTTTGGAGTTTAGTTCTAAACATATACTGTAAATTATACTGTAAATTCAATGCCCAAATAATTTCCACCGCCTTAGGAAGGGAAATAAATTTAAAGAGGAACTCCAGTGAAAATAATGTAATAAAAAAGTGCTTCATTTTTACAATAATTATGTATAAATGATTTAGTCAGTGCTTGCCCATTGTAAAATCTTTCCTCTCCCTGATTTACAGTCTGACATTACATGGTGACATTTGTACTGCTGGCAGGTGATGTGGCTGCTGCATGCTTTTTTGACAGTTGGAAACCGATGTAAACCGCTATTTCCCACAATGCAGCAAGGTTCCCAGACAGGAAACTGCCAGGAGTACATACTCAGAGTTTCTTGTGGGAGGGGCTTCACCACAATATCAGCCATACAGCGCCCCCTGATGGTCTGTTTGTGAAAAGGAATAGATTTCTCATGTAAGAGGGGGGGGGGGGGGGAAAATCAGCTACTGATTGGGATAAAGTTCAATCCTTGGTCCGAGTTTCTCTTTAAGCCAAATCAAAGCCGGCAAAAGTCCATCAGTTGGCTGGCAGCCAGTTAATTATCTGGCAGCTGTGATAGGCTAAAATTAGTTTGGCTGCCTAGATCAGTAAGGATTTGAATATTTGCTGGAATTTGTAGGTCGTTGAAGCCAGTAAAAAAGTATTTTAGTCATTTGATGTTGAGAGAGTATTCCCAGCCCCCGCTGAGCGGTCATTGATGGTAGAGTCCGTGACTTGCAGCGTCACAGCCCACGAATAGGAGCGCCAGTCCTGGGGATGTGTGTCATGGAGGAGGGATTGTCACCTGGTCTCCTGGCAGATCAGTTACAGGATATGAAGGGGTGAGGTTACACAAGGCACACGCTGCCAGCTCTGTGATGTCATAGCATCTGCTCTGTTAGTAAACTAAGCGGTGACATCTCTGACCCCGGAATCTGCTTAAAGGAGAACTCCACTTCAAGGGAAAAGCAATCGGATTACGGAAGGAGGGATTCTAAGAAACGTAATGAGGGGATGTCAGCACAGGCATTTCACAGGAATGACAATTTATAGACCGCAGGGAGAGGTAGCAGCACCTCCCAAAGCAGGCTGCATGTGAATGGCTACCAGCATAGGAGTGCAGAGCCTAATTATAGGCAGGGTACACAACTTGCATTCAAAACAGATGCATCAAATTAACATTAATGGATGATAAGGATGGGAGACACCGAGAGCCCCGTATAGTGTAGTATGTACTGGACAAATGGAGTGGAAGTGTGATTGTAAGAAATATACTGACAAATCTGGGTTACCGTCCAGATAACCACTACCTAGGCAGGTGCGGAGAATCAGACCTGTCCCCACTCAGGATTAAGAAGTCGCTCTCTGTAGATTAGAAGAAAGTGGCCAAATCCTCTCCACCAGGCGTGGACTTTAGAATGTAGACACTGTTACAGAGGCGCCAGTATTATGTATCCCCAATGCACTAAGGTGTTTATACGGGCACACGTGCATGCATTTGTATACCTTGGAGATATATGTGGAAGATGGTATAGATGTGCGTACAATATGTATCTGTATATGCAAATTTACGCAAAAAAATTGTTCACAGCATGTAAAACGTATTTACACGCTTTAACTATGCACATGAAAAATTGAAAAAAATGATATAATATATTAGGGTACTTAGTTTTCAATGTTTCTTCTGTCCTACAGTTGTTGTACTCCGTTTTATAGCCTGATGAAGTGGGATATGCCCACGAAACGCGTTGCAATTTTTTTTATTTGAACAAATTAATTTGCTGTCAAAAACGACATTATCTTTTGACTACATGGGGGAGGTAAGTCCACCACCAGCCTCCCTGCTTTTAAACCTTTTATCTTGATTCTTTTACATTAATGGAGGTTGCTAGCCTCCAGGAAAGACTGCATGCCAAGTGATCAGCACTGGATTCCCCCCACCACCACGATGAGGCCAACGCTCCGTAAAGGTCCCCAACATACAGCCAATTCCAAAAACAAGCACAGCCCAGGAGCAGCGACCATAAAAGAGTCCATGCATTTTTTTTATTTTTTTTTTAATTTAGACAACAGGGGAGTATGAGAGACTACCAGCAGAGGTGGGCGGAGCCCCCTAGAGGCAACATACACAACTTGTATTCAAAACAGGTGCTACAAATATGTACAAGAGCCCAAACCTTTAGGGTTCAGTCACACTAGAAGAGCTTTTCTAAGCGAATGTGATTGACTAGCGCTTTTTAAAAATCGTTCCCATTCGCTTTCATTAAAATATCTGTAAAAATTGTGTAAAAATTGCAGCGATAGCACATTTGCCACGATCGGAGAGGTTCTGGAGCGTTTTTTAAATCGCTTGCAGGGGGAAAAACACTTGGTTAATGAAAGTGAATGGGCTGGTGCACACCAGAGCGGTTCGTTTTTTCTACAAACCACAAACTCAGGGGTTGCAGCATTTTTTAGATTTCTGAGGCGTTTCTGCCTCAATGTTAAGGTATAAAGTATAGGAAAGTGGAAAACAGCTCTGAAAAACGCTAGATCAGAGCGGTTTTTGCAGGCGTTTTTGTTACAGAAGCTGTTCATTTACAGCTTTTACTGTAACAATATTTGTAATCTGCTACACAAAAACGCTCTGCTTCAAAAACCTCTAGCGTTTTGCGATCTGCTAGAGGTTTTTGGTGTGCACTGGGCCACAGTGGTATAGGTTCCCAACACATACGATATAAACATGTTTCAGCATACATAAAGTAATGAGAAGTAGCACCTTACCTCATCAATGGTGTTCTCATCCTTCTTCAGCGCTAAAAACAAGAAAAAGATTCAGTCAGCATCTAGCGATCTACCAACATTCCTCGATCACACTTTAACAGCTAGTGTAGATGAAATCTCAGATATAAAGCGTGGTTTCACCACTTCAGCCCTCAGGTTGTTTTCACTTTAAGCAATTTTCACCTGTCAGAGTTCCTCCCAATCATTCACCAATAACTGTATTAGGTGTACTTATCACACCTAAATGATCTATATCTTGGGGGGGGGGGATGTTACCGAGAGTTTTTGTGGCCGATACTTGTTTTCAGTAATTTTCAAAGCTTCCCCTAAAATAAACAGTACTAGTATACATAAAAATACACACATTTTATTTGCCCATTTGTCCTGGCAATCAACATTTAAATTATGTTCCTAGTGCAATGTATGACGACAATACAGTATATTTATTGGAAATAAGGTGTATTTCTTCGGTTTTGATTTATTGTTTTCTCACAGTACCAGATCAATAATTACAAGCCCTTATTTGCAAAAAAAAAAAAATCAAAATATAACAGTAATATACTCTTATGACAAACAAAAACCCTATGGTAACCATTTAGGTTTTGGTTTCCCCCCCCCCCCCCCCAAGTGTCTTATTTTGGTAACAACTGGGTGGGGGGTAGAAGGGGTTAATAGCTATAGTAAATGTTTTACACACACCTTTAAATTAAGACTTTTAACCCTTAGAACCGAAATAAGGACTATGGTATTCTAGGAAAGTCAGTATATACATTTAAGAATAACTCAGTATATACTTTGCTTACATACTGGGCCCTGCATCAGTGCTTAGAAGCACAGAGCCCCTATGGGCAGAACTCATGTTTCCAGAGAAGACGCAAGTTGGTGGGTCACATGATCAGCTTGCTGTCAGTACCCCGCTGGGCTGTGCGTGCACGGTTAGCCCGATCCTTAGTTGCTGCGTCACATGATCAGCTTGCTGTCAGTACCCCGGCTGGTCTGTGTGTGCACGGTTAGCCCACTCCTGCTACTAGTTGCTGGGTCACATGATCAGCTTGCTGTCAGTATCCCGGCTGGGCTGTATGTGTGCGGTTAGCCCGCTTCTACTAGTTGCTGGGTCACATGATCAGCTTGCTGTCAGTACCCCCGCTGGGCTGTGTATGCGCGGTTAGCCTGCTTCTACTAGTTGCTGGGTCACATGATCAGCTTGCTGTCAGTATCCGGGCTGGGCTGTATGTGTGCGGTTAGCCCGCTTCTACTAGTTGCTGGGTCACATGATCAACTTGCTGTCAGTACCGCCGCTGGGCTGTGTATGCGCGGTTAGCCTGCTTCTACTAGTTGCTGTGTCACATGATCAGCTTGCTGTCAGTACCCCCGCTGGGCTGTGTATGTGCGGTTAGCCTGCTTCTACTAGTTGCTGGGTCACATGATCAGCTTGCTGTCAGTACCCCCGCTGGGCTGTGTATGCGCGGTTAGCCTGCTTCTACTAGTTGCTGGGTCACATGATCAGCTTGCTGTCAGTACCCCCGCTGGGCTGTGTATGTGCGGTTAGCCTGCTTCTACTAGTTGCTGGGTCACATGATCAGCTTGCTGTCAGTACCCCCGCTGGGCTGTGTATGTGCGGTTAGCCTGCTTCTACTAGTTGCTGGGTCACATGATCAGCTTGCTGTCAGTACCCCCGCTGGGCTGTATGTGTGCGGTTAGCCTGCTTCTACTAGTTGCTGGGTGACATGATCAGCTTGCTGTCAGTACCCCCGCTGGGCTGTGTATGCGCGGTTAGCCCGCTTCTACTAGTTGCTGGGTCACATGATCAGCTTGCTGTCAGTATCCCGGCTGGGCTGTATGTGTGCGGTTAGCCTGCTTCTACTAGTTGCTGGGTCACATGATCAGCTTGCTGTCAGTACCCCGCTGGGCTGTGTGTGCACGGTTAGCCCACTCCTGCTGTAAGTTGCTGTGTGACATGATCAGCTTGCTGTCAGTATCCCGGCTGGGCTGTGTATGCGCGGTTAGCCCGCTTCTACTAGTTGCTGGGTCACATGATCAGCTTGCTGTCAGTACCCCCGCTGGGCTGTGTATGTGCGGTTAGCCCGCTTCTACTAGTTGCTGGGTCACATGATCAGCTTGCTGTCAGTACCCCCGCTGGGCTGTGTATGCGCGGTTAGCCCGCTTCTACTAGTTGCTGGGTCACATGATCAGCTTGCTGTCAGTACCCCTGCTGGGCTGTGTGCACATGGTTAGCCCCTTCCTGCTACTAGTTGCTGGGTCACATGATCAGCTTGCTGTCAGTACCCCTGCTGGGCTGTGTGCACATGGTTAGCCCCTTCCTGCTACTAGTTGCTGGGTCACATGATCAGCTTGCTGTCAGTACCCCAGCTGGTCTGTGTGTGCACGGTTAGCCCCTTCCTGCTACTAGTTGCTGGGTCACATGATCAGCTTGCTGTCAGTACCCCGCTGGGCTGTGTGTGCACGGTTAGCCCACTCCTGCTACTAGTTGCTGGGTCACATGATCAGCTTGCTGTCAGTACCCCGCTGATCAGCTTGCACGGTTAGCCGATCCTGCTATTAGTGCGCTGGAACTATACATAGCTTTTAAAAACGTACCGATCAATATCTGCATTAACTCTCAATTAGGGATCCTAAAGTTTACGGCTTTGCATGTTCGATGAATAAATGATACGCCTCACATTACCCTCTACCAGCCGGACATAAAAACCTCCCTCAGCCCAGAAATGGAGCACGGTTTACGAGCCTTGCTGTAAGACCTGCTTACTTATTAAAGAGAACCTGCCCCCTATTTACAGGCAGAGCTTAAGTTATGTCACTAAAGTGCAATGTAAGAAAGTCTCGGATGTTAAAGACTGACTCCAGGCATATTCATTTCCTAATCCAGTGTAGGAACTCCGCAGCAGAGCTTGTATTGTGTATGATGTAGGAACTCCGCAGCAGAGCTTGTATTGTGTATATGATGTGTAGCCAGGGCTGAATTTGTACATTTTACCTCTCAAGGCCCACTGTCAATACCACCCGGGACACTGTCTCCCCAGTCGTGAGCACCCACCTCCTGGAAATAATAGCTGGGACAGCCAGAACACTTGTGGTGAGGTTCGGTGGGGATTGTAGGTTCGTGGAGGGCGGAGTCTAGGGTGCCAGGACATCTGTGCCTATAGGCTCCTGTGAGGTAAATTCGGCCCTTAGGGCTTGTTCATACTTCAAGAGCTTTCTAAGCGCTAGCGATTTTGAAAAGCTCTTGCTAATGCGATGGTCGATTTTTACACACATCGCTCCAGTGTGCACACCCACATAGGATAACATTAGCAAGAGCTTTTAAAATCACAAAGCACTTAGAAAAGCTCTTGTGTAAATGAGCCCTTAGGCTCTGTTCACATAAATCGCCAGCGCTTTTTCAAGCACTGAGCAATTTTTAAAAAAGCCTTTCCCTACGCTTTAGAAGCGCTTTTGCAGAGCTTTTTTTCCCTTTTAGTTTTTTTTACTTCCTGACGTCCGTGAACTCTTTCACCTGGAAATGAATAAATACAATGTATTTATTCATTAAAGTGCAGGGGAAATAGCCGCATTATAGGCAAATCGCCCCAAAAATGGTACAGGCAGCGCTTTCGGGAGCGGATCGAAATAGAAATCGGTCATATGTGATAGGGAATCCTTGCACAAGTGCTTTTCAAAATCACCGGCGCTTAAAAAAAAAAATATGAAAATCACTCTAGGTGTGAACAGGCCTTCATGGTTGTCAAGATCATGATTGCCACACTTGTTTTATGACCATTGTGAGGAGGGAACCTAAACAGAGGGATATGGATTTTTTCTTGTAAACAATACCAGTTGCCTGGCAGCCCTGCTGATCTCTTTAGCTGTAGTAGTGGCCGAATAACAAACCTGAAACAAGCATGCAGCTAATCCAGTCTGACTTCAGTCACTCAGAGCACCTGATCTGCATGCTTGTTCAGGGGCTGTGGCTGAAAGTATTGGAGACACAAGATCAGCAGATCAAAATCCATATCCTTCTCAGTTCAGGCTCCCTTTAAGGGCACCAAGGAGAGGCAAGGGAAGGGGTGACCTGGAAGGGGAGTGAACATTGGGGGGGAGGGGCAACGTTTCACTGGGGAGCCCCATGAATTGCAGTTCCGCCACTGTATGAAGGCCAAAAGATTTTGAATACTATGAGCAGATTGAGTAGGTGAGCTCTCATTCTACATGTAGGTGGTAAAATTGGTCAGTGATTGGCCAATAAAAGTTGAAGGTGTGTAGGGTTGCCAGGTGTCCGGTTTTACACCGGACAGTCCGGTTTTTGTGCGCTGTGTCCAGTGTAAAAAAAAAACATGCAACAATTAAGTTGTCCGGTTTTAGAGCCCCCCCGCAGCGCAGGAGGAGAACAGCGCAGCAGAGAGAGAGCTGGGAGCAGCGGTGGAGAAGGGGGGCAATCTCCCCCCCCTTCCCTCACCTTAGGGTGCTCTCTCTCCCCCGCTGTCTCCTCCAATATGATGTGCAGGGCTGGCGAGTGGCTGCAGGCGGAACTTACCTCTGTGTCGCTCCAGCGCCGGAAGTTCGGGTCCCGCAGCCGCTGAGAATCTCATTCATGAGCCGGACAACACTATCAGTCTGAATAGTGTTGTCCGGCTCATGAATGATTCGGATCTTTGATCCGGATCTTTTTTGAGTCGAAACTCAGCGGCTGCGGGACCCGAACTTCCGGCGCCTGCGACACAGAGGTAAGTTCCGCCCCCAGCCACCCGCCAGCCTGCCCTGCACATCAATATTGGAGGAGACAGCGGGGGAGAGAGACAGCACCCTAAGGTGAGGGAAGAAGGGGGGGGGGGGAAGATTGCCCCCCTTCCCCCCGCCCCTGGCTACCTATTCCGGGCACATATACCCCCTGGCTACCTATTCCGGGCACATATACCCCCTGGCTACCTATTCTGGGCACATATAGCCCCTGGCTACCTATTCCAGGCACATATAGCCCCTGGCTACCTATTCTGGGCACATATACCCCCTGGCTACATATACTGGGACATATATACCCCCTGGCTACATATACTGGGCACATATATCCCTGGCTACATATACTGGGAACACTGGCTGTTTGTCATTATGTGCATTTAGTGGTGAAAAGCTGTCTCTTTTGTGCATTTACTGGTGAAAAGCTGTCTCTTATGTGCATTTACTGGTGAAAAGCTGTGTCTTATGTGCATTTACTGGTGAAAAGCTGTCTCTTGTGCATTTACTGGGGAAAAGCTGTCTCTTATTATGTGCATTTACTGGCGAAAAGGTGTCTCTTATAATGTGCATTTACTGGTGAAAAGCTGTCTCTTATGTGCAGTTACTGGTGAAAAACTGTCTCTTATGTGCACTGGACCAGTACTACTGGTGAGGACAGTTAGTGACATGGCTATGTACTCTGTAATGTGCTGCAGAAGATGTCAGTGCGATATAAATACTATAATTTTTTTTTTTAAAAAGCCCATTGCTTAGCCCCACTCTACATAAAAGTGCGCTTCTGACTCCGCCCCTAACTCCACCCCCAACTCCACCCTCTGTCCGGTTTTCTCCATCAGCCGACCTGGCAACCCTAAAGGTGTGTACCGGGCTTTAGTTAGGCAGAACTTCACTGGTAACTTCCTGTAGGAGAGACTCCAGTGGTTCCAGGTTATAATATCATTAGAGTGTTAAGTCTATGCTCCGCCCCCTGCAGTTTTAACAGCCGGTGATGCTGAGCCAAATAGAAGGAGCAGCAGCAGCATCCACAGTTTGCAGAGAACTCCTTCTACTGGGCTGCTGAAGGCCATGGGTCAAAACTGAAGTGATTGTTTTTGTTCTAGTCTTTGTACAGTAAAGTGCAGCTTGTAACACATATTTCCTAGTGCAGAGTCAAAGCTCAGGCTTATTCCAACCCCCTATTCACTGTTTCCTGGATGCACATAAACCTTCGGCTACCAGATGGTCTATGTGCACGTACTTCCTCCGTTCTAGTGATGGGTCGTTCGTGAACGAGCCAGCTCTAAGAGCCGGCTCTTTGCTGCGAACAACAAGAGCCGGCTCTCAGTTTTGAAAGAGCCGATGCCTCAGCCGCCCCACACAGCTCTGCTTTGCTGTGTAATAAAGGGCGCTGAGGCATGCTGGGAGATGTAGTCCTCCTCGTGCAGCTTGTAGGAGTGTATGGGGCGGAGCAGAGCAGTAGCAGGAGGGATTGCCACAGCCAGAGAAGCAGTCTGGAGTTGTCATGGAGACGTGGGCGGGGCTTTTACTCCGATTCTGAGTGACGTCTAGTGATAGTTAATGAAGAGCCGATTGAGAGCCGTAAGAGCCGGCTCTTTAATGGGAGCCGATTCAGAAGAGCTGAGTCTCCAAGAAGAGCCGGAATTCCCATCACTACTCCGGTCACCAGGTGGCACTGTTGGTAAGTGTGAGACAGAAAATAGAGAACCCTTATGTCAGCTGGTTCTGACAGAGCTCCATCAAGCTGGCCCCTCTACAACCAGCACAAATTCACGGTTTTTAATACTCTCCCGTTTCCAATTGAGAAAAATACAGTATCATATTTATTTTGCTGGGGAAGTTACTGTGGGAAGGGTCCAAGAATGGCAGCTTCAATCCAAAGCCACATGCATACTTTAGATAATTATCATTCGGAACAACAGCTAATTAGCCGACTCGAAAGCCAATCTCTTAAATGAACTACCTTATACAAGATAGATAACAACTGGCTTTATGTTCAAACGACCGATCATTAGTGAATATTGCGCGCATACAGACGCGAAATCCAGGTTTGTTGGGTGATGGTTTCTGCGCATGCGTTATCCAACGACATCTACGGTATATACACTTTTGGGAAAAACCGATTGTCGTTCAATCAGATCTGTTATAACAGATCTGCATTTTCCACCGATGTTGGGCGTTCAGCGTTAGTTTCTGAAAGTTTTGTGCACGATTATCTAATGAGAGATCTCTGAAGCCATTCAGAACTGCTATATAGTGTAAAGCGAGTAGTAAGCATAAGGCTTCTCTCACAGGACATTGCCTTAAAGGGGAACTGAAGAGAGAGTTATATGGAGGCTGCCATGTTATTTCCTTTTAAGCAATACCAGTTGCCTGGCAGCCCTGCTGACCCTCTGCCTCTAATACTATTAGCCACAGCCCCTGAACAAGCATGCAGCAGATCAGGTGTTTCTGACTAAAGTCAGATCTGACAAGACTAGCTGCATGCTTGTTTCTGGTGTTATTCGGATACTACTTCAGCCAAATAGACCAGCAGGGCTGCCAGGCAACTGGTATTGATTAAAAGGAAATATGGCAGCCTCCGTATACCTCTCACTTTAGTTCCCCTTTAATACCCTGGAGGAAGAAAAAAAAAAAAAAAAAGAAAAGCTACTGGGATATAACAAGCTGCAGTGTGGCTATCTGAGGATCTGGCTGTCAGGGTGACTTGCTAAACATAGTTCAGTGGAGGAGTCACATCCTGGTCCCAGGAAGTCTATTAATAAGAGAAGATCTGCAGAACCCAGTGCTGCAGTATTATCAGCCCGTTCAGTTACAGCGAGTATACACTGTCAGGGTCACAGGTGTATGGACAGGATGCATAGGTCCGTTTAAGAGTGGACCTGAATCTTGCACCAGACAGAAGGAAACCCAAATGCACCCTGTATGTATTTAGGGTAGAAAGTTTAGCCTGTCCAACACTGGACAGGAACAAGGGTAGGAGGCGCCCGTGGACATATATGGCTTATTTTGATCATACAATAATTGTAATGCTTGAATTCCTACCTTATAGTAATATAGAAATATGTAAAACTCACTGGTAGGCAGTAATTAGTAATTCTCAAAATTTATTAGGGCAATAATGATAACGCGTTTCTCGGTCAACACCGCTTCCTCAGGTCTATAGATGTGCCCTGGGGGCATATGAGATAATCCTGGCATATGATCAAAATAAGCAATATATGTCCACGGGCGCCTCCTACCCTTGTTCCAGTTTCCTACACCCCAGGTTGGGGAGAGTGTACACTTGGAAGTCTTCCAGTGATCACCTTTTTTGGAGTAGCGACCATCCATAATATTTGAAGCAAGGCCGAGTGGGGACGGTACTTCCTCACAGGCGACAAAGGTGGTTGCTCTATCTGGCAACCTAATTTTGTGAGTATAATACTTTTTAGTTTATATACTCCCAGTGTCCGTTGGATAATACACGATTGGGCTCCCGGTGTCCCTGTGTTCCTTTTTGTCTTTTATAAGAACCAACACTGGACAGGGTACAACATTGTTACTTTATAAATTATGGGCTTGTAATTAGGGATGGACGCAAAACTGAAAAAAAAATTGCACCTTTATTTCCAAATAAAATATTGGCGCCAAACATTGTGATAGGGACATAATTTAAATGGTGTAGTAACCGGGACAAATGGGCAAATACATTTCATGGATTTTAATTAGAGTAGCATGCATAATTTCAAAACTATAATGGCCGAAAACTGAAACATTTTTTTCCCACATTTTTTCATATTTTCCCATTAAAACACATTTAGAATAAAATAATTCTTGTCATATTGTCCCACCTAAAGAAAGTCTAATTGGTGGCGAAAAAAAACAAGATATGGTTCATTTCATTGCGATAAGTAATAATAAAGTTATAGACGAATGAATGGAAGGAGCGCTGAAAGGTGAAAATTGCTCTGGTGCTCAAGGGGTAAAACCCCTCAGTTGTGAAGTGGTTAAAATACATACATACAAATAAGTAGTATTTTTCTTCCAAAGTAAAATGAGCTCTAAATCACCTTTCTCCTATGTTGCTGTCACTTACAGTAGTAAGTAGAAATCTGATGGAACTGACAGGTTTTTGACTAGTCTATCTCTTCATGGGGGATTCTCAGTATTTAATTTATTCTTTACAAAAACCAATCCCTGCAAAAAAATCTATACAATGATGCCGACTGCCCCCCTACCTGTTTGTACAGTATTCTGGCAGTTGGACTGAGCAACTGCTGTTCAATAAGCGCTTTTGAAATTAAAAGGAAATCCTGAGAATCCCCCTATGAGGAGATGGACTAGTCCAAAACCTGTCAGCTCTGTCCAAATTTAACTCTGGGAAAAATGTTATTCTTATTTCTGTGTTTTCATGCATTTAAATTTTTTTGCGATCGTAGTCCTTTAACCTAACAGTAGGGATATCAGTGGTTCCTGAATGATTGAACTGCATGAAAGCATTTGCAAAGCGAGTGTGCAAAGGGTTAAAGCCAATCCGAGATGAAAAACGAACTATAACAAGTAACTTGTCTATACATCTTATCTAAAGTTTAGATAGTTTACACAGCAAATCTAGCTGCAAACAGTTTAAAAAGTGTATGATTATTTATTCCTGTGATACAATGAGAGCGGCCATGTTCTGTTTGTCACATTACACACAGGCAAGCTGATAGTATCTCCAGCCCTCAGCCTGTGAAAACTTCACTCCCCTCTCCTCCTCCATCCTACCTTCTGCCTCTGATATCTCTGGCTAGTAATCTCCTCCTCCTGCCCAGACTGAGCTCCCATAAGCCCTTGCTACTAAGGCTGAGAGTGCCAAGGCACTCTGGAGAAGCCGTGGACGAGGCTTGTAGTTTATAGGGAATTAGAGTATTAAAACAAAAACAAAAAAAATACAAAATAAGTATTTAAGGAATGCCCTATAAACTATATGAAAGGAATACAATAATGCAATGAGTAAAAGTATCTCGGATCCACCGTAACCGATTTATGTGGGAAGATCTGAATGCCCAGATATATGGAGCATAAGAGCAGCCCACAAGGGTGGGGAGGTAAGCATGGGCATCGGGTGCCCCCAATAAAGTGAAATGACGGAGTTTTGGAATCAGGCACTTGGATCACCTCAGTGTTCTGGCATTCAAACATGTATTGGGCAATAGATCTTCAAAGATGGGCCATTTAGCTTGTGCCGGTGGTGAGGAAGCCTTGAGAACGGTCAGTACACCAATGATGAGGAGGTTGACACACGGGTGACGTGTGCGGGGTCGTACAAAGGTGACAAGTTTAGAGGAAGCATTTATCAGCATGCCAGCTTGTAACCAGTGAGTCACCCCCCAGTATATGAGTCCTATAAATCCAGCAAAGGACCACAAGCCTCTACACTGTCCCTCCAGCCAGCTATCAACAACCTCAGACAGCCAGAGCCCTGGAGGGACAGCCCGTAGTCCTGGTGACAAAATACCTGGAGGAGCAGATAACTGATCACTAGAGACCACCAGACACATCTCTTATCACTGCCAGAATGCAATGAGGGTGGTCTATGGTTAGATCAGGATCACCAAGGCTGGGAGCACACTCTTGTACAGAATACTAGGAGTTCTCTGCCATGTGCACTTCACCTTTCTGGAATAGCGTTCTTGTGTGCATTTTTCATGCATTTGCGTTTAATAATCTGCCTTTTCAACCACTGAAAAAAAAACATAAAAAAAAACACCACTTCTTATTTTAAAAAAGTTTGTAGCTCTACAGGAAAGCATTTAATGTGGAAAGATCCAACATGCTGTACAATTTAAAATTTGTACATGGAAAACCCAGAGATCTGCGATTTTGCAAAGAGGCCCATAGACTTCCATTAAGTGCGATTTCACTTCTGTTGAGATCTCGATTCAAGCAAGTGTGATGTGGAGGACTACTCCAGAAATTGTATGCTTCAACAACAAAACAAAAAAGTCTTATGCTACGTACACACATGTGACAACGATCGTTCGTTGAGAACGACGAACAAACTTTTAATTGATGAAAGAACGACCTAAGTAAAGTTAGTTTTTAAATGTGTGTAACGATCAGATCGTTAGAACGAACGTTACATCACAAAGCAACTATTGCGCTTGCGCATAAAAATGAGAAGTTTCATGGAGAAATAGCGAAATGCGCATGCCAAGCCTAGTACGAACGATCGTTTCCAACGATGTACTACTTTTGCAAATGATAGTCGTTGGTAAAAATCCGCCAAGCTAGATCGTTCGTTTTTAACGATCTAGCTCGTCCGTCGTTAGACTTAATGATCGTTGGTTGCTTTTTTTTAAATGATCGTCGTTTGAAACGATCGGGGAACGATCATTTCAAACGACTATAGTCGCATGTGTGTACGTACCTTTAGAGGCAGAGGATCAGCAGGACTGCCAGGCAACTGGTATTGCTTAAAAAGGAAAATATTCTTAGAATCTTAAAAAATGGTGTCAGTCTCTTTTAGGCCAGGAGAATTCTTGTTAGAAACGTACACGTTTTGCAGCACACTGCAAAATGCGTAAAATTGTTCACTTTTTCCATTTTTTGCAAAATAATGTGCAAGAAACATTATCGAAAACGCAGAGTGCAGCAACCCGCCAGAATCGCATGACAAGCGAGCACAGCCTAAAGGTGGCCACTAACGGTCCAATTTCTAGCGAAGAATCGTTAGAGCGATCAGAAATTCTGATCAGAATGGTTATAAATAATCTCCATTGGTGGACACAATCGATTATGAACGAGTGAAAAAAAAATGTCGCCCGAATGAATTTTCGTCGAACGAAAATTTGGATTTTCTTGGTGGTCGTGATAGATAGGAAGCAAAGATTGGTTAGTTGATGGTGTAGTGAACGATTTTTCATCCGATCAGAATTTCTGATCGCCCGAACGATTTTTCGCTAGAAATTGGACCTTTAGTGGCCACCTTTAGAGTGCTTTTCCACTATATCAGTTGCTGTTTATAACTGAAAAGACAACTGATGTGCAAGGTAATGTCCTTCTTTCCCTATGGCCTCTTCCAAACTATATGCTGAAAAACTAAGCTTTTTCACAATGCACGGCTATGGAAAATTACACTGCAACACAAAGTGTAAAAGAGCCCTTAGAGAAGTTTACATGAGGCCTACTGATCTGCTTTGTCTGCGTTACAAGACTACTGTATATTCCAGCGTATAAGACGACCCCCCAACTTTTCCAGTTAAAATATAGAGTTTGGGATATACTCGCTGTATAAGACTACCCCTCTTCCCACGCACACCAAATAACTTTTTTAAAAATCTGGTGCCATGTATGAATAGATACTGGTGCTGTACTGTACGAGGTACCCAGTATATAACAGTATACAGGGAATTGACTGCTTGGATTGGTCAACTCACCCTCTCCCTAAGTGTATTGGTCAGCTCTACCTGTATGTATATCAGAGCAGTATGGAAGAATAGATTGCACTGTGCCCATAACACACTCCTCCTTCACCCTTGTGGCCCACCCTTGTAGCTTATTTACCTCCTTCTCTGCCTCTCAGTTCTCACACATGTGCACCTGCGCCGCTTCACTGCAGTCCTCAGCAGCGAGATCTGAGAGGCAGTAACAGGATAGGGCGGTGCATCCGGCATCAATGACACCCGGCATATAAGGCCTCGTTCACATCAGGGCCGTTTCTGTGCGCTTTCCACAGCGCACTGCCCTGTGCGATCAGCAAGGTATTAATTTTTCCATGTAACTAATGTAGCTGGTTCACATCTATGCGCTGCGCTGAGCAGCGTTACAGAAACGTAGTGTTGCATGCATTTCTGTGCGCTGAGCTGTAAAGCGCACAGCAATGCAAGTGAATGGGTCCGCTTTTTTAGCGCATAGAAGCGCATGCGTTTTTACCCCTAATTGGAGAAAAAAATAGATTTACATACAAAAACAAAGTTTTATTGACAACTGCTGCTGCTACAGTAAGCAAAACGTGCTTTAAAGAAGCGCAGCGCAACGCATAGAAACGCGGACTAAAGCGCGCACAAGCGCATGCGTTTTTTACCATGCGCTTTAACACGATTTTCAGCGCAGCAGATGTGAACGAGGCCTAAGACGAACCATGACTTTTCAGATGATCTTCAAGGGTTAAAAAGTAGTCTTATATGTCAGAAAATACTAGACTTGTGAAATGCTGAACCAAACGCTGCATTTTTCATGTCAAGCCAGGGCGCCGTGCCAGAGCAGCCTGTAAGCTGGAGATTTGGCCGCCGATCTTTGGCACGACTCTGCCTCACGTTTTCCAGGCGTAGAGAAGAGAGATATTTGCATCGCTGGATTACATGTGAGAAATGTAAACCCTCCTTAACAGCAGCAGTAGAATATGGGCTCAGGGGGTCCTCCTCTCCTTTTATGGAGAAACCAACCCTGGACCATCTGCATGGAGAACACAGTCGTCCTGTCCGTGGCCGACACAGCTGGTATTTCCTCTCCGTGGCCTTTCCAGAACGCGCTCTGGAACCCGGACAGATATAACTGGCTCTGGTTACAATATGATGGAGAGCCAAGCTAAATAACAGACAGTATTGTGTGCCTGCACAGGAGAGGACCAGGCAGGAACCTACAGGAAGGTTTGAGGGCAGATTATAAATGGACCTGATGGCTCGGTGGCCCAGAGGACACGGGACAGTGTGGAATGTAGCAGCCACTTAACCTCCTCACCCCTATTCTCTCATTGCCTCCAGGGTACAGCATTAGCAGCAGCCATCTGCTGGTCCTTCGCAGGCTGGGCAGGCCTCGAGTGCCTCGGCCGTATGGGCTAATCACTTCACTCCAAAACACGAGAGTCGCGGTTATGGATTTATTTTTACTCAATTATACAACGTGACATATTTCTGAGCTCTTTACAGACAACACTGTCGCAGACTAAGGGGGGGGGCATACAGCTACATACACACACAGACATAGGATATTTATCCAGTCCAAACGTAAAACAGGGGGACAGATGGCCAAATATAGTAACCCCAATCTTAGGGGAATATCGGAATACTCTTTGAAGCTACCCCCAAAAATATTGCCAAAGAGACGTGTGTGTGACCATCGTGTCTGAAAATAGCGTGAATGAAAAAAGGGCGCAAGGAAATATGAGTGCAGGGTTTGGTTGATAAAAATATTGTTAATATCTACAGATATTCTTAGTTTTAAAGTAAATGGTTTATATTATTGTAATATTGCCAAATGAAAATTGTTAAGAACGATAATAAAAACAGTAGAAAATCTTACCGATATTTCACCTCAGATTAACCTACTCTCACACAGAAACCTCCACTACCAAAGCCTAACCCTAACCACCTCTGGTGGTGCCTAACCCTAAGACCCCCACCCCAGGTTTTGCCTAACCTTAAGACCCCTGTTGGGGCCTAACCATAAGACCCCACCCTCCCACAGTGGTGCATAACCCTAAGACCCCCACCTGGTGGTACCTAGCCCCAAGAACCCCCCTGGTGGTGTCCAATACCAAGAACCCCATCATCCATGCGGAGATGCACGTGCTTCGGCGCGCACAATCTCCTGCAAAGCCCCACCCCAGGACTTGGCATTAGGCGGTCCTGGGGCTCCCGTCTTGATCACGCCCACTGGCGTTAGGCGGTTTTGAAAGAGCCACACTATTAACGTGTAATATCTATGTACACAAACAACTTCCTACCTGTGTGATATACTGGTAACATGAGCCGTAAGGGTCTACCTGGTGGGAATGAGAAGGATTCCAGCAGAACCAGGGCAGTTCCAGTTCTTAATTTTATTATTTTGTATTGTATCTACTAATATAGGCTTCAGAAGACAAGCAAAAGCCCCTTTTCCGCCAGAGTCCAGCTTCAGAGCTCACTGCGCCCCAGAAGAGATATTAAGACCCACAGCACATATTGAAGAAGCTATGAGATGACAAACTGACAGATCTGCAGAGTTCTGCGTTGCGGAGATCAGCACGGCCATCTTTTAGGGTTATGGAGGTCACCATCTTGGAAATGACATTCCGACCCTTCAGAAAAAAAAAACTACAGGCTGCTAATCAAGAGACTGGCTGAAATCTTCGCTGTGCACTTTGACCCTCGTCCCTGCCCAGCAGAGGAGGAGCCATGCACTGGAGCAGTTGTCACCAGAATGTTTTTCATAAATATCAAGGATTGGAGGGGCCAGAGAGAGAGCACGGCGACAATGTGCTGAAGGACATCAATGCCTGTCTTCTATCTCCTCACTCAGAGCTCACGATGATTTGCCACATGGCAAATGTTTTCAAACAGTCACCTCTTTCTACACCAATCCTCTTAAAGGCCCATACACACATCTGACTAAAGTCAGAAGGATAACGACCGCCTTAGCCAATTATCAGGCGTGTGTAAAGAGGTGCCGGTGTAATGTCTGATTGCACTGCCGGAAGCTCCCTTCCACACTGAGTAGCACGCATGCTCAGTGTGAAGTTAATGATGCTGCTGGAGATAAAATACGAAATATCTCCGCTCCCACACCTCTTACACTCCCCAAATTTTGAGGGTAGGGAAGGGACCCCCCGAACGACCTTTATGCCAAATTGCAGCCCCCGAGACCCGCTGGTTCAGGAGATAGATTTCTCTAATCTATCTCGGGAACCAGCGGGTCTCGGGGGCTGCAATTTGGTATAGAGGTAGTTCGGGGGGTCCCCTCCCTGGTAACAGTAAAAAAGGGCGCAGGAGGCTAGTGGACAAATCGGGCGCCGCCATTCACTCCCATAATAAATATCGTTTAATGGGCGCCCGATAGGAAAAAAGGGCGCCGGAGAAAAATAACGTTTTAAAAGCGGCGCCCGGAGACTTAATGTTTTATTACTGCTTCTCATGATTACACATTATTTAATGATTTATACATTTTTTAATATTATTTTTAAACGAAAAATAGTACAATATTTTTTTCAAACATTATTTTTAAACGAAAAACAGTACAATTTTATTTATTTTTTTTACATTATTTTTAAACTAAAAAAAACGCACAATATGTTTTTGAAACTTTATTAATGCTTATCACACGGGGGTCTTAGGTTTAGGCACCACCAGGGGGGTCTTAGGTTTAGGCACCACCAGGGGGGTCTTAGGTTTAGGCACCAACAGGGGGGTCTTAGGTTTAGGCACCAACAGGGGGGTCTTAGGTTTAGGCACCAACATGGGGGTCTTAGGTTTAGGCACCAACAGGGGGGGTCTTAGGTTTAGGCATCAACAGGGGGGTCTAGGGGTTAGGGATAGGTACAGGGAGGGTTACTTAGTAATTTTTTTTTTAAACGTTATTATACGTTTCACTATTTAAACGAAAGATTAACGTTTTTACAATTGCCGATTTAATGCACATTATTTAATGATTTATAACTTTATAAAACATTAATTTTAAACGAAATACAGTACAATACATTTTTAAACGTTATCCATGCTTATCGTTTAAAACCCCGCGCCCTTTTTTCCCAGCGCCCCTTTTTAACGTACGCCCCCTCCCTACCCTCAAAATTTGGGGAGTGTAAGAGGTGTGGGAGTGGAGATATTTAGTATTTTACCTCCAGCAGCATCATTCTATAGGAAATGTGGCCGCACAGTCTCCTACTGCGCATGCGGGGCAGCGCAAATCTACAGGCAGCGTAATCAGACAACACCGGACGTGCAAATTATTCACCCAACAGATCGACTCATCCCCAACTTCATTGTACGTACCCCTCCCCTCGTGACGTCATGCATGCGGCGTAGATTCTACGCTATGGCTTTCCACGGTCCAAAGCCAATCCCTTCTTAATGCAGCGACAGACTATGCTGTCATGTGACAGCCAAGCTCCCTCCCATGGGTAAGGAGCTAATTTTATTATAATACATACAATAACATTTCTATAGCGCTTTTCTCCCATAGGACTCAAAGCGCTTAGGCTCTCTCAGATTCAGTAATTAGTAGGATGAAGTATTCACACAACAAAAGTTATATTTCTGCAAATGCCAGACTAAACAGGTGGGTTTTCAGTCTGGATTTAAACACATCCAGGGATGGGGCTGTCCTGATCTGTTGAGGTAAGGAGTTCCAAAACGTAGGGGCAGCATGACAGAAGGCTCTGGGACCAAAAGTTTCCAAGTGGACTCTGGGTATGACTAGATTATTAGAACCTGTGGATCTGAGAATGCGGGGATTGCTACGCAGCTGTAACATATCTTTCATGTATCCAGGGCCTAGATTATTCAGGGATTTAAATGTCAGTAGGCCGATCTTGAATAGGACCCTCCATTCTATAGGTAGCCAGTGAAGGGAATGCAGGACTGGCGTTATGTGGCAGTGACGGGGTTGGTTGGTTAGCAGTGTGGCAGCAGTATTCTGTATCAGCTGTAGGCGGTACAAGGCCTTTTTTGGAAGGCCAGTGTAGAGAGCATTGCAGTAGTCCAGTCGGGATGTGATGAAGGCGTGGACTAAGGTTGGCAGATCTTCTGGGGGTATGAGGTGCTTGATTTTTGCAATGTTCTTCAGGTGAAAAATACGATGATTTCACCACAGCAGAGATTTGAGTTCTGAAGTTTAAATCCCCATCAATTAGAACTCCCAGGCTACGCACATGATCAGAGCTGCGTAGATCCGTGCCTCCTATTCCCAGTGGTGAAGACTGCAAGTTAAGTTGTTTTGTTATCATGCTCTGCCCTCCAATCAGAAGGACTTCAGTTTTGTCTGCATTTAGTTTCAGCCAGTTGTCATTCATCCATTGCTGTAGTTCACGTAAGCAGGCGTTTATAGTTGGAGTTGGGTCTGTCACACCAGGCTTGAAGGAAAGATATAGTTGGGTGTCGTCCGCATAGCAGTGGCTCCTTATTGGCTCCTTACCAGTAGTGATATAGGCAAACAGCTCGCCTGCCAACAGCTATGGCCCTGTACTACTTCCGGGTCGCTGTCTCTAGGTAGTACGCATGCCCTGGCCTGGCAGTGTGCGTCCTTGACAAGCGCTCCTCCTCCGCCTGTAGCCAGGCACGCTTCATAACATCACACACAAATGCGCAAAGCGTGCCTGGCCACAGGCATACAATCAAGAACGTGCACCGCCAAGCCAGGGCATGCGTACTAGAGAGACAGTGTCCCGGAAGTTGTACAGGGCCATAGCTGTTCGCAGGTGAGCTGTTCTCCTACATCACTACTTACCTGTTGATCACTGTGAGCCAACTGCAGTGTGTTTAGGTCACACACCTAGAACAAGCATGCAGCCAGCCGAGTCCCCCCCACAGTCACAGCAGCTGATCTGCATGCTCATTCTGCCCAGTGACTGGTAGTAGTAGTAGTAGGGCCCTTTCCCACTAGCTAATGCATGCATGAAACAGATTTCGCGCACGTGTTAGCAAATAGCATGACGACAGGAAGTTGCGTATCAGTGGCGCTAGCTCTAATTCACCCAACAAGAAAATCGCTTGCGCTGTGCAATTAAATGTTCCCAGAGATTGGAGAACATAACGCTCTGGACTGATTTAACTAACGTTAACATGAAAGTCAATAGGATGCGACAGGCAAGGTAACATGAAAGTCTATGTACAGTCCGTCAGAACAGACGGCACAGTACCTCGTGGGAAAGAGCCTTAGAATTCCCTTTAAAAAGGAGAGGGACTTCCACCTGACACAAAGAGACTTTCTCCTGACAGTAATTGTCCTGAATATAGTTTTGCATCATGCAGATTTGATTGAAGGCAGACTTTACCCTCATAATCTGAGATGTATAACTTAGGGCCCGTTTCCACTATAGCGTTACGAAATCGCCGGCGAATCACCGCAGGCAAATCGCATGCGGGTGCGATTCCGCATGCGTTATTTGCCGCGATTTCGCATGCGATTTCGCATAGGTAAGGCTGTATGCGATTTTAACCATGTCACTGCCTGTGTGAATTAACATGGGTACCTATGCGAAATCAGATCTTGGCAGATCTTCTGGGGGTATGAGGTGCTTGATTTTTGCAATGTTCTTCAGGTGATCGCGGTAAAAACGCATGGGGAAAACGCATGCGATTTCCTTATTAAATACATTGCGTGCGATTCGCCTGCATTCCACATGCAGGCGAATTCTGAGGCCCCTACCCTGCAGATTTTTTCTGCACAGAAAAACGTGCGGGGAAACGCACAAGTGGAAACAGTCCCATCCACTTGTACTGACTGTGCGAATCCACATGCGTTGCCCGCATGCGGATTCGCGATAGTGGAAACGGGCCCTTACAGGCTTGTATCCGCTCCCATGAAGCGATTACGCACAAATCAACTTGAGTTTTGGAAAATTCAGCAATCCTCGGGGTCAGAGGTCACATAATGTACTCCAGGCTGCATCTTATGAACAGAGAGATGGTTCCTCAGTCACCGCGAGAGGAGAGGACACAGATACTGCTGGCATACCTTCAAATGTCAGAGCTGCTGGTAGGTGGCGTGTTAATGTTAAAATTTCTGGGTCTGCTGGGAAAGGAAAAGTAATTAAGCACTGCAAAATTAAATCTAAACCAATCAAAGAAAAATAGATTAAGTTATATATTGCCAGTCAGGGCTGTCTCTGGCATTAATCTAGTGTGTGTACAGCCGCCCCAATGCATCAGTGGGGTCGAGGAGGGTCCCAGCTAGGCCTAAATGATAAATCAAATTTAAACCGAAATCACGATCACCAAGATCCCACTTTCGGAATCTTCAAAATGGCGATTTCCACTATGTCATTTCTGCATTGGGGGGGGGGAGGAGTTTGAAAAAGCAGCTGCAAACTTCCCAAGTATCGACACATGCTGCCCGCAGCATCGGCAGTGATGGACATACCTTGCGACAAGAGTCCAGCGATGTCCGTCCTCTCGCCTTCTTGTGCACGGCGTACTTCCTGGTTCCTGTATGACACATGACAAAGGAAGTATGCCGTGCATTAGAGCCTGCAGGAGGCATTGGATAGATGGGCATCGCTGGCCTCATGCTAGAAGGTATATCCAAGGAGGAACAAAGATGGATTTGAAAGAAATAGTGAATCAAATCAAAATAGCGATTTCAGACAAAAATCGCTCATCCAAGTTTTTCCTAAAACCATTCAGGCCTAGTCCCAGCCAGCAACGGTGGGCTCGGGGAGGGATCCCAGCCAGCAGCGGTGGGCTCGGGGAGGGATCCCAGCCAGCAGCGGTGGGCTCGGGGAGGGATCCCAGCCAGCAGCGGTGGGCTCGGGGAGGGATCCCAGCCAGCAGCGGTGGGCTCGGGGAGGGATCCCAGCCAGCAGCGGTGGGCTCGGGGAGGGATCCCAGCCAGCAGCGGTGGGCTCGGGGAGGGATCCCAGCCAGCAGCGGTGGGCTCGGGGAGGGATCCCAGCCAGCAGCGGTGGGCTCGGGGAGGGATCCCAGCCAGCAGCGGTGGGCTCGGGGAGGGATCCCAGCCAGCAGCGGTGGGCTGGGGGAGGGATCCCAGCCAGCAGCGGTGGGCTCGGGGGAGGGATCCCAGCCAGCAGCGGTGGGCTCGGGGGAGGGATCCCAGCCAGCAGCGGTGGGCTCGGGGGAGGGATCCCAGCCAGCAGCGGTGGGCTCGGGGGAGGGATCCCAGCCAGCAGCGGTGGGCTCGGGGGAGGGATCCCAGCCAGCAGCGGTGGGCTCGGGGGAGGGATCCCAGCCAGCAGCGGTGGGCTCGGGGGAGGGATCCCAGCCAGCAGCGGTGGGCTCGGGGGAGGGATCCCAGCCAGCAGCGGTGGGCTCGGGGGAGGGATCCCAGCCAGCAGCGGTGGGCTCGGGGGAGGGATCCCAGCCAGCAGCGGTGGGCTCGGGGGAGGGATCCCAGCCAGCAGCGGTGGGCTCGGGGAGGGATCCCAGCCAGCAGCGGTGGGCTCGGGGAGGGATCCCAGCCAGCAGCGGTGGGCTCGGGGAGGGATCCCAGCCAGCAGCGGTGGGCTCGGGGAGGGATCCCAGCCAGCAGCGGTGGGCTCGGGGACGGATCCCAACCAGCAGCGGTGGGCTCGGGGAGGGATCCCAGCCAGCAGCGGTGGGCTCGGGGAGGGATCCCAGCCAGCAGCGGTGGGCTCGGGGAGGGATCCCAGCCAGCAGCGGTGGGCTCGGGGAGGGATCCCAGCCAGCAGCGGTGGGCTCGGGGAGGGATCCCAGCCAGCAGCGGTGGGCTCGGGGAGGGATCCCAGCCAGCAGCGGTATGTATCCAAGTTCTCTTTTCTTGCAGTTTGAGCTTACGGTCAGTCTCAGAAATTGCCTGCTGGCTTCAAATTTAAAGAATGTAAAAGGTAGATTTTTTGACAACGTTACATTGAACAATTTGTGCAGCCCTGATGCAAGTTACCATATTTTTTGGTGGGTTATTTGGCCTCTCGCTGTCTGGCAGCAGGGCAGCAGAGCAGCTGATAAGTGGCTGAGCTGTGCGACACAGAAGGGTTAACACAAGCTGTATCTTGTTGCAAGTGGCAGAGCCCGCCTGCGTGCCACACCAGCTGGCGTTTAATGCCCCTTTTAATGCGCCAATCGACCTGCCGGCGTTCATTTGCACAGTTAACCACAGCGGCGCGCTCTATTACAAATACATTTTTTTTGAAGATGCGGGGATAAAGAATGAGTGGAAAGAATGTGGTCCTCATCAGCTGCGACGATACCCTTAAATCATGCGCTATGGGAAGAGTTTTATTCGCACTGCAGCAACCAGAGAAAGCGAAGAGGTTTGCTTTTCCCCCCTTTCGTTTCTGCTCTGAACACAATCGTTCAGCTAATGTGTTTTAATGAAACCACTTAGGCAGAAGTATTCTCATGTCTGATCCAAATGCTACATCTGTGTCCGCCAGGAGCTGCGGGGATACAGTGTGCTGATTCAGCAGCCCGCTAAGATGTCTGGCAAACGCTCGCGGACGGAACCATCATTCTCCGCTATCAGCTGTTGCGATGACAAGCTCTCCGCTGGACGAGAGCCCAAAATACACGGCAGCTTCAGAGGCAGCTCGGTGTCCTAACAAGTTCTATGAACCAGACTGATTAGCAGGAGGAAAACAAACACCTTCTACATTGTCCAGCACTACGGGGACAATTGACAAAGCTCATTTAGTTTTTACCTTAAAGAGAACCTGTACTGAGTAAAAATATTTAAAATAAACACATGAGGTAATTTCAAATGAACATCACATAGTTACCTTGCCATCAGTTCCTCTCAGAAGCTCACCATTTTCTTCTGACAATGATCCCTTCCAGTTCTGACAACATTTTGTCAGATCTGAAATATATCAGTTGCTGTAAATAAAAATCAGTTGCTGTTAGTTACAGCTGAGAGTAAACTGATGTACCAGGTAATGTCCATGTTTCCCTAAGGCTTAAAGAGACACTGAAGCGAAAAAAAAAATATGATATAGTAAATTGGTTGTGTACTATGAATAATTACTAGAAGATTAGCAGCAAAGAAAATATTCTCATACTTTTATTTTCAGGTATATAGTGTTTTTTCTAACATTGCATCATTCTATAATATGTGCAGATTACACAACACTCAGCATTCAAAATGAGTCTTTCAGAGCAGTCTGTGAAGTAATGACCTCTCCTCTGGCAGAGGAAAAGTAAATAGTCCAGGAACAGTTGAGATAATAAAAGTCAGATAACAGCCCTCTCCACGACTAGTCGGAGAGCTTAATGGCTTGTTTGCATAGAGATAACAACTGAGTTTCTCAACTGTTCCTGTACTGGAAACAATTACACTGATGTATCTGATCTTAAGCCCCATCTACACTATGGGACATTGCAGCGATCGCCTCTTCCGCGTGCCCGCCGCGTCCCCGCTCGCGCGCCGCATTAGATTCCCCGCTGGCGCCGCTTACCGTATCTTCCGCTCGATTCCCTGCCATTGTCCCCTCGTGGGAAGTGAGCAGGGAATCGGCGGTGCGGAGATCCGTCCTGTCGGATCTTATCAATCGAGCCGCATCAGCGGCTCGATTGATAAGGAGCATCGCGGCCGCATCTACTCGTGTAGATGCGGCTTTAATGTTTTATTTCTTAGCTGTGCTACACATACAAATCATAATATCAGAATTTTTTTTTCGCTTCAGTGTCTCTTTAAGTGGGCGATATTACCGTTTAACTGTGTGCTGACCAGAAAGCTGTTATGGGTAATGGTCATTTTCAAAATGGAGGACGGAAACAATACCGCATTGCCTGGCAGCCCTGCTGATCTTTCTGGTCAGTAAGGTCTAAATCACACACCTGAAACAAGCATGTGGCTCTCAGATTTGTCAGACATCTGATCTGCTGCATGCTTGTTGAGGCTCTGTGGCTAAATGTATTAGAGCATACATGTCAAACTCCGGCCCGTGGGCCAAATCTGGCCCTCGGAGCCATCACATTTGGCCCTCAGGTGTTTTCCCCATTTTGCATTATGTTAGTCTCACTCCAGACCACAAGAATAGCAATATTGGAGGGTAAGCCCTAGATCACCAGGGAAAACATATGGGGAGGGGGACAGCACTAGATACCAGGGAACTATAAAGGAGAGGGAAGGGGGCCACTAGACACCAGGGAACTGTATAGGGGAGGGAGGACCACTAAACATCAGGGAACTGGGGAGGGGGGGGGCTATTAGACACCAGGGAGCTTTATAAGGGAGAGCGGTGGGCATTAGACAGTAAGGACGGCCCACGATTTGGTCCTAGAGCTCAATTTCTGCCCACTTCGTATTTGAGTTCAACACCCCTGATCTAGGGGCAGAGGATCAGCAGGACAGCCAGGCAAGGTGTATTATTTAAAAGAAAACAAACAAGTCAGCCTCTATATGGCTCTCACCTGGGGTTAGCGCCTCTCCTGTATTTTATTTAATTTATTGTATTTATAAAGCGCCAACATATTATGCAGCGCTGTGTTTAAATGACCAAAACAGACCATAAATAAGTGTTTGAGAAAACACCAGCAGAGACATGACTGCTGATCATCTTTTCTGTCTTGTTCAAAAACTATGACAGCCTGATATCTAAACTCCACCCCCAATCCTGGCTGCACCACCAATTTAACGGGAAACTGTAGGGGGGGGGGGGGGGGGGGGGGGAATGAGTTAAACTTACCTGAGGCTTCTAATGGTCCCCCCACAGACATCCTGTGCCCGCGCAGCCACTCACCGATGCTCCGGCCCCGCCTCTGGTTCACTTTTAGAATTTCAGAATTTAAAGTCTGAAAACCACTGCGCCTGCACGCCCGTGTCCTCGCTCCCGCTGATGTCACCAGGAGTGTACTGCGCAGTCACAGACCATACTGGGCCTGAGCAGTACGCTCCTGGTGACATCAGCGGGAGCGAGGACACGGCAACACAGGCGCAGTGGTTTTCAGACTTTAAAGTCTGAAATTCCAGAAGTGAACCGGCGGTGGGGCCGGAGCATCGGTAAGTGGCTGCGCGGGCACAGGATGTCTGCGGGGGAATATTAGAAGCCCCAGGTAAGTTCAGCTAATTTTCCCCCGACCCCCCCTTACAGTAACCCTTAAAATAAACCTTATGTTATGTGGGATGACAGGCAGCTTGGTCATGCCCCTTCTGCATCCTGACCTAAAGTGGCTGTGAGTGGTTTAGTTCCCCCCCCCGCGCAAGAAGACAAAACAAGCAGGACTGGGGCATTTTATATCATACCTTAAATTACATGAGAAACATGGGTGCATATAGTACTAGTCCCACTAAAATAAACAGAAGTCCCTTTTTGTTATCCTGTAGAACAAGTTTAAGAAAAATCTATGAAAACGAGCCAGTCAACAGCCCATCAAATACAGCCCAGTTTACTGAAAAGTAAATCGCAGCCAAAAGAGTGAGAAAATATTTCTGATAAGGTTTTAGAGCTGCGAAGTTCAAAGGGTCTTGAGTTCTGTTATGCGTTATACACAACAAAGGTAGATTTTACATCAGACTGACACTATTAATTCAGGATTAAAAACTAAAGCATCAGGACACTCAGTTCTACTTTACAAATGCTCCATTTACCATCAAACAACAAATTGTATAAGACGAAGGGGCGTATAAGACAACCCCCCAACTTTTCCAGTTAAAATATACATTTTGGGATACAGTATACTCGCCGTATAAGTCTACCCCCTCTTGACTGTTGGACATTTGTATACTGTAAGTACTGGTGCTATACCGTGTAAACCGGTACAGATACTGGTGCTGTACTGTATGTGGTACCCAGTACACAACTACCAGCCAATCATGGCAAGCGATGTATCTTACCGGCGATTGACTGGTTGTTGTATACAAAGCCTGCTTGGATTGGTCAGCTATCCCTGAGCAGTAGCGCAAACATGCCTCTTTCACCTGTCTGGCCCACCCTTGTAGATTATCACCGCTTTCTCTGCCTCTCAGATCTCGCACATGCGCGCCTGCGCCGCTTCACTGCAGTCCTCAGAAGTGAGATCTGAGAGGCAGAGAAGGAGGTACGGTAATAGGATACAAGGGCGGGCCAGATGGGTGAAAGAGGCGTGTTTTTCTGGGCACTGCACCGCTCTTTTTTTTTTTTTTTTTTTTTTTTTTTTTTTACAAACCCCGGGCGTCCCGGACGCCAGCAGCTTGCTCCGCCCATCACTTACACCTTCCCAGTGAGCTGCCCCTCACCTCGTCATCAGGATCGCGTTAAAGTGGACCCAAATAAAAATACAAGATTTCAGAAATAAAATCTATTTTCTAAGTTATAATAATAAATAGCAGCCTTTTTTCAGCTCCATGATGACAAATATAAAATATTTTACATTTATTGGAGGAACCCCTCCCTTCCTTTCATATTGCCGGGATTTTTCCGGCAAACTGGTGGAGTATAAGGTGTCCGGCAATGGAGGAATTGCTAATGGCGGCCACCTGTATTACCCTAGTTATGAAAAGAGAAGGGTGAAAAGCATGCACTGAAATGCTCATAGGCTTGAAGGAGTGTTTATCTTTGTATGTGAGTGGTGCAACTAAATATTTTTAATTAAAAAAAAAAAATGTTTGATTTGGGTCCGCTTTAAGTCACTTTACAGGAATCCTGGTGAGTGGATTTTCTTATTCAATACTTGTACAGCACCGCCCTTGCTGCTTTCATACAGTAGCCGCATACCCCGCTGTATGCAGTTACTGTATGATGCTGCAGTGGTCCTCACTTGGGCTCCCCCACCGTATGCAGTAACCACAGATTCTCCAGTCCGGCTCGGAAGTTTCAGCACCCACCCTATAAAGGCGACACCCAGCGTACAAGACGATCCCCAACCTTTGAGAAGAAGATTTTCCTGGGTTAAAAAGTAGTCTTATACGCCAGAAGAAATAAAAGTGTAATTTCTCATAAGTGTAATTTCACTTCAGGTTTGCTTTGAACAGACCTAAGTGGAGACATTGAAGAAGCTTTTATTAATGCTGACCTTGTTCTAGGAATGCCCTCTCTCTGGTTGGTGTATTGATCGCTGCTTTTACACTGTGACCCTGATTTACCAAGGTTCTCCTGAGCTATAAAGATTTCCACAATACATGCACTGTTGGGGGTACTCGAGGACAGACAGGGCAAACCCTGCTTTAGAGAAGCTGGAGTTGCCCATTGAATATGGCCTAAATATCTTACAAAAATTGTCACCCAAGTCCCAGCAGAGAACATCGCGAAGGTAGACTTTGCAGTCCTTGCTATGACCCAGAGGAAAAAGTGGCAAAGTTGCAGAAGTCCATGGCAATCCAAAAGGAAAACTACAGTACCTTTTACTGTGACCTACGGAGTGTAGGAAATACTCAAAACTAAAGAAAACTACTTGAGAATAATTACTGGTAAATGTCTCTAGTACTCGCTAGTATTCTAGGTTAAACTACCGGATATACTTTTCCTTTGAAGAAAAAAAATAAATTAAAAATAAAATAAATAAAACAAAACTAATACCTGGGTAAAAAAAAAAAAAAAAAAAAAAAAAAAAAAAAAAAAAGAGATCCTCCCCAGAAAAATCCTGGCCATATTTTCTGTATTGCTTGGTGTCCATACAGGATACAACCAAATTAATCCATTTTGTTTTTGAGATTAAAAAAAATAAAAAATTATAATATATATATCCAAGAATACAAAAAAGTGTATTTTATTCAAACAATTTTTAGAAAAATAATGAATCATACATTGCTGCATGCTTGTTTGGGGTCTATGGCTAATAGTATTAGAGGCAGATGATCGGCAGGGCTGCCAGGCAACTGGTATTGCTTAAAAGGAAATAAATATGGCAGCCTTCATATACCTCTCACTACAATTGTCCTTGGGCTCTGAAGGAAGGACAGACGGACAGATAGAAGGTTTTGATATGGGTGGTAGAGGCAAATCGGAAAATTACACAAAAATAGAATTGAGTATGGCTCTCCACAGTTAGGCCTTGTTTACATTGCGTTCCGTGATTTTTTTTCCGATTCCCGGCGCTGCGTATTTGTGAAAAGCACTTTTCCAGAGCGGTTCTTTAATTCACTCCCTGACGCAAGTCAGGAAGTGAACTCTTTGACCTGGAAAATAATAAATACAATGTATTTATTCTTACAAACACTCACACAATCACTGCACAAAGCGATTGTGGGAGTTTTGCATTTCTCCTATACTTTCCATTGAGGCAAAAATTGTCTCAAAAATGGCCCATGCAGCGCTTTTCTGAGCGGATCGGAAACGAACCGCTCAGATGTGAACTTTCTCATAGAGAATCATTGCACAAGCACTTTCAGGGTGATTTTGAAAAAAATTGCCAGCGCTTAAAAATAATAAAAATAAATAAAATCACAAAACGCCTCTAGTGTTAAAGGATCGCGAAAATCTTAACATTTTATATACATGTTAACATATAAAAATAAAAAGTACATTTCTTACAGAGTAAAATGAGCCATACATTACTTTTCTCCTATGTTGCTGTCACCTACAGTAGGTAGTAGAAATCTGACAGAACCGACAGGTTTTGGACAAGTCCTCATGGGGGATTCTCAGGATTTTCTTTATTTTCAATAGCACTTAGTGAATGGCAGTTGCTCCGTCCAACTGCCAAAAAAGTGTGCAGCGAGCAGGGAGGCTGGCCAGCATCTTTTTACAAATCATTTTCAGGGAGTGTCTTTATAAAGAATAAAGGCCATGCTGAGAATTGCTCATGAAGAGATGGACTAGTCCAAAACCTGTTGGTAATGTCAGATTTCTAATACTTACTGTAAGTGACAGCAACATAGGAGAAAAGTAATTTATGGCTCATTTTACTCTGGAAAAAAAATATACTTATTTCTATAGGTTTACATTCATTTCAAATTTTATGATTTCCGCAATAGTGGTCCTTTAACACGCCCTTACTGACTATACAAAATCACAAATCCACATATTTATAAGTGGGTGGTCCATCACTCAGATTGTCCATTTTCTGCTTCTCTGTGCAGAATTTGTCAACAGGAGAGAAAATTTCTCCTCACTTGGGAGATTTTTGTGCACTGGACAAAGCGAACCTCACCCATGCAATGGCGGCTCCCAGCACCACAGCTCAGGAGACTTCTGTTCCTGAAATACATTCTGAAAAAGCTCAGGTATTAAAGAGGAACTATAAATAAATACGGATTATTTTTTACAATATTAATTTATAGATTATTTAGTCAGTGTTTGCTCATTGTAAAATCTTTCCCCTCCCCGATTTAAATTCTGAAACAGATCTCTGGTGGTGACATCTGTAGTTCTGCCAGGTGTGCAGAATGTTCATTACTGAGAGTTCTTTGCACAGAGGGAGATACTGGTTGCTTGGCAGTTGGAAAAAGCCGTTATTTCCCACAATGCAAGAGGTTCACAGACAGCAAACTGTCAGGACCACGGTCATGACATCACACTCAGGACTGTGGAGACGGAGGCAAGGAGTCGGAGCAATTTTGGGTACCTGAAGTCGGAGTTGCTGGATTCAATAAACTGAGGAGTCAGATGATTTTTGCACCGACTCCAGAGCCCTGATCACACTGTGGGAGGGGTTTCAACTCAATATCAGCCATACAGGCTGATCTCGTGGGAAAGGGGGTATCAGCTACTGACTAGGATAAAATTCAATCTTTGATTAAAAATCCTCTTGAATTTACCAATATGTTTAATGAAAACCATGCAGTGTTCTTCCCAGGCTCTTTTAGCCGGGAGCGCCACCCGGCTAGTTTTGGTGAGCAACCGGCTGTAATCGGCTCGCCTTCTCCTATGCTGTATGCAGAGAAGCACTAGCCCTGTATATTATCTCGCCCCACCCCGCTACTTTTTCATGCCACCCGGCTGGAAAAAAAATTTCTGGGGAGAACACTGCCATGGTTACATTTATTCAAAATCTGACCTGCACAGTACAACTCCTGAAACACACACACACACACACACACACACACAGAGTTATTTTGAAAAGTTTATTGTACTGTACAATAATACTGCACAGCAGAGTTCCCGGCATCCAGTACCGGTGGGGATCGCCTGATGCTGGATACAACTGACCTAAAAAACACAAGCCCCCCCCCCCCCATACATACAGAGCCTCCAGCCATGTCTACATGTGCAGCCTTTCTACATTACCTAAGGCATAGTTCCCCAACCCTGTCCTCAAGGCCCACCAACAGTACATGTTTTGCAAGAAACCACAAACATTCACAGGTGAGGTAATTAGTTTTGCAGCAGAGCTGGTTAACTACCTCTGTGGCTTTATAAAAAAACATGCACTGCTGGTGGGCCTTGAGGACGGGTTGGGGGGGGGGGGGGGACGCTGACCTAGGGGCTCCTAGCGGCTTTCCGGCTTCCCCCATGCAGAGAAGCCTAGGTGTCAGCTGACCCACACAAGGTCACATGACACACCGACTTGTATGTACGGATGCCAGAAGCCAATAGAAGCCCCCTAGGTAATGTAGGAAGGCTGCTAGACATCACTGGAGGCTCGGTAAACATTTAAATAGCCTCAAAATCCACTGAATGCAAAGTCCCTGTTATCACTCAAGCATGCCGGTTAAAGTGACACTGAAGAAAAAAAAAATAAAATAAAATAAAAAATATTATGATATAATGAATTTGTTGTGTAGTACGGATAATTACTAGAACATTAGTAGCACACAAAATATTCTCATATTTTCAGTTATGTAGTTTTTTTTCTAACATAACATCATTCTCTAATATTTGCAGTTTACACACTACTCAGCATTCTAAATAATTTTACAGAACAGGCCAGTGAACTTTTGAACTTTCCTCTGCAAAAAATACAGTGACAGACAGTTGAGATAATAAGCTTCAGAAGACAGAGCTCTCTCGGACTTTGAAAGTCCTGTAGAGATCAGTGGCTCTTTTGCATAGATAAAAACTGGAGTTCTTGTACTGAATCCAAACTTATTGCACTGAAAACAATATTAGACTTATATCTCTGCGGCTAATATTTGATTTTTTTTAGCTGTATTACACATACAAATCATCATAAGTTTATTTTCACTTCAAAATTCCCTTTAAGGTATGTACACGTCGAACTTTACGCCCAATTGTCGTTTAAACGACTTGAAGAAGTGCAATCAAATGTCCTGTACACACTGACCAACAAAGCGGCTGATATCCTAATTTACATGTCGTTTAACCAACTTGATAATGGACAATGGACTGGATAGAACAATGAACTAGATTAAGCAACTAAACAAACGATTTTATGTTTGAACGTCTATTAGTTGGACAAGTGACTAGAAGTCGTTTATACACACGTACGGACCTGACAGTCCTTTTCTGCTGTTATGGTTTGTAGTTATGACATACTTTAGGAGCACTGGCCCTAATGCCAAACAGTGCCAAAGAGTTGAATGCTGGGAGTTCTTTTTATCTATAATATATTCCTCCTCTTCCATTTATTTCCCTGCCTTAGCTGCTTATCAGAAACATCCTCTGATTACTTGTGTTTACAAGCAAGGCTGAGGTGACTCAGTGATTGGATGTGTAAATAAAAAATAGACAGTGCAGTTCCTAGTATACACCTCAGTGGGAGTGTCTGAAGACTCTGGGAGGAGGGCAGCTAATGAATACACAATGCGCAAGAGAAGGGGGGGGGGGGGAAACAAGAGTCAGGGAGGATATGATGTCAGTGTTAGCTTGGCAAGATGGCCACTGCCTAGAATAGGATTTTCTGCTTTTTCTTTATAAAATTCACAGGAATCATTACGTGGATAGCACAATACATCTGTTCTGTAAGTAGAAGTAGTATTTATCTACTTATATACAGTATGTGTTTTTTATTTCTAGGTTAGCATGGGTGTCGCTTGTTCTTTAAGGCTCATACACAACATCCAACAATCTATCCAACGATCTGCCAAACTTGTCTATTGAGACCCATTCACACGCTCAACAGCAGCACAATTGTTAAACAGCTTTTGTTGTGAAACAAGTTGAAACAAAAGTATTTTGCTATTGTTAAAAAAGCTGATAAGACTGATAAGAAGTCAATCCAACAGTTGGATTGACTTCTTATCAGCTGTTTGAACAATAGCAAAATACTTTATTTAGTTGTTTCAACTTGATTCACAACAAAAGCTGTATAGGGCTTAACAGACAAGTTTGGTAGATAGTTGGAGAGAAAGTTGGTAGGTGTGTATGAGCCTTTAGCTGAGACTTCCAGTTGCCTGAGGTCCGGATAACAGGGACTTTCCTGTATATTGTAAATTTAAACATTTTCAAGCCCCTCATCCTTGAGATGCAGACATCTTTCCAGAGTTGGGCAGTCGGTGTCATTGGTGTCTGCGTTGTCTTTTCAGGAGACAATGGAGAATGAGGAGATTGCGGTGAGCTTGCTTGAGTGGGCAGCTGTGTAGGGGAAACGTGTAAACTGCACACTCTGAGCGGAGCCTCCACAAAGAGCAGGAAACCCCTGGGAACGCGCTACGCTGGATAAATGACGGAAATGATGCCCCATTCAAACGGTTATCTCAGCTCAGCTCTCCCTGTCCATCCTTCTGATTGAGTTAATCGATCGGCGCTCATTTCCCACAGGTGAATGCCTATCGCTTTCCTGAGACTGACACTCCAGCTGCAGGACGAGCAATTATTAAACTGCCGCTGTAGCAGAAACGTTGACAATGCTGAAACGTTTACTTGTCACCAATGACAACCCATGCATGCGCTGGTGCAGGATGGTGGAAGCCTACACCGGGGTACAGATAGACATACACGGTAGGCCTGAAAGTTAAATCGAATTTAAATCAAAATCGTGATCACCAAGCTCACAATTTCGGAATCGTCAGTGTGGCAATTTCTGCCATCACATTATTTCCACATGGGGGAAGTTTAAAGAAGCGGCTTCAAACTTCCAAGTCTCAGCGCATGCACAGCATCAGCAGCGTTGGACATACCTTCTGACAGGAGTCGAACGCTTTCCATCCTCTCTCGCCGTCCGCCAGCTATTGTGCATAACATACTTCCTGGTTCCGTATGCCGTGCAGTAGAGCCTGCAGCAGGCTAAGTGGATAGACTGGCATCACTGGACTCGTGCTGGAAGGTATGCCCAGCACAGCTGCAGCTGGGGGAACAGAGGGAGCACAGAGAGAGAGGGGAACAGAGGCACAGAGGGGAACAAAGCTTGATTTGAAGGAAATCAGAAATCAAATCAAAATCGTGACTGAAATCGCTCAATTCAATTTTTTCCTAAAATCGTTCAGGCCTAATACACGGAATGTTCTATATACCTAAAGCTGACCCGCAAGCCAGAAATGCGGGAGCCATCACTGCTGAATCTGTTTTTAATCAATCTGGGCAAAATGCCTAAAAAGATAAAAAACAGGATACCCACATCTCCCTTGAAGGTCAAGATTATACCTTTTCACTCATATAGTATTTAAATAGAGCCAACATGTTCTGCAGCACTGTGCAGAGTAGGGATGGTCAAAGGGATGCAAATCAATTTGAATTGATACAGGATTATGCAAATGTTTCATGCAAATTTATGCATCTTGAAAAATGGACCAATCGAATTTTACCTCCTCAGGATTTGACTGGTTCATGTTCAAGCTGCATAAATTTGCATAATGAAGCATCAACTTGAAATTATCTGCATCTCATTGACCATCCCTATGCCACGTACACAAATGCGACAACGATCGTTCGTTGTCAACGACGAACGATCTTTTAATTGACGAAAGAACGACCGAAGTAAAGTTAGTTGTAAAAAGTATGTAACGATCACATCGTTAGAACGAACGTTACACCACGTAAAAGCACTTAATGCGCCTGCGCATAAAATTGAAAAGTTCCTTGGAGAAAAAGTGAAATGCGCATGTCCAGCCTGGTACGAACGATCGTTTCCAACGATGTGCCACTTTTGCTAACGATCGTCGGTGGTAAAAATCCGCCAAGACAGAACTTTGTTTTGTAGCGATTTGCCTCGTTCGTCGTTTGCCTTAATAGTCGTTGGTTCGTTTTTTGTAACGATCGTCGTTGGTAAAGATCGGGGAACGATCGTTACAAACGACTATAGTCGCATGTGTGTACGCACCTCTAGTGCCGAGTATATTGACATGGCACTTACAGTGCTGCCCATAATTATTCATACCCCTGGCAAATTTTGACTTTGGGCTGGTGCACAGAGGAGCGGTTCTAAAGCGTTTTTTAAAACGCTTGCAGGGGGGGAAACCGATTGGCTGATGAAAGTGAATGGGCTGGTGCACACCAGAGCAGGTCGTTTTTTCCACAAACGCAAACTCGGGGGCTGCAGCATTTTTTTAGATTTCTGAGGCGTTTCTGCCTCAATGTTAAAGTATAGGAAAGTGGAAAACCGCTCTGAAAAACGCTAGATCATAGCAGTTTTCCAGGCATTTTTGTTACAAAAGCACCGATATCTTATGCAGCGCTGCACAGAGTATATATTGTCTGTCAATTAACTGTCCCTCAGAGGGGCTCACAAGATCAGGCGTTTGACATTGTCAGATCGCTGCATGCTTGTTTCTGGTGTGATTCGGACACTACTGCAGCCAAATAGATCAGCAGGGCTGCCAGGCAACTGGTATTTTATGCTGGGAATACATCATAAGTTTTTTCAGCAGATAAATGGTTCGAAAGATAATTTCCGACATGTCTGATCTTATTTTCAATCGTTTTTCTGATCGATTTCTCATAGAAGTGAATCGAAATTGATAAGAAAATCGATCGGAAATAAGATCGGACAGTAACACGACTGAAAAATCTCATAGTGTATTCCCAGCATAAATCGAAACATATGGCAGCCGCCATATCCGCCTCACTTCAGTTGCCCTTTAGAGACGGGCATAGGATGACTCTCGTCAGTATTGAAAGACATGGGCTACCTCGCTGTCCTCCGGGGGATGCTCTGATCCTCCGCTGGCCAGCCTGTTCTCTTTGTCCAGTCACACTTTACTGGGCATGTGCACCCCTAGCGCTGGGAGCGTTAAGTGCCTGCCAGGAGGATGGCGAGGGAGCCCACAGCCTGAAGGGGGCTGGAGGAAGGTCCAGGTAAGTATAAATGCTTTTATATATTATAAGAGGGTGAGCAGTCATTTGGCTCACCTTGCGCCCAGCTCACCGGCAGCCTACTAATACATACACCTTAAGGGACCCTCAGAAGGCTTTGTGAGAACTCGCATACTTGAGTTCTCACCAAGACAGGCTGCTCTGTACTGCACATGCGCCAACTTGCACATACAGAGCCGCCTGTCTTCAGGAGCACTCAGAGGCACAAGGTGCCAACTTAAATGGGGTAGCCAGCGCTGCAGCAAGGCGATCGTGAGAGGAACAGGAAGGACCCAGAATCTTCCCTCTCTATAGGAGAGTATCTGAGTTTTTTTTGTTGCAACAGATTTGCTTTAACCCTCTGGGGGATAATCCCGAGCTGAGCTCGGGGTAAGCCGCCACAGAGGTTTTCTCAGGCCCTGGTGGGCCGATTTGCATAATTTTTTTTTTGTTGCACGCAGCTAGCACTTTGCTAGCTGCGTGTATATACCGATCGCCGCCGCTCCGCGCTGATTCGCCGCTACTCGCCGTGCCGCTCCCCCCCCCCCCCCCCCAAGACCCCCTGCGCAGCCTGGCCAATCAGTGCCAGGCAGCGCTGAGGGGTGGATCGAGACTCCCTCTGACGTCACGACGTCGTTGACGTCATCCCGATCGTCGCCATGGCGACGGGGGAAGCCAAACAGGAAATCCCGTTCTGAACGGGATTTCCTGTTTGCTTTGTATGCCGGAGGCGATCGGAGGGGGTGGGGGGATGCCGCTGCACAGCAGCTATCATGTAGCGAGCCCTGGGCTCGCTACATGATTTAAAAAATAAAAAAAATTTAAAAATAGTGCTGCGCCACCTCCTGGGCGATATAATTGTATCCCCCAGGAGGTTAACCGATATAATTTAATTATTTATATCATTATTGTCTGGTGTCTGAATAGTGTGACTGCTCCAGTGTTACAGACTTGTCTTCCTCTCCATTCTATGTTGCCCTTATGCTGGGAATACACGATGAGATTTTTCAGTCGGTACTGTCCAATCTTATTTCCGATCGATATTCCTATCTTTTCTTATCAATTTCCATTCACTTCCATGAGAAATCGATCAGAAAAACGATCAAAAATAAGATCGGACAAGTCGGAAATTATCTATCGAACCATCTATTTGCTGAACAAACTTATGGTGTATTCCCAGCATTACAGAGCAGATCTGGATGTTACCTCAGAACTCTGTTCAGTAAATTTGCTCACAGCTTAGCCAGGCCCGCCTGAGCTGGACTCTACACTGAGTGCATTCTGGGATAATCTTGCATGTACCAGTTCCCTGCACAGGAAGTGGTCACACTCGGAATGTCCTGATAAGTGAGCTAATCGCAAAGTTATCTGGGCCTGGACAACATGAACTCACCAAGTCTTCCTAAATTTAACATGGTTTGGCAGCGTTTCTGTCAGGACTGGCTCTTGCGGCTGCAGAAGCTAGAATGAATGTTTAGTGTAACGGATCCTGAAAGTAAGAGACCCTCTCATGACTGGCTGTTCCCACTGAATCCTGCTGCTTCCATTTACCCGCCGATAACCGCTTAACTTTTATTGCGTTTTGTCCCAGCAGCAAGGGGCCCTTATTCAATTCACTTTCAGGCTTTGTTAACATCTAAAATCGAAATTGCTGACTTCTGCTTTTTGTGATTTCGAGAGCGTTTTTTTCCCCTCCCGGCACTAACCTGCACGCTACAATTTAGTGTAGAGAGCTTTTCAAAGCGCTTTTGCAGAGCGATTTCTTTTTTCACTTCCTGACGCAAGTCAGGAAATTAACTCTTTGACCCAGAAAAGCGTAAACACAATGTATTTATTCTTAAAAGCGCGAACGCAATCGCCGTACAAAGCAATTTTGTGAGCGCTTTGCGGTTTTTTCCTATACCGCTTCCATTGTAGCAAAATCGCCCTAAAAATGGTACAGGCACCGTTAGTACTAGCAACAGCATACGGTAGCTCCCAACTGTCCTAATTTTGTTTTGTTTCTCTTTATTGTGGAAGACAGCCAAATATCCAGGATAAAAAGTGTATATTCATCCACATTTTTAGTTAAGTTCCTGCAAAAAAGGACATTTTAAAATGATCGGAATACACCCGCGGGTGCCACAGAAAGGGGGTGCTGGTGGGGAAGGAGACATGTATGCACGGACACTTTCCAATGCCACTGGGTGGTCAGGCAGTAGTTAGGATAGTAAAATTAAGAAATACATAGCCCTGAAACAAGGCAATTCTTATCTAGTAAGCTTACTGGCTAACAAAGTATAGATTGGAGAAGACCGATTTGGTGGCCGATCGACCGTACAATTCAATAATCATTATCGAACTGGATGAAAATAGTGACTCCATAAGCATTGCCCAATCAACTGGTCGCATGTATCGATTGAACATACTGCAAGATGTCGAGCCGGCAGTAATGGCGTGCAATAATATAATGTAATACGCCCCGGGCTGCCGGCAAACACATGGGGTGCTAATCCAGAGGGAGTTCGGGGACATCGGCGGACGGTAAATTACAGCTGCACAAGGCACATGTTCGTTAGCGGGGACAGTTACCGCCATGCACCCAATTGAGCAAGTCGGCACTACATCTCGCAGCAGGTCTGATGAAAACATGCTACCAATTTTAAGCCAAATTTGGTCACACGGGCGATCGTACATGCTCTTGGCAGCCCCGATTTTTATCTGATAACAACTGAATCGGATGGTTGATTGGCCACTAAGTCACCTGATGTTTGGCCAACTTCAGAGTGAAGTTTGTTTGACAAGCCAAAAAAAAAAAAAAAAAAAAAAAAAAAAAAAAAAAGTGCACAGTTTCCCCGCCCCCCCCCCCCCCCCTCCCATTTTTTGACACGGAGCTAAGCATGCCGCCCAGCTAGTCCCCCGCTTTTTGCTCCCCCGGAAAAATGTGCTGCAGACGCCCATGGCTCCAGCATTCATAGTTGCGTCAAAGCCACCTGGGTGCCGACTTGGAGAAAGCTGAGAAACTGCAAGGAAAACAAGCGCGGGGGAGCAGGTAATGGCCCATACTCACGGGCTACATTTGTGGCCTGTCGCTAGAACACGTGAGCGTGTGCGCGACAGCTCGTCGCCAGGTCCCTCCGCGTACACACGCGGAAGAGGGATCAGCTGTGCGACGGAAGCGGTCGTCGACGTTCCTCCCCCCCAGCCGGAAACTCAGTTCGCTGTCGCTAGACTGCATACACACACGGACTAGCGACAGTTGCGGTGATGTTGCGGCGGCAACTGTCGGTAGGCGATTGACCGCGCCAATCGCCTGGCGACTGCAGCGGCGAGCAACGGTTCGCGGCGCGCGTGCCATACTCACGGGCGACCTGGCACCGCAACACGCGCGCGCCACGTGGTTGCGGCAACAATTGTAGCCCGTGAATGTGGGCCATGACAGCTGTCAGATGATTAAACTGACAAATGCTCCATGAGATTGCTGATAACACCGGCTTGTATGCAAAGTTAGCACCTATTGTATGCAGCTTGGAAATGGGCCAATCAAAATCAGCAGGAAGTTAATCTCATTGGCCCAATCTCATTGAATCTGCATGCAAGAGGACTTTTTATTAGCATCTTATTGAGCATCCCCATTAATGCCCAAATCCAGTCAGCCCCCCATACAAAGCTTTGCTTCAGTCCATAATAGCACCATTACTTGCAGAGCGAAAAACAAACATCCCTCATTATCTCTTGCCATTAGCAGAAGAAGTCACACAAGGGGCTCTATTCACCAAGAGGCAAAAACACAGCAAAATTTTACCGCTAAATTTCCGCCAGCGGTAAACTCCGCATTTTTTCCACATTCACTAATATTTTCCGCATGCGGAGAAAAAAGATGTGGAAACAGCAATTATTCATGCGGGAATCATGCGGTAAAAAGGTCGCATGAAAAAGTGTTCTTAAAAAAAAAAAAAAAAAAAAAAAAAAAAATGTAAAGTCCAGCAAGCACAGCCCTTAAAGGCTCATACACACATCAGACTATAGTCTTTGGAAACTGAAAGATCACAGGCCAATCTTACCACCCTTCATGTAGTATGAGAGCCATACTCTACAGTCTTTTCTATGGAGCTGAACTCCACATCATAAAACAATCTTTGCAAGATGCTGCACACACAGATGCTGTACAGACACAAAAGATCAGTATCTTCAAAAGATCTGTTCCTGCCAAAAATCCATTCCTGCAAATTGCAATGATAGTCTATGAGATCTGCAGATCATCATACACACATGATTTAACTGACATTCATCTGCAGATCAGATCCACTAGGATGGATTTTCAGATCTGCAGGTGATTGCTTGAATGTCAGTTAAATAATGTGTGTATGATGATCTGCAGATCTCATAGACTATCATTGCAATTTGCAGGAATGGATTTTTGGCAGGAACACACGCACTACTTCCGCCAACGCCGGGTCCGTCAGACCCTTCCGCCGGGCGGACGTTCAGAAACAGCCTTATTCTGCTGACAGCGCTTACACACGTGCTACTGGCAGAACGTATGCACCTTTAGGGCTGGAACCCACAGGAGCGCTTTTGGCAGCGTTTTGGCAGCACTGCGATACGCTAGCAGTTTGCCAAAACGCTGGGCTAATGTTAATGGATGGGGCAACTTCCACAGGAGCGTTTGCGTTTCCCAGAAACGCAAACGCAGGACCTGCAGCATTTTGGGAGCGTTAGCGCTTCAATGTAAAGTATTGAAACGCTAGCAGAAACGCTCAGCAAAACCTAAACTGAGCGGTTTTGCTAGCGTTTTGCGGTTCAGCACACTGTAACAAAATGAAAAATAATTCACAGGACCAATCAGGATAAAAACGCAAAACACTACGCACCCGCTGGGCAAAAAAATACAATGTTGCAAAACACAACCAAAAACACGCATGAATCCGCTTGCAAACCGCTCAGACAAAACGCTAGCGGTTGCGTTTTGCGTTTGCTGATTTCAGTGGGTTCTAGGCCTTAAGGCGTGTTCACACCTAGGGCGTTTTCGCATTTTTTTTTTTTTTTTAAAGCGTCTGCAATTTTTTAAATCATACTAAAAGCGCTTGTGCAACGATTCCTTATGGGAGTGTTCATATCAGCGCGTTTCATCTGTTTTCCGCTGACCAAAGCGCTGCTTGTGCCATTTTTTAGGTGATTTGCCTAGAATGGAAGGTATAGGGAAATTGCAAAATGCTTGACAAAAGCGCTTTGTATAGCGATTTCCCGAGCACTTTTAAGAAGAAATACATTGTATTTATTCTTTTCCGGGTCAAGGAGTTCACTTCCCGACTTGCGTCAGGAAGTGAAAAAACAAAAATCGCTCTGCAAAAGTGCTTAGAAATTCACTTTAAAAAAAAGGAAAAAAAGAAAAATTCCAACGCGAAGGTAAGCGCTGGGAGGCGCTAAAAATAATTGCACACAAAATCGCAAAATGCTGGCATCAGCGATTTCGGTTTTATATGTGAACAAGGGCTTACAGATTTCCACCCAACGTTCCAAAACCAGCAATTCCTTTCCAAAAAGAATCAATTCAAAAGGAATCGATTCCTACCATACACTGCACATCAATTCCCAATAGATTTCATCAGGAAATCTATTGCAAATCAAACTGCAGAGTTGCACTGTTCTATTATCACGCAAAAAAAAAATCACTTCAAAAAGCACTGTTCACTCTGCAGGCATTTTCTAAATTTTTTCTCCCGCGTGCGCTTTTTAAAAACGCCCCCTGAACGCTTGTGCAATGAATGTCTATGAGAAGGTTCATATTTATTTCCTTTTAAAAAACAATACCAGTTGCCTGGCAGCCCTGCTGATCCATTTGACTGCAGTAGTGTCTTAACACCAGAAACCAGCATGCAGCTAATCTTGTCAGATCTGACAATAATGTCAGAAACACCTTATCTGCTGCATACTTGTTCAGGGGCTTTGGCTTAAAGTATTAGATGCAGAGGATCAGCAGGACAGCCAGGCAACCGGTATTGATTAAAAGGAAATAAATATGGCAGCTTCCATATCCCTCTCACTTCGGTTGTCCTTTAAAGCAGACTTCCTTTCTGCTCTGAAAGATAAGCAACAGCATAATAGTTGAACAGTTGAACTGTGTGCTCAGCAAACAGTTACCAGGCAGCAGCAAGCAGAGAGCTTCAGAGGCATTTCACTGCCTATTAACTGCCCACGGAAAAGAGGCCTAAAACATTTATTTGTTACAGTTGGTACAAATCCTGCAGTATGTCTACTTCCTGCTTTCAAGGAAGCAGACATGGGGTTAACAGCCTGCATTTACAAATTAGCTGCTCTGCCAAGGCAGCCAGCTGACAGCTAAGAGATCAAATTACAACTTGTGATTAGTCAGATGAGGGGGAATGAGACAGGCTAAACTCTCTAGACATATACAGGGTGCATTTCTGTAGGTTTTCCTTCTGTCCTGTGCAAGAGTTCAGGTCCACTTTAAAAGTAAAGTATAGATCTGAAAAAAAAAAAAAAAAAAAAAAAAAAAAAAAAAAAACACAACTTCCTTCCTCCAGCCCCTGGATGCCTACATATCCCTCGCTGCCACTCCAAACCCGGAGTCACCTCTGTAGCAGTTGCTGCCTTTACGCTCCCTGCTACTGAAACATGACCAACAAATGCACTCATGGGCAGAAGCTGCCAACCTGGCCCAGTCGGCAGCTGCAACAGAGGTGACCCCGGGAGACTGGTCTGGTGTGGCGGCGAGGGTTAAGTAAGTATCCAGGGGTTGGAGGAAACCACAGGTAAGTAAATCTTTTTTTTCTCCCCAGATGTATACTTTAAAGATCCAGCATGCATTGCTGGGCGCACATTTTTTTTATTCTGCATGCAAATACACATGGTTTGTATAAAAATTAAAAAAAAAAACAAAACACGAGTTTTCACAGATGTAATTGATAGCGATAGGCGGCCAGTCTGCGCAAGATAAGTATGCCCTCTACATATCTCTCCAACAGCTGCAGGAGAGCGCACTTCCCTTGCGCAGACTGGCTAAAGTGACGGGACCCAGTACTGGCGCAGGAGAAGGCTGAAGACGGTGGGGTGGGAGCGATCCGCGTGAATAGGGCTGGAGGAAGCCCCAGGTATGTATAAAAAAATGTTTAACCACCCTGGCGTTCTGATTATATCGCCAGGGTGGCTGCGGGAGGGTTTTTTTTGAATAAAAAAAAAACTATTTCATGCAGCCAACTGAAAGTTGGCTGCATGAAAGCCCACTAGAGGGCGCTCCGGAGGCGATCTTCCGATCGCCTCCGGCGCCCAGAATAAACAAGGAAGGCCGCAATAAGCGGCCTTCCTTGTTTTGCTTATATCGTCGCCATAGCGACGAGCGGAGTGACGTCATCGACGTCAGCCGACGTCCTGACGTCAGCCGCCTCCGATCCAGCCCTTAGCGCTGGCCGGAACTTTTTGTTCCGGCTACGCTGGGCTCAGGCGGCTGGGGGGACCCTCTTTCGCCGCTGCTCGCGGCGAATCGCCGCAGAGCGGCGGCGATCAGGCAGCACACGCGGCTGGCAAAGTGCCGGCTGCGTGTGCTGCTTTTTATTTGATTAAAATCGGCCCAGCAGGGCCTGAGCGGCGACCTCCGGCGGTGTTGGACGAGCTCAGCTCGTCCAGACCGCTCAGGTGGTTAAGTATATTACGTCTCTGGTACACTTTAACAGTATCTAATCACCTGGTCTGTTCCTATGCTACGTACACACATGCGACAACGATCGTTCGTTGTCAACGACGAACGAACTTTTAATTGATGAAAGAACGACCTAAGTAAAGTTACTTTTAAAAGGTGTGTAACGATCAGATCGTTAGAACGAACGTTACATCACGTAAAAGCACCTATTGCGCCTGCACATAAAAATGAAAAGTTCCATGGAGAAATAGTGAAATGCGCATGCCAAGCCTAGTACGAACGACCGTTTCCAACGATGTACTACTTTTGCAAACGATCGTCATTGGAAAAAATCCGCCAAGCTAGATCGTTCGTTTTTAATGATCTAGCTCGTCCGTCGTTAGACTTAATGGCCGTTGGTTGCTTTTTTCTTTAAACGATCGTCGTTTGAAACGATCGGGGAACGATCGTTTCAAACGACTATAGTCGCATGTTTGTACGCACCTTTAGTCTAGAGGCCACTAGAGTGTTTTCAGCAGCGTTTCTGCCTCCTAGGAATCTAGAAAGCACTTTGGTACTGAAAGGCATTGCAGATTTTTTTTTTTTTTTTTTTTGCAATTGAAAAATACAGTGCATCATAAATCGCTGGGAATCGCCGGACACCGATGCAAGTAGACCCCAGCTCTGGGCCCTGTTATCAGTGGGGAGCTGCAGTGCAACATAAAGGATGCACTGTAATGCAGAACATCGCACTGCAAGATCACACTTGTGCATGCAGGCAAAACCAGGCAAACATACTTTGGAGCGCTCGTTCACACTAGGGGCGTTTGACAATTTTTAAACGCCATGATTCCCTACGAGTTCACATCTGAGCGATTGGTTTCCGATCCGCTCAGATAAGTGGCGATTCCGCCTCAATGGAAGGTATAGGAAAACACAAACACAAAATCGCTTGTGCAGTGATTGCATTTGCGTTTTTTAAGAATAAATACATTGAATTTATTCTTTTCCGGATCAAATAGTTCATTTCCTGACTGACGTCAGAAAGGGAAGATACGCAATCACTCTGCAAAAGCGCTTAGAAAAGCGACGCAGAGAAATCGGGAAAAAAAAAAGCTTCAAAAACCTGCCATTGCGGACGGACACGCGGACGGAACGCAATGTGAACAAAGCCTCAATGACTGTAGACGATGCAACTTGCACAACGACTTCTCCATTGCGTTCCTGCTTTTATAGATCACAATGCCCACTGTCAATGTAGCCTAAAAGGGGCAGACATTTTTGTCAAGAGAGGGCTTTTATACAGTAGTACAGCATCCATCTGAAAATGGCGCCTGCGAATAATGGCGCACAGTGTTGCCGCTAATCCGTTTGCCACTTATCGCTATTTAACGTTAAAGCCTTATTGTTATTTAACGTTAACACACAGAACCCTCCCTGGTGGTGCCCAACCCTAACCACCCCCCCTGGTGGTGCCCAACCCTAACCACCCCCCCTGGTGGTGCCCAACCCTAACCACCCCCCCTGGTGGTGCCCAACCACCCCCCCCCCTGGTGGTGCCCAACCACCCCCCCCCCTGGTGGTGCCCAACCACCCCCCCCCCTGGTGGTGCCCAACCACCCCCCCCTAGTGGTGCCCAACCACCCCCCCTGGTGGTGCCTAACCACGCCCCTGGTGGTGCCTAACCCTAACAGTGTTACATTAAATCCATTCCCCGTTTTGCAGTTAAATAACGTCTGCAGTTTGGCTTATGTAGGGCGCTATTGATAAATAACGTTAGTGTGTGCCACTATTGTTAAATAACGTTAGTGTGTGCCGTTTTTCTTTTTTCCCTGTGCGCCATTATTATGCAGTACTAACGATAAATAGCGATAAGCGTATCTTTTTAACCACTTGCCGACCGCCTACTTCATATTGGCGGCGGCAAAGTGGCAGCCCCAGGACCACGTAACGCAGATTGGCGTCAGGTCCTGGGGCACTCTCTGGCCGGGGATCGCGCGCTGGGATGCGCGCGCATCCACCGGCAATAGGCTCCGCCCACCCGCGACGTCAACCCGCCGGCCAATCGGAAGCGCCGGCGGGTTGTTAACCCCGCGATCGCCGCTACAAAGTGTATAATACACTTTGTAATGTATACAAAGTGTATTATACAGGCTGCCTCCTGCCCTGGTGGTCCCAGTGTCCGAGGGACCACCAGGGCAGGCTGCAGCCACCCTAGTCTGCACCCAAACACACTGATCTGCCCCCTGATCGCCCACAGTACCCCTCAGACCCCCCCCTGCCCACCCCCCAGACCACCATTTGCACACAATCACCCCCCTAATCACCCATCAATCACTCCCTGTCACTATCTGTCAACGCTATTTTTTTTTTTAGTCCCTAAACTGCCCCCTGCTCCCTCCTGATCACCCCCCCACCCCTCAGATTCTCCCCAGACCCCCCCAGACCCTCCCCCCCCTGCGTACTGTATGCATCTATCCCCCCTGATCAACTGTCAATCACCTGTCAATCACCTGTCAATCACCCGTCAATCACCCCCTGTCACTGCCACCCATCAATCAGCCCCTAACCTGCCCCTTGCGGGCAATCTGATCACCCACCCACACCAATAGATCGCCCGCAGATCCGACATCAGATCACCTCCCAAATCCATCGTTTACATCTATTCTCTCCTCTAAACACCCACTAATTACCCATCAATCACCCCCTATCACCACCTGTCACTGTTACCCATCAGATTAGACCCTAATCTGCCCCTTGCGGGCACCCAATCACCCGCCCACACGCTCAGATTGCCCTCAGACCCCCCCCCTTATCAATTCGCCAGTGCAATATTTACATCTGTTATTCCCTGTAATAACCCACTGATCACCTGTCAATCACCCATCAATCACCCCCTGTCACTGCCACCCATCAATCAGCCCCTAACCTGCCCCTTGCGGGCAATCTGATCACCCACCCACACCAATAGATCGCCCGCAGATCCGACATCAGATCACCTCCCAAGTGCAGTGTTTACATCTCTTCTCTCCTCTAAACACCCACTAATTACCCATCAATCACCCCCTATCACCACCTGTCACTGTTACCCATCAGATTAGACCCTAATCTGCCCCTTGCGGGCACCCAATCACCCGCCCACACCTCAGAACGCCCTCAGACCCCAGCCCTGATCACCTCGCTAGTGCATTGCTTGCATCTATTTCCCCCCTCTAATCACACCTTGAGACACCCATAAATCACCTCCTGTCACCCCCTAGCACACCTACCCATCAGATCAGGCCCTAATTTGCCCCGTGTGGGCTCCTGATCACTCGGCCAAACCCTCAGATCCCCCTCAGACCCCCTTCCGATCACCTCCCCAGTGCATTGATTGCATCTATTTTCCCCTCTAACCGCCCCCTGAGACACCCATCAATCACCTCCTGTCACCCCCCTAGCACTCCTATCCATCAGATCAGGCCCAATACATCCTGTCATCTAAGAGGCCACCCTGCTTATGACCGTTTCCACAAAATTTGCCCTCTCATAGACCACCTGTCATCAAAATTTGCAGATGCTTATACCCCTGAACAGTCATTTTGAGAAATTTGGTTTCCAGACTACTCACAGTTTTGGGCCCGTAAAATGCCAGGGCAGTATAGGAACCCCACAAGTGACCCCATTTTAGAAAGAAGACACCCCAAGGTATTCTGTTAGGTGTATGATGAGTTCATAGAAGATTTTATTTTTTGTCACAAGTTAGCGGAAATTGGATTTTTATTGTTTTTTTTCACAAAGTGTCATTTTTCACTAACTTGTGACAAAAAATAAAATCTTCTATGAACTCACCATACCCCTAACGGAATACCTTGGGGTGTCGTCTTTCTAAAATGGGGTCACTTGTGGGGTTCCTATACTGCCCTGGCATTTTAGGGGCCCTAAACCGTGGGGAGTAGTCTAGAAAACAAATGCCTCAAAATGACCTGTGAATAGGACGTTGGGCCCCTTAGCGCACCTAGGCTGCAAAAAAGTGTCACACATGTAGTATCGCCATACTCAGGAGAAGTAGTATAATGTGTTTTGTGGTGTATTTTTACACATACCCATGCTGGGTGGGAGAAATCTCTCTGTAAATGGACAATTGTGTGTAAAAAAAATCAAAAATGTGTCATTTACAGAGATATTTCTCCCACCCAGCATGGTTATATGTAAAAATACACCACAAAACACATTATACTACTTCTTCTGAGTACGGCGATACCACATGTGTGACACTTTTTTGCAGCCTAACTGTGCTAAGGGGCCCAAAGTCCAATGAGTACCTTTAGGATTTCACAGGTCATTTTGAGACATTTGGGTTCAAGACAACTACTCACGGTTTAGGGCCCCTAAAATGCCAGGGCAGTATTGGAACCCCACAAATGACCCCATTCTAGAAAGAAGACACCCCAAGGTATTCCGTTAGGAGTATGGTGAGTTCATAGAAGATTTTATTTTTTGTCACAAGTTAGCGGAAATTGATATGTATTGTTTTTTTTTTTCACAAAGTGTCATTTTCCGCTAACTTGTGACAAAAAAAAAAAATCTTCTATGAACTCACCATACCCCTAACGGAATACCTTGGGGTGTCTTCATTCTAAAATGGGGTCACTTGTGGGGTTCCTATACTGCCCTGGCATTTTAGGGGCCCTAAACCGTGAGGAGTAGTCTAGAATCCAAATGCCTCAAAATGACCTGTGAATAGGACGTTAGGCCCCTTAGCGCACCTAGGTTGCAAAAAAGTGTCACACATGTGGTATCGCCGTACTCAGAAGAAGTAGTATAATGTGTTTTGAGGTGTATTTTTATACATACCCATGCTGGGTGGGAGAAATCTCTCTGTAAATGGACAATTGTGTGTAAAAAAAATCAAATAATTGTCATTTACAGAGATATTTCTCCCACCTAGCATCTGTATGTGTAAAAATACACCCCAAAACACATTATACTACTTCTCCTGAGTACGGCGGTACCACATGTGTGGCACTTTCTTGCACCCTAAGTGCGCTAAGGGGCCCAAAGTCCAATGAGTACCTTTAGGATTTCACAGGTCATTTTGCGACATTTGGTTTCAAGACTACTCCTCACGGTTTAGGGCCCCTAAAATGCCAGGGCAGTATAGGAACCCCACAAATGACCCCATTTTAGAAAGAAGACAACCCAAGGTATTCCGTTAGGAGTATGGTGAGTTCATAGAAGATTTTATTTTTGTCACAAGTTAGCAGAAAATGACACTTTGTGAAAAAAAACAATTAAAATCAATTTCCGCTAACTTGTGACAAAAAAAAAAAATCTTCTATGAACTCACCATCCTCCTAATGGAATACCTTGGGGTGTCTTCCTTCTAAAATGGGGTAATTTGTGGGATTCCTATACTGTCCTGGCATTTTAGGGGCCCTAAACCGTGAGGAGCAGTCTTGAAACGAAATTTCTCAAAATGACCTGTGAAATCCTAAAGGTACTCATTGGACTTTGGGCCCCTTAGCGCAGTTAGGGTGCAAAAAAGTGCCACACATGTGGTATCGCCGTACTCAGGAGAAGTAGTATAATGTGTTTTGGGGTGTATTTTTCCACATACCCATGCTGAGTGGGAGAAATATCTCTATAAATTGACAATTGTGTGTTAAAAAAAGAAAACAATTGTCATTTACGGAGATATTTCTCCCACCCAGCATGGGTATGTGTAAAAATACACCCCAAAACACATTATACTACTTCTCCTGAGTACGGCAATACCACATGTGTGGCACTTTTTTGCAGCCTAACTGCGCTAAGGGGCCCAAAGTCCAATGAGCATCTTTAGGCTTTACAGGGGTGCTTACAATTAGGCACCCCCCAAAATGCCAGGACAGTGAACACACCCCACAAATGACCCCATTTTGGAAAGTAGACACTTCAAGGTATTCAGAGAGGAGCATAGTGAGTCCGTGGCAGATTTCATTTTTTTTTTGTCGCAAGTTAGAAGAAATGGAAACTTTTTTTTTTTTTTTGTTTTTTTTGTTACAAAGTGTCATTTTCCGCTAACTTGTGACAAAAAATAAAATCTTCTATGAACTCACCATGCCTCTCACTGAATACTTTGGGATGTCTTCTTTCCAAAATGGGGTCATTTGGGGGGTATTTGTACTATCCTGGAATTTTAGCCCCTCATGAAACCTGACAGGTGCGCAGAAAAGTCAGAGATGCTTGAAAATGGGAAAATTCACTTTTTGCACCATAGTTTGTAAACGCTATAACTTTTACCCAATCCAATAAATATACACTGAATGGGTTTTTTTTTATCAAAGACATGTAGCAGAATAACTTTCGCGCTCAAATGTATAGGAAATTTTACTTTATTTGAAAACTGTCAGCACAGAAAGTTAAAAAAGTCATTTTTTTGACAAAATTCATGTCTTTTTTGATGAATATAATAAAAACTAAAACTCGCAGCAGCAATCAAATAGCACCGAAAGAAAGCTGTATTAGTGACAAGAAAAGGAGGTAGAATTCATTTAGGTGGTAGGTTGTATGAGCGAGCAATAAACCGTGAAAGCTGCAGTGGTCCGAATGGAAAAAAAAGGCTCTGGTCCTTAAGGGGTTTTATGACTGCAGTCCTTAAGTGGTTAATGCGGCGCCATTTTTATGCATAGGCGCTGTGCACCATTATTCACTGATTCCGTAGTACAATATAATTTTGTTATAGTAAACACTAGTTGACCTAAGCCCATTTAAACATGGGCTCTAGGTCTCTCACCACTGCCACACGTCAGTGCACAAGCATGCGTTACCACCTGCCGCGCGCGCACACACCCCCGTCCGCCTGCCTGGCTCCCTGGCCTCGTCCTCCTCCTGTCCCAACGGCTACACATGCGCAGTAGCCAAAACACACGGGACAAAGGGACAGTTAGTGTTTTATTACATAGGATACCAATAGTAAATGAAATGTCCGGGTCCCAGACCAGCATCATTATCAGTATATGGGCGTAATGCCTGGTATAGTAAGCTCTGATATAATAGAACTGTTATAGTAAACTTTTTTTTTGGCCCATTCAGTATTCTATACCTGGCTATAGTGGAAAGTGGGCGAACGCATCATACATCAGGCAGTCTAATGAGCCATGGCCAATTGTAGCCTGCTCGCTATCTGCACACTACTCTGGGCCTTTGTGGATTACCTCAAAAGCACCTGCTGGTGAAACCTATGCTTCCTGTGTAAGCTGCTGCCTGATTACTGAGGGAATGGCCTGTCACCTGTGACTTGCTTGTGCATGGCTGCACTGCTACAGAATCATCCAGACTGGACAGAGGAGCACATTATCAGTACTGTAACTGCAATAACTGGTGACACCTATGCTTCCTGTGTAGCTTCTGCCTGATTACTGAGGGAATTGTATGTCACCTGTGAATGCTTATGCATGGCTGCAATGGTACAGCATCATTCAAACTGCAACGAAATACTATCAGCACTGTACCTGCATTAACTAGTGAGACCTATGCTTCCTGTGCAAGCTGTTGCATGATTATTGCATGCAAATCCCTGCATACTGAGCACTGTGCGCTTTGATCTAGTGTAGATACTGTCTGCGTTCACTTGATAAAGCATTGAAAAAAAAAAATCAATTATTGATTGGATTAAGATCCAGTACTATAGAATAGTTTATGTGCCGGAGTATGGCCATTTCTGCTAGATATAGTAAACTACTCTGCCTGGTCCCTTGGAGTTCACAATAAAGGGATTCTACTGTTGAAGTATGTTAAACTGCTCACGTATCTATTCTCCCCATTGTTTGTTTTGCACATTGTACAGCGCTACAGAATATGTTGGCACTCTATTAAAATTAACAATACCAGAATTTTTGGACACAGTGGACAAGTCATCATACTGGAATCATCACTCCTTTTTCTAGTGAACAAAACCAGATTTGGGTGTCACAGAGGTGAGACAGGATTTGTGACTTATGCTGGGCATACACGGCTCGTTTGAGCCATTAAGATGGCTCGATAGATAATTTCCGACATGTCCGATCTCCCGCCTGATCATTTCCAGATAGCAGTGAATGAAAAAAGATAAGAAAAACGAGAGGTAGATAAGAATTGACTGCGGAATGGAGCCGTGTATGCCCAGCATAAACGTTTATCTTTCAATCTCCAGGCGCTGGAATTAGCCGGGGCTTTAACAAAAGTTTGCATACGACTAATTGTATTCAAAAGTTTAAGTTGTCTATTGACCATTAGCTGTAGGGGAGGATTATGCAAGGCTGGCACAGCCCCCCCCCCCCCCCCCTGCTAATTCCATTTATTTAAAAGGACAACTGTAGTGAGAGATATATGGAGGCTGCCAAATTTCTTTTTAAAACAGTACCAGTTTCTTGGCAGTCCTGCTGATCTATTTGTCTGAATAACACCAGAAACAAGCATGCAGCTAATCTTGTCAGATCTGACAATGTCAGAAACACCTGATCTGTTGCATGCTTGTTCAGGGTCTATGGCTAATAGCATTAGAGGCAGAGGATCTGCAGGGCTGCCAGGCAACTGGTATTGCTTAAAAGGAAGTAAATATGGCAGCCTCCACATCCCTGTCATGTCAGTTGTCCTAACTCCCCAATCACAAAAAAAACAAAAAGGAGTAGAGGCCCGTACACACACTCAACCAAACCACCTGATTGCCGTCTGATTTTGGTCTGTTGGACGAAAATCAGGCGTGTGTACGGGTGGTAAAGAACTAAACGATCAACAGGCGGTTTGTCCGATCCATCTGGCGGATCTACTCACACGACTATATCGTGCAGTTGGCTGCGTGTGTACAAGTCGTTTGAGCGTGGCCATGTCGTGCAGTCAGTCGTTCTGCTTGCATGCGCAGTATGTATAGAAGTCGCTCGTTCAGGTGATTGATGCTGACAATACAAGTCCTTCAATCGCTTGGCCGTGCGGCCAGGTTGTGGCGTTAGTTGTGTGCTTTGCTGGACGTGTGCAGTGGCGTAGCTTAGGAGCTGTGGGCCCGATTCAAGTTTTACATCCCCCCCCCCCCCCCCCCCCGAGCAGTCCATAAATAATGATTGATACGGCGCACCAAAACCTGCCGATGGCAACTACAGTGTCAGAGGTGCAGGAAGGGGATGGGGAGCAGTTTGTTAATGATCTCTACTATTCAAAGTATCTATAGAAGTGATTATTATGAGCACAGGACCAATACAGAGCTAATACTGGCCTAAGGGCCCCGATGCGGTGGCAACCTCTGCACCCCCTATTGCTACGCCTCTGGACGGATGTACAAGGCTAATGCTGCGTACACACTGGCGACTATGGTCGTTTGAAACAGCTAGTTAACTATCGTTCCGCCGACAATCGGGGGGGGGGGGGGGGGGAGAAACACTTTACCCAACGATCATTAACACGGACAAAAGAACGACATCAGAAATATGGAAATATCCAACCTGACGGATCGTATCTACCGACAATCGTTACAAAACTATAGTGTGTACAGACATCGGCCGAGAACGATCGTTACAAGGGCCAATGCGCCTGCGTTGAATTCTGCCCAGCTTCAGTACTTCCTTTGTAGCGCGGCCGTAAAGATTGTTACACTGCTCATTTCAATTAAACTTTGCTTTCAAGTTAACAATCATATATTTGTATCTGTTGTAACTCCATGTTAGTGTGGTTTTTTTTTAATTTTATATAAATATGTACGCAACATTTCCTTCTAATCGTTCTTTTCTGCGAGAACGATCGTTAAAATGTGTATGATGATCGCTGCATCCCATCGTTGCATTCCTATCGTTGCCGTATCGTTCGTCTTTCAACGGGCAGCACGGTGGCGTAGTGGTTAGCTCTCTCGCCTTGCAGCGCTGGGTCCCTGGTTCGAGTGCCAGCCAGGGCACTATCTGCAAAGAGTTTGTATGTTCTCTCCGTGTCTGCATGGGTTTCCTCCGGGCACTCCGGTTTCCTCCCACATTCCAAAAACATACGGATAAGTTAATTGGCTCCCCCTAAAATTGGCCCTAGACTACAGTACTTACACTACATAATATAGACATATGGCAATGGTAGGGATTAGATTGTGAGCTCCTTTGAGGGACAGTTAGTGTCTATCTATCTATCTATCTATCTATCTATCTATCTATCTATCTATCTATCTATCTATACACACACATATATATATATATACACACTGTACAGCGCTGCGTAATATGTCGGCGCTATATAAATACTAAATAATAATAATAATAATCGTTCCTAGCGAACGATCGTTATGGCAAGTGTGTACGTAGCATTAGCTGAACTTGGCATAAGATCTCGAGGCAGAGGAGAGAGAGGGGGGCACTCTGGGTACAAATAGAATATGGAAACTCCAGGACATAATAAAAGCCAATTATAAAAAAATAACAGTACTAATAAGATAATGGATTTCAACGTGGCCCAATGCAAAGCAGTAATATGCCATTTCTGTGATAAAAAAGGCAGATCCTGGGATCATGTGCAGGGAGAGAGGTCACTCATACAGTAATCTGAGGAACACAAACTCTTCAAAGTATACTAAAAAGAAAAAACAACAAAAATGTTAAGGAGGAAGAAATAAAGTAGTACTATATCAGTCAAGCGCCATGGAATGCAGCACTGTCCCATGACTGCAGCTACACAACCTCTAGCCAGATGTGTCCCTAGAAAGCTGCAAATGATGAAGTCCATGTAAAGCTGTGCTGCTCAGACTGTCAGAAGCAGACACAGCCCACAAAGCATAGACACATCTGTACACTACATACCATGCCGCAAAGAGGCAATACAGTAGAGTTCAGCAGCAGGAAGCTCCCCCAGACATAGCACAGTTCTGCAGTACAAGGACCCCCACCAAAGGGAAGGCTAATGCTCTGTTGAAGGGGTCCCTCGATTTCTCAGGACCCCCTCAAAGAAGCACTCCTGGGACCACCACAGAGGGGTAGCAGTCCAAGAACCCCCACCCAAGGGAAAGATAAATTGAGGGACCTTCTAAACAGAGTACTGTCAGGACCCCCTCAAAGAAGCACTGCGGGGACCCCCCACATAGAAGGAGCAGCCCCACCAGGACCCCTACTCCAGCCAGGTAAGAGGTCCAGGGACTCCCTCAAAAGATCCCTCCTGGGACCACCACAGAGAGGGAGGCAATTCAAGGACCCCCAACAAAGGGGAAAAAAAATAAGTCCAGGGACTCCCTCAAAAGGAGCACCTCTGAGACCCTCACAGAGAGGGAGCAATCCAAGGACCCCCTACCCAACCCAAGGAAAGTCCAGGAACAGCCTCAACAAAGCACTCCCATGAATCCCCACAAAGAATAGAGATTCCACAGAGAGGGGGGGAGGCCCAAGGACCCGCACAGAGAGGCAGCCCCACTAAGACCCTGACCCCAGGGAAAGAGAAAGTCCAGGGACCACCTCAAAAGACCTCTACCGAGAAGGAGCAGTCCAAGGACCCCCACACTAGGGAAGAAGCCCAGGATCCTCCACATGGAAGGAACAGACCAAGATCCCCCACAGAAGTCCAGACTGGACCCCCATCACAGGGAAGTCCAGGAACCCACCCAACAGAGCATCCCTACAGTGAAGGAGCAGTCCCAGGACCCCCCCTTTCCCCCGGGACCCCCAGAGAGGAGGCAGACCACTCACCTATCCTGCTGAAGCTCTCTGACAAAGTTCTCCTCAACTTCTTCATCTTGCTGAGCTTCTGGGGCGGCTGTCCGGCGATCATGTCACACATGGGGGGGTCCTGATGTCGCCCAGCACAGACTCTGTATCTGTAGGTAGCAATATGTAATAAATAATCCCAGGTCAGCCTCGTGTCTCCTCCAGAAGCCTGATCAGGTCCTGCAGACAGTCTGCGCCCCACTCTGGGGACTCCCCATCCTTCCTCTCTCCAGACTGGGCTTCCAAAATTGGCCAAAAACCTCAGAAGTGCAAAAAGAAAAAATGCAAACACAAGATGGTAAAACCAAACAAAAAAGTGCCTTTCTGGAAGGAGATAAATAGATAGTGTGGCCAGTCCCAGATCAGAGCCCAGGCTGGCTGGAGCCCCCTCTGCTCTGCACAAGCAGTCCTGGCTGGTCCTCCTATGGCTCCTCCAGCAGCCCAACACTCAGAGCTCCCTCCAGCCCCTTCCTCTCTCTCCTCCTCACTGTATACAGTGTTTATACTGCTAGTCTAGTCTGGATGATGAAGCAGATCTACAGCTGTACAGGGCATTGCACTGTGTTCCCTCCATAGGATGAAGCCCAGGCACGGCTCCACCGCGACATCTAGCGGCCAAGGCGCGTCACAGCATGCCAAGTCCAGGGTGCTAAATCTTCATTACTGAGCTCAGCTGTGCGCACACCTCCAGCTCTATCAAGAATCTGATGAGACCTCATTAAGGGCCCCGCATTAAAATGGAGATGGGACTCCTTTTTACATTTAATTGAGTTACTGGAGGATCAATATGGCACAGGAGGCAGAGAGGGGACAGGGAGAGGGGGGATAAATGCTTTTTTGATGATTTGATGGGCTGGATCTATAGCAAATCCCAGATATCAGCCAGGCGCAGCGACGATTTGCCCCACTGATCTGCTGAGGCCTCTGATTCACCGACCTATTGTCAGCATGAAGCGCAAAAACAACAGATAATTATTTGCGTTGTGGCAAAATTGGCTTCTGGGAAACAACGTCGGCATGCAGATGAAAATGGCTAAAGGTGGCATACATCAGACGGTGTATGGGCAAATTGACCAAGAGACAGATCTCTGTCTAATCGGAGAGAGATCAGTCGGCTGTCCATACACCACAACCCGATACCCGATCGATTTCAGCGTGAATCGGTCTTGTGACGCTGCAACTGACGTTTCGCTGCCCCCCCTGCGCTGTACCCCTAATATAAAATGTGCCCCCAGTGCAGTATACTTTACCTGTCCACGTCCACAGCTGGTTCCGAGCTCCGTCCGCAATCTGCATACATGCGTCCCTATAAATGGGCATGTGTGTGACGTCACTTACTCATTGCATTTGTTGCTTGTCTCAGTATCACTTGCCGTTAGCGCCGCACACCCAGTCGACCACGACGGCCCAACATCTTGCAGCATGTCCGATCGATACATGCGACCACTTTTGGTCCAAACTTGGTCACGTTGTGGATGGGTTATCAAATAGGAAGTCAGGTGTAGGTAGCCAAGCAACCCAGTGGAATGCGCAGACGGCGGCCGCAGCTCACTCACCATGTTCGTGGGCTCCAGCGATGACGTCTCTCTTCCGCGCCCCGCTCTGTCTCCCTGTCCGCTTCTGTGGTCTGCCCCTGCTCGGTGTATAATGTACAGTTAGAGCAGGGCTACAAGAAAATGGCTGCCAATATCCACATTTGTAGACATTGGCGGCCATTTTCTTGTAGCCCTGCTCAAAGTCTACATGGAGCGACGGGAGACAGAGCGAGGTGGCGGGCGGAGACATATACCAGAGGCTGCGAGTTAAGAAAAGTGATATGGGTTAGGAAAAGTGACTGGAGCAGGCGGGAGAGGGTGGTCTGACGTACCATCTGATTGTTGCTCTTGGCGGGACTGATTTTCAACCAATTCAATAATAATTATCAAATCAAGTGGTCAATCGGCCGTCAATTCGATAGAAGTATGGCCATCCTAAGGCCTCTTTTTCACGGACTGTTGAGCTGTGTGCTCAGCAAGCAGTTGCCAGGCAGCAGTGAGCTGATACCAGGCAGCAACAAGCAGTTACCAGGCGGCATTGAGCAGTTGTGAGAGTTTGAGAGGCATTTCACTGCCTATCAACAGTCCGTGGAAAAGAGGCCTAAAGGTGGCCAAACACAACTTGACAGACCTCTAACCGGTGTCGTCGTCGTTCCCACCCCCTATCCGATGTGCAAGTCTCACCTGTCTGCTGCCTCGACTCCTTACCTCCTGTCTGCCGTCACTGAGAGCACCTAGTGATTTTAATAAATTTAAATTAAAAAAAGCATACAAAATGCATATGCGTTTTACATTAGCGAATTGCAAACGCATTAAAACGCATGCAAAATGCATGAAAAACGCATCTGCATTAAAAAAAACGCTCAAAACACACCTTAAAATGCAGTAAAAACGCAATAGAAAATCGCAAACGCACCATCCTAAAACACGCTGTCTAAGGACCACTACAGTAAAAAAAAAGTAAGCAGTTAAAATCGATAGGTTTTGGACTATTCTCCTCATGGGGGGTTCTCTTTGTTTTCCAAAGCATTTCCTAAAAAGCAGTTGTGTAACTGCCAAAATAGTGTGCAAGTGAGTAGGAAGGCTGGCTGGTATCTTACTATTTTGGCAGTTAAACCACCGTTCAGGAAATGCTTTTCAAAACAAAGAAAACCCAGAGAAACCCCCATGAGGAAATGGACTTCTCCAAACCCTGTCAGTTCTGTCAGATTGAACTGCGTACTTTTTTCGCTGTAGTGGTCCTTTAATCAGGCATCACACATCAACCCTTTAGATTGTAAGCTCGCAATTTGCGAGTCGCAAGGGCAGGGTTCTCCCCCCTTTGTGTCTTGGAATGTTATTCATTTAAAAGCTTGCACTCTGTTATACATTTTAGTCATCATCTTAAGTCTGTTATTGTACTCACCAGTTCTGTATTTTGTACCAGTGTCCATATTACGGCTGCTTTCACAGTAAGACGTTACAGGCGCACGTTAGTGCAGCCTGTAACGCAGCCCACCGCACAGCAATTAAAAATCAATGGGCTATTCACAGTGCCCACGTTGCGTTACATTGTAACGCAGCAAGTTAAAAGAAAGTGCTGCATGCTGTGCGTTATACGCGGCTAAGCCGCGCTAGACTGTTTGCACATGCTCATTGATGTTGGAGGAGGAGGTCTCCCCTCCTCCTCCGTGGCCAGCCACATGGCTAATTAATATTCACTGCACGGTGTGATGTGCAGTGTTTACTTCCTGGAGCGGCCGCTCTGTGCGGCGATTGGCCAGCGGGACCACGTGATGCGGATCACGTGGTCTCCGCATCGCACAGCACAAAAAAAGGCGCACCAAGAGCTGCATAACACAGCTCTTGGTAGCCTCCTCCTCCAGCACCACCAGGCGTTGCGTTAGGGGCTCGTTATGCGACCTATAATGTCCCCTAAAACGCAACGTCATGGTGGGAAAGAAGCCTTAATGTATATCATTGTCTATCTATATCATTATGTATCCCATGTTTGTTTTCTTACATTGTACAGCGCCACGGAATATGTTGGCTCTTTATAAATAAATAATAATCACCCTGGCCAGGATGTGAACCTGGGCTTCCATAGCTGCAAGACAACAGCTCAGTTTCCATGTGTGACAGGTTCCCTTTAATTACATAGAAAGTGGCAATAACAACCCTACAGTTCAGAACGCTCATGCGCGGGAATGCAGGAAACAGCTGCAGCTCTCTTACGCTGCTTTGCTCGCTGAGCGGTACCTGCATCATACCCAGAGAAAGGCCATTATTTCAGCACAGCAGCTGTGAGCCATCAATTCTGCGCTATGGAATGTTCTGCTACAGCAATTCTCTTCTGCCATTTCTTTGTTTGTCAACTCTGAAGAAAGATGACAGAAAAAGTTTACAGAATAGCGTGTCAGGGCCGGGACAAAGTTCTCCAGACCAGCACTAGAGGCGGAGATTCCAAGGTTCACACCCCCTCCCCCTATTGTGCCCGCCCCAGTGTAAGTAGTATAGGTAGCAAATGTGCACCCAGTAATAGATGGTCAGATGTACTCCCAGTATTAGGTAGGTTGCCGCACTAGTATTAGGCAGCCCCAATAGCCAGATATATCCCCTGTATTCTGTAGGCCCCTCCCCAGTATAAATATCCAGATGTGACCCCAGTATTTGATAGGTTGCCCTAAGTATTAGGAAGTCCCAATAGCCAGCTATATCCCCTGTATTAGGTAGCACCCTCCCCAGTACAAATATCCAGATGTGCCCCCAGTATTTGGTATCCCCCTTACCCAGTTAAATAGCAGATATGCCCCACTGTATTATTTGACTTACCCCTATATATGCCCCCCAGTATCTACAATATTTGCCTGAAATTAAAGGATACCCAAACTGACATGTGACATGATGAGATAGACATGGGTATGTACAGAGCCTAGCACACAAATAACTAGGCTGTGTTCCTTTTTTCTTTCTCTGCCTGAAAGAGTTAAATATCAGGTATGTACGTGGCTGACCTAGTCCTGACTCAGACAGGAAGTGACTACAGTGTGACCCTCACTGATAAGAAATTCCCATTTTTACCTCTTTCTTGCTCTCAAAAGCCATTTTCTGCTAGGAAAGTGTTTTATAGTTGGAATTTCTTATCAGTAAGGGTCACACTGTCTGAGTCAGGACTGAGTAACCACTTACATACCTGATATTTAACTCTTTCAGGCAGAGAAAGAAAAAAAGGAACACAGCATAGGTATTTGTGTGCTAGGTACTGTACATACACATGTCTATCTCATCATGTCACATGTCAGTTCGGGTATCCTTTAAGACATCCCCTGAAAGTAAGCCTTAACAGGAATTTTCAGCAAGCTCGAAATGTAAGCCCTACCCCAAAAGTAAGCCCTACCCCAAAAGTAAGCCCTAGCAGCAGTATGCTGAAAAAGTATGGCAATTTGTTTTTCTACTGGAACCGATGGTCTTGCAGGGTGGACCATGGCTCTATCTTTTGGCTAATCACTGCACTAGCTGCTTATCAGAGATTTGGTGTATATGCAGAGCCTCTGTTTGGGTTCAAGGTGCGTTTGCAGTTTCTGGGGGGGCTCAGCGCATCTCTGAGCTGGGGCCATTCAGAGGCGGCCTGGTGATGCGCTGATCCCACTTTTTTTGCGCAATTCTCAATTTTACTGGTAGCGCGCCCGGGCTATGCATAGGTAGAATTTAGTTAGTGTTAGGTCCCCTCCCATGGAGGAAAGACTTCTTCGACAGTGGGAGGGACAAGTACCTAGCAAATTGCAAATTGTTAGTGAAACTAACATCCTCCAAGTGGTAGACAGGTCATGTGTATGCTCATTGTGTATTTGAATCCCATGAGTGGGGTGTGCACTTTTTTGCAGGTAAGCACTCATCTGTTTTTAAGTAGCGCTGTTCATTTCTTTGCTATGTTATCAGAGATTGCAGTGATTGGCCCAATAACGGTACCGCCTGTGAGACCATCCACTCCAGTAGAAACACAAGTTGCCATACTTCTTACCCATACGGAGAAGCTCGGGGATACAACGACATGGAGCTGGGGGAAAGAAGAGGAAGCAGGAGGACATCAGAGGACATGGGGACAGTGTAGCATGGAGCTGGGGATGAGAGGAGGATGCTGGGGGGATACAATGAGGACATAGGGGACATGGGACACAGGAGGACAGAGGATCGAGGAGGACACGGAGACAGAGGGAGACATCAGGAGGACATGGGGGGACACAGGAGGGCAGGGGATAGAGGAGGGCACCGAAGGACACCAGGAGCACATTAAAGGTACAAGGGGGACACAGGAGCACACAAGAGGTGGATCCAGCAGAGGAAGAGGCGGCACAGTGGGTAAGGCAGGAGGACACACAGCACAGGAACTTGTGTGTTCATAGAAATATAAGACATCCCCTGTAAATAAGCCCTAGCACAACTTTTGCTGCAAAAACTAATATAACACACTGTCGTATTTTTGGGCAAACAAGCTTTGAAGAATGGCTTGAAATTCAGTTACGTTTGCAGTGTTTGTTCTATACAGAAGTGTGGGTTTTCTTTGTACGGAGAGGGAGTGTGCTATGTGGGTTCTGCAGAGAGGGACGGATCTAGACCAAGTTGCGCCTGGGGCAAGGTCAGGTTTTGACGCCTAAAGGTCAGGTTTTGCGCCTAAACTGCCATTCCCTATCCAAATTTTGCCGCCTTTTTAAGAATTCAACAAACTGCGCCTGGGGCAAGAGACCCGCCTGACCGCCCTCCCCCCCCCCCCCCCCCCCCCCTTAGATCCGTCCCTGTCTGCAGATCAGATGCAGCTCAGCGGGGAGACAGAGGGGACTATGAGGAGCAAGCTTCACTTCAGGAGCTATTTCTGTTCTTGCTGACGTTAAGAGCAGCAGCAGAGAGGGGAAAGTTCTGTATGATAACAGAAGGCGACAACGTGAGAACAACTCCATCTACAGATCCAACTTGTTTTAGTTGGCACAACCTGCTGATCTGATTCTTACCAAAGAAAAAAAACAGCCAAAATGACAAATTGTGACTCAGATCCCTTTTTGCGCATGAGAAAAAGACCTGCAGTATGCATGAAAGTGGCCCTGTCAGTGGAGCCAAGCATATGAATCTTTTATACTGTATATTGAAATAGAAGTGTTAAATAAACAGCACAGATGCTTTTTCTTACGCTGACAAAGTTTTCTTCTCAGGATTTCTTATCAAGCCATATGAAAAAATCCTGCACATCCAATTTGACTTCTGAGTAGTTGAGTCGTGGTTGAAGTGGCTGACTGCTATGTGATCACTCAACTGTTAAGTAGACTGCTGTGCCCTGTATCGCCTGCTAGTAGCGCTGTGTGCTTAAAGTACACCATACTTTCCCTATCCACCTGTGTGAGGCCTTTTGTACTTGTTGGTAATTCAGCTCTGCCTCATTTCACCTCCAGGAGGCAGTGTGTGTTAGAACTGGACTGAAATTCCACTGTTCACCAGTAGGTGGCCTGTGGTGTTTAGACTCTCATCAAGTAAAACACAAGTGAGTTTACTTTAAAGTGAACCACAGGTGAGAATGATATGGAGGCTGCCATATTTATTTCCTTTTAAACAATACTAGTTGCCTGGCAGTCCTGCTGATCTATTTGGCTGCAGTAGTAAACTGAATTACACCAAAAACCAAATTACACCAAAAACAAGCATGCACGTCATCTTGTCAGTTCTGTCAATATTGTCAGAAACCCCCAACCTGCTGCATGCTTGTTCAGGGTCTATGGCTGAAAGTATTAGAGGCAGAGGACCAGCAGGACAACCAGGCAACTGGTATTGCTTAAAAAGAAATAAATATGGCAGCCTCCATATTATTCTCACCTTGGGTTCCCTTTAATGACTAAATTTTGACCACACAATAGTGACCCAGATTGGCCAGATGGGTTCCCTACCTCATAAAGGCGGTAGAGAATATGCAGGGTGCCACCTAGTGCCAAAAATGCAAACTGCGCCTCCTCCAATAATTATCATAAGGTCTGCGTATCCGCTTATCCTCATCTGCGGAGGAGCAATAAGAAATAGCAGCAGTGGGGGTGGAATATTTACAGCTGTGGCTTGTTGAGCAGAATGTGGAGCATGAGGCAGACCTGGTTATTTTGCCATATGTCTTGGCTGGGGATGGAAGTAACAGGTCCGGCTGGGGGAAGTCCTGGCAGAGAGCTGGGACTACACAGGGTCGTGTTATACACGTCGCACCTCATCTGCTGTTTGATCTCCTATAAATGTTTGCTTCCGGCATGTGCAGAAAAATCTGCAGACAGGAAACAGAAAGTCAAACGCAGATTACTAAAATGAACTGTTAGGGAGTTAATCTACAGGAGGAAAGAAATGCACAGATACTCCTGGAGTTACAGAACTGCAGAACTACAGAGTTTCAATGCTAGACGGAAACAGAAGGACTTGCTGCCAGGGATGGGCTCTGGATGAATCCGAATGAGTTTCGGATTCCAGACAATTAGTGCACCTGATGGGGCGCGGTAGGTGGGTTAACCAACCTGGCCACCGTCTTCTTTAATACGTCCCACCAGGGGCGTAACTAGAAATCTATATGAACAAATGGAGACAGCACACAATTGGCTTCAGCAAGTTAACTGTATTGGCAGCATACAGAGGCACACGACAAGCTTCGGGCGGAGCCCTTCCTCAGGTGACGACACCTGAGGAAGCGGAGCAGTGCTTTTCAGCGCTGCTAGATTTAGGCGCAGCCGGCACCTCCATAGACTTCAATAGGAATCATTCCTATTGAAGCGCTCAGTGAGTAACGTCGGCTCAGTCAGAAGACAGAGCCGAGGTTGCTTAAAACATAATAATTCGGCCTCCAGCAATCGCTGGAAGCCGAATTATTTCATTCCCCCACTATCCATGTCGGCCTGGAGGGGGAATAGTCATTAAATCGGCCCGGACTTGTGCAGAAGCAGGATCAGCCATATACCGCTGTATCCTGCGCCCAAGTCTACCGCCGCCGATTTCAAATGTACTCTGAGGAAGGGCTCCGCCCGAAACATGTTGTGTGCCTCTGTATGCTGCCAATACAGTTAACTTGCTGAAGCCAATTGTGTGCTGTCTCCATTTGTTCATATAGTTCAAGGTGGCAGGAATGGTGTACCCGCAGGAGTCATCGAGCACCGCCGGTGCTTAGGTTGAAGATCGGCCTTGAAAGGTTGAGAAGGTGTATACAAGTTATAGAGTAACTAGAAATCACCGGGCCCCCCTGCAAAACTTTGGATGGTCCCCACCCGCTACTTCCGGTTTATCAGGAAGTAGCGGCAGGCACTGATAGAAGCAGAATGCAGAAGTGCCTGCGTTCCCTTTTCTATGCCTGCGGCTGCTGCCCTTTGCTAGAGGAGGAGGAAGCGATGACGGGGGAGCCGAAGGTGAGTGAGGGGGGAGTGGCCCGCTCCCCGCCCCTGTGTGCTTGCATTGCTCTCCCCTGATGCACTCCGTCCCCTCCTTCCCCCTAAACTGCCCTCGACGGGCCCCAGAGTTGCCCCCCCCCCCCCCCCCCGGCTGCATCATTTGCAGCCCCTATTGTTACGCCCCTGCATCCGACGTCGCGTCTCACGCCGCGTTCCAAGCCCCGTTACGTGACTACTACGCTTCCTCCTTCAATCCGAAAGGAGGAAGCGCGGTAGTCATGTAAATGCAGCTTGGAACGCAGTGTGAGACACGATGTGGGATGCGGTACAGAAGACGGTGGCCAGTTATGTTAACCCCCTCTCACCCGCCCCTTCAGGTGCACTAATTATCTGGATCAAATCCGAATTAAACTCATTCAGATATCATCCGGAGCTTATCCCTGCTTGCTGCGTTGGCCGAGTGCTTGAAAATGAAGCGACTGGTAGCGCCACATGAATTGGGCGTTGTCATAGGTCCAATACATATCAGCAGTCTGTGGCTCATCAGCAGGACTGGATTTCTAATAAGGCCACAAGGGCCCGTGCTTTGGGCGGCTTCTGCCCAAGGGGGCGGCTGTAAATGGAATAGGGGTTGAAGAGACGACTGCAAATGGAAAAGGAGGGGAGAAATGAAAATGAAGAGGAGAGCTCCACCACTACCTCCCTTTTTAAACTGTATTTAGGCCTAGTTCACATTACAAATCTCAAGTGCTTTTGTTAGCGCTTTTCAGAACGACTTTTCCGGCGTTTTTTGAGCGATTTGCGATTTTGTAAATCGCTTTTGTAAGCACTTTTGTTTGGCGATTAGCACTTTTTTTCCTGCAGACAATCAGGAAGTGAACTCTTTGACCTTAAAGTGGATCCGAGATAAACTCATACTCATTGCATAATTGTGTTCCTTTCATATAGTTTATACGGCATTCCTCAAGCCAAATTCTTTTTTTTTTAATACTCTAGTTCCCTATAAACTAAACAAGCCACACCCACAGCTTCTCCAGAGTGCCTTGGCACTTTGAGACAGATGTAGCAAGGGCTTATGGGAGCTCAGTCTGGGCAGGAGGAGGAGGTGTTACTAGCCAGAGATTTCAGAGGCAGAGGGGAGGAGAGAGAAGTGAAGTTTTCACAGGCTGAGGGCTGGAGATGCTATCAGTTTGCCTGTGTGTAATGTGGCAAACAGATCATGGCTGCTGTCATTGTATAACAGGAATACATAATCATAAACTGTTGAAGCTGTTTGTAGCTAGATTTTTTTGTGTAAACTATCTAAATTTTAGATAAGATATATAGACAAGTTACTTGTTATATTTAGTTTCTCATCTCGGATCCGCTTTAAACTGACTCTCTCTAATTTTGGAGAAAAAGCGCTCACAAAATCGCTTATCCAAGTGCTTTTTAACGCTCAGGAAATGGTGCAGGAGCTCCGTTTGTGATTGGAAAGAAAGCTCATCGCTCATTTAGAACACTCACATGTAAATTAATTGCTTACGAGCTTTTACAGCGCTTTTTAAAATCGCAAGCACTCATAGGCTATCATTCATAAAAGCATGTGCGGAAAAAAAATCCCGCATTCGGTATTTTAGACTTCTGTGTGCTAATGTATAAAAAACTTCACAGGTGCGGTAGAAATGCGGTGTTTTACCGAAGCCCAGCTGTCAATAACATTGTTACAACATTTGTACATTATTTTTATCACTCTCTTATCACCTCTTCAAAGCAGGCGGAATTCTCCGTGCCATTACCGCCTGCTCTAATCTTTATGAATTTACATTTAGTGACATGTATTGTAATAATCGCCGCACAAGGCAGTAATTTATCGCTCTGCTCTGGAATTTCAGCTTTTCATGCAGTAACTGCCTTTATGAATTGACATTTTGCTAGGTGCTCTGTAAAGTCATCTGTTTTTTGCATTACCACATCTGTGTACAAGCCTTGATTGGCGCCTCTGTTTAAGGCACCTGACCCCCCCGGCCGCCAGCTGCCCCCCCCCCCCCCCTCCTTCCCCCTGGCCGTCCCCGCTGCCCAAGTTCCAGCAGGCAGCCTAGCATCAGACCTCCGATCAGCAGGCGACCAGTGAGTGCGGGCGCTAGGACCTAGCGGACACCGCACTGATATGCGGAAGTGACATCAACTCCGCATATGCAGCGCGGTGTACAGGGAGTACCGTGCGCACCCGCTCTCACTGGTCTCCAGCTGATCTGAGGTCTGAAGCTCACGATGGGCTGCTGCTGGATCTACGGTAAGTGGGGGGGGGGGGGAACCTGTCACTACCTGAACTGGGGGTCTCTGTCACTACATAAACTGGGGGGCACCTGTCACTACATAAACTGGGGGTCCCTGTCACTACATAAACTGGGGGTCCCTGTCACTACCTGACCTGAACTGGGGGTCCCTGTCACTACATAAACTGGGGGCACCTGTCACTACATAAACTGGGGGTCCCTGTCACTACCTGACCTGAACTGGGGGTGCCTGTAGCTACCTAAACTGGGGGGGCACCTGTGTCGTAGGAGCTCGGTATCTAATTCTTACTATAGTCCTAGTCTAACATCCCGACCATTGCTAAATTCATATAAATTTGGATCCACCCATGACCACACCCCTATCCTGGTCCATGGCCACACCCATTTTTGGTACTTCTCCCCCCCCCCTGGAAAATTTCCTGCAGACGCCCATGCCCGGTATGTATACATTTTTCCTTTTGCCCCATCTCAGGTACACTTCAAAAATAAATGAAAAAAAGGCAAGGCAGGAGAGCAGCTGGACATCAGTCACCTCCTTAGGATTACTGTCCGTATATCACCCTGGCAGAGGCCGCTGTTGTCACATCCAGTCCTTGACACATTTTATGGGCGCTGTCTGTCGTGAATGAGAGATGGTTTCACATTAAGTTGCCGCTGTCACTCTTCCACCTCTCAGACGCTGGGCGAGGAAGGCGCCATCGTTTTTACAGGCAGCAACTCATCCACCTCACACCATTATTCCCCGAAGCTGGTGTTCCAACAAACTAAGATGTAGCGTCAAAGTAGCATAAAAGTATGCTAGTATGACCTAACCTGTCACTACTCTCACACAGAACCCTCCTCTGCCGAGCAGCTAATAACCTCCCCTGGAGGGAACTAATAACCTACCCCCTCTCTTGGTGGGCAACTAATGATCCCCCTAGGGGTCTCAACACCCCTCTGACCAGCCACTCTACCTGCTGGCTGAAGAAAAATAAATCCCAACAGCTAGACTGGCGCTGCCCCTTCCAAGGTGCCGCTGAAGGCATTTGCCACGTGCCTTGCTGTAATTAAAGGCTCATACACACATCAGACTATAGTCTTTGGAAAATGAAAGATCACAGACCAATCTTACCACCCTTCATGTAGTATGAGAGCCATACCTTCCCAGTCTTTTCTATGGAGCTGAACTCCCCATCAGACAGAAATCTTTGCAAGATGCTGCACACACAGATGCTGTACAGACACAAAAGATCAGTATCTGCAAAAGATCTGTTCCTGCCAAAAATCCATTCCTGCAAATTGCATTCATAGTCTATGATATCTGCAGATCATCATACACACATGATTTAACTGATATTCATCTGCAGATCAAGCAATCATCCGCAGATCTGAAAATCCGTCCTGGTGGATCTGATCTGCAGATGAATGTCAGTTAAATCATGTGTGTATGATGATCTGCAGATCTCATAGACTATCATTGCAATTTGCAGGAATGGATCTTTGCCAGGAACAGATCTTTTGCAGATACTGATCTTTTGTGTCTGTACAGCATCTGTGTGTGCAGCATCTTGCAAAGATTTCTATCTGATGTGGAGTTCAGCTCCATAGAAAAGACTGTATAGAGTATGGCTCTCATACTACATGAAGGGTGGTAAGATTGGTCTGTGATCTTTCATTTTCCAAAGACTATAGTCTGATGTGTGTATGAGCCTTTAGGCCCTGCTGACGGCAGGAACTAATATATGCATGCTAAGATGTTGGGACACCGCACCGGATGCGGTGACAGGGTTGGGCTTCCGTAGGACGGCTTTGCACTGTCCTCCACGCTGGACTCTTTCCATGCCCGCTTCAGAGCAGGGACAAGGTCCTCCAGCACCCAAGGCTGAGACACCAAAGTGCGCCCCTCCAACCCTGCCGCCCCAGCCATCACACACTGATTGCTATTAGACTAAGAGGTGCCACAGGGCCCACAACCTCCCCAACACCTTAAAGGAGAACTGTAGTGCGAGTTATATGGAGGCTGCCATATTGATTTCGTTTTAAGCAATACCAGTTGCCTGGCTATCCTGCTGAGCTATATGCCTGCAGAAGTGTGAATAGCACCAGAAACAAGCATGTAGCTAATCTTTTAAGATCTGACAAAAAAGTCAGAAACACCTGATCTGCTGCATGCTTGTTCAGGGTCTAGGGCTAAAAGTATCAGAGGCAGAGGATCCGCAGGTTAGCCAGGCAACTGGTATTGCTTAAAAGGAAATAAATATGGCAGCCTCCATATCCCTCTCACTACAGTTCTCCTTTAATATCTAGTTATCTGGCTTGCAGTCACTGCCATGTATCCCCTTTTCTTATTTATTTCTGCTTCAAACACAATTAGGAATGACAGCTGAATGAATTGTGCGCCCCTCCTACACTGCGCCCTGAGGCTGGAGCCTCTCCAGCCTATGCCTCGGCCCTGGCCCGCTTCCCTGGATTCTGCATTCATCCTCCAATCTCATCTCTCCAGGCAAGTCTCGCCATCCAGCTGCACAGCAGAGAGAAATCTTATTTATTTATTTCTGCTTACAAGAGAAAATAATGTTCCAAGGAGTCTCTGTGTCTGTGACAGAAGGACCAGAGGGAGAACAATATACTTTTCTTTATTGAGAAATCGAATATACACTAGCAGAGCAAAAGTATTGGAAGCATCAACACCACATCCACACTGTATGTTGTCATTTTAAAGTGAACCTGGAGGGAAAATTAGATCAAAAGAAACTTATCTTAGAATTATGCAGGCTGTTCTCTATAAACACATACAGGGCGGATTTCTCTGTGTTCTCCTTGTCTCCTTTGCAAGAGTTTAGGTTCGCTTTAAAGGGCAACTAAAGTGAGAACAATAAGGAGGCTGCCATGTTTATTTACTTTTAAATACCAGTTGCCTGGCAGCCCTATTGGTGTATTTGGCTGCAGTAGTGTCTGAATCACACCAGAAACAAGCATGCAGCTAATCTTGTCAGATCTGACAACAATGCCAGAAACACCTGATCTGCTGCATGCTTGTTCAGGGGCTATGGCTGAAAGTATTAGAGGCAGAGAGGATCAGCAGGATAGTATGGCAACTGGTATTGCTTAGATACCCAAAGTGACATGTGACATGATGAGATAGACAGGTATGTACAGTGCATAGCACACAAATAACTAGGCTGTGTTCCTTTTTTTCTTTATCTGCCTGAAAGAGTTAAATATCAGGTATGTAAGTGGCTGACTCAGTCCTGACTCAGGCAGAAAGTGACTACAGTGTAACCCTCACTGAAAAGAAATTCCCCTTTTTATAACTTTCCTGCTCTCAGAAGCCATTTTCTGCTAGGAAAGTATTTTATAGTTATAATTTCTTATTAGTGAGGGTAGATCAGTGTTGTCACTTCCTGCACATATTGCGGCGCATATGCGTGGACCGACAGGAATCCCAGTGATGTACTTCCTGCTGCGGGGTCATATGATTGACATGTTTTGCGCTTCGATGCAATGAGGCAGATGCATTGCACTACATCACAAAAAAAAGCCTTGCTGCGAATACCCCCATAAAGTGATGAACTAGTCCAAAACCTGCCAGTTCTGTCAGATTGCTACTACGTTCTGTAAGTGACAGCAACATAGGAGAAGTAATTTATGGCTCATTTTACTCTGGAAGAAACATACTACTTATTTGTCTATGTTTACATGTATTTTACAGTCCAGTTATCTATGCAAAAGATCTGAGCTCCACAACTTTCAAAGTCACAGAGAGCTGTCTTCTGAAGCTTATTATCTCTAGTGTGTATTTTGTTTTTTCTGCAGAGTAAAGTTCAAAGGTTCACTGGCCTGCTCTGTGAAATCATTTAGAATGCTGAATAATGTGTAAACTGCAAATATTAGAGAATGATGCATTGTTATTAAAAAACTATATCACTGAAAATAAAAATGAGACTATTTTCTTTGCTACTAATGTTCTATTCATTATCCGTACTACACAACCAATTCATTATATCATTTTTTTTTTCCGCTTCAGTGTCTCTTTAACGCGTATTTATTCTTTATAAAGACATTACCTGAAAAGGATTTATACAGTGATGCTGACCAAGCTCCCTGCTTGCTGCACTCTTTTTTTGGCAGTTGGATGGAGCAACTGCCTTTCACTAAGTGCTTTTAAAAATAAACAAAACGCTAAGAATCCCCTGTTAGTAGATAGGTTAATCCAAAACCTGTCAGTTCTGTCAGATTTCTACTAGCTATTGTAAGTGACAGCAACATAGGGGAAAAGTAATTTATGGCTCATTTTACTCTGGAAAAAAATCTACTTATTTGTTTATATGTTTTTAAAATGTTATGATTTTTGCGATAGTGGTCCTTTAACTCTTCCTGTACTGGAAACAATATTAATCTCCATATCTCTGCTGCTAATGATTTATTTATTAGCTTTACTACACATACAAATCATATAAGTTTATGTTCACTTTAGATTCCCTTGAAACCAGCCTCAGGACAGGATCCCTTTAAAGAGAACCAGAGATGAAGCACCCTCTTGTATTTTACCTTATAAATCAGTGGGAACATGACAGTAAACGCATAATCTGCTCTTTGTTTCATTGTTCTCTGTTTAATCTGACTGTTATCACCTCTGATAAGAATCCCCGACTGAGCACTCAGTCTAGCTTTGCTACGGAAAGATTATAGCTGAGTCTATCTTCTCTGGTGTCTTTTCAAGCCCAATCCTGTCCCCTTGTGGCTCTGCTATAATGACTCAGCTATAATTATTCCCTGCAAAGCCAGACTTAATGCTCAGTCCGGGATTCTTATCACAGCTGATAACAGACACTTTTAGCAGTGAGGATGAAACAGAGAGCATGGTAAGGGTTTTCTCTAATGTTCTTACTGATATATACGGTAAAATACACAAGGGTGCTTCGTCTCTGGTTCCCTTTAAAGAAGTTCCTACAGAGCCATATTGCCATAAATATGACTGTGTGGGGGGAAAGGGGTGTTATAAATAATATTACGAAGGCATGAAATGCTGACGCTTGATCAGAGTTTGCCTTTTTGTATAGCTATTTTTTTTTCAGCCACCAGGAAATAATGCGTCTTATTTTTCTGCAGGAATTATATCCCAGCGGCGGATCTTTATAACCCGCCCACCGCAGACTGCGCTCTGACCTTGATAAATTATTTTGTGTAAAAACACATTAAATGATTTTTCAATTCAACACCTACACATTACATTTCTATCCAGGATGGTAAAAGCAGCGCTGGCGGGGAGCAGAACGCAATGTTAAACCCATCAATACAGACGTTCTCTGGTGGGAGACTGGAAGTTTATTTACAAAAGCCGAGAAAAGCTTTTCTGTTCCTGGCATATAGAGATTGCAATGCGTAGGAGAACCCACAGAGGAGCATGTGATCAGTTTGAGCAGCTGATAGGTGTGTAAGGCTCTCATTTGCTGGTCATGATCATGGCCTCAATTCACTAAGATCATGCTAGAGATAATAAGGCAAGAGAAAACTTACCTCCACACGTGAGAGAGTTATCTTACCTCTTCATTCCTTAAGTTACCTCTCCTGTAGTTAATTTACCTCCTCTGTAGTTAATTTTACATCCTCTGTAGTTATTTTCACATGCAGCTAATTAACAGCCTGTCTTTAACTCTGGAGTTATTTTAAGGATTGGAGAGTTAATTTAAAGACAGAAGAGTTAACTTTAGGCTTGCCTGAGGTAAAATGTTTCCTGAATACTACATGCCTTATCACCATGGTAACAACTCTAGAAGAGTTATTAAAGACAGGATATAAGTCTCAATTCACTAAACTTATCTCCTGTCTTTAATAACTCTTCTAGAGTTGTTACCATGGTGATAAGGCATGTAGTATTCAGGAAACATTTTACCTCAGGCAACCCTAAAGTTAACTCTTCTGTCTTTAAATTAACTCTCCAATCCTTAAAATAACTCCAGCGTTAAAGACAGGCTGTTAATTAGCTGCATGTGAAAATAACTACAGAGGAGGTAAAATTAACTACAGAGGAGGTAAATTAACTACAGGAGAGGTAACTTAAGGAATGAAGAGGTAAGATAACTCTCTCACGTGTGGAGGTAAGTTTTCTCTTGCCTTATTATCTCTAGCATGATCTTAGTGAATTGAGGCCATGGTGTTAAACCAGGAAGTCATCACAGCAAATTAGAACCTTACAAATCTATCAGCTGATCAAACTGATCACATGCTTCTCAGTGAGTTCTCCTAAGCACTGCCAACCCTGTTGCCATACAGATAGTTCTGAATGCCTTCATGAATGAATTCACTGTGTTGAATAACCAGCAGATCTGCCATGTGTCTAGTGGTTTGCCTAACAGAGGATGGAGTAGTAAACGTTGCTACAGGGACGCAAGAGGGAAAAGAGGCGCCGAAGGTATGATAAAGTTGCATTAAAAACTAAAATAAAAAAAGTGTGAAGTGCCTTACATCAATGAAGACAAATTAGTATAATAAACAATAAACTTAACCACTTAAGGACCAGGAGATTTTGCTGTGATCTGTGCTGCGTGGGCTCTCCAGCCCACAGCACAGATCACTTTGCAGCCAGGGCGACCAGCCTTCCCCCCCCTTTTTTCCCCACTAGGGGGATGTCCTGCTGAGGGGGGGTCTGATCGCCGCCGGCTATCTGCGTTTTGCGGGGGGGCTCAGAGCCCCCCTCCGCAGCGATTTCCGCCCTCTCTGCCCCTTCCCTCCCTCTCGCTATGGGTGGCGCAGGACGGAAATCCGTCCTGCGCCGCCTAGCTGCTGCGCAGTATGATGTAAACAGCGGGGATTTCTTTCCCGCGTGTTTACATTACGCCTGAGAGCCGCGATCCGAGGCTCGCAGACTGTTCACGGAGACACCCTCCGTGAACTGACATGGAAAGGCCGATCGTACAAGCGGCTGTTTCCATGTAATACCACTTAAGACCTGCCGATGCCTATCGGCGTTAGGCGGTCGTTAAGTGGTTTTGATTTGCACTGGCAACGCCTTTACAGTGGAGCCTCCTGCTTAGGCTTATTACTACTTTGGCACTGTATTTGTCCCGAGGAAATGGGCACAACCCCGCAAAACGCGTTGCCAGAGCAAACTGACACATTTCAAGCTATATTCTGCTTTCTATTATTCTGAACACATTTTACTTACAGTATTAGAGCCAGTGAGGACTGTTTCTGTATGCTGGATGTGCAGGACACAGTCTTCCGTAATAAAGCACACAGTGAAAACTCTGTAAATGTCATATTTTCTTCACATAAAATGATGAAAAAAAGGATTTGTATTGCTATTTGCTAGTGATTATTGGAAATACATGCGGCATTTAGAACTTTAGTTAACTTTGATACTTGTCCTTTAACATTTCTTTTATTGAAAATAATGATAAAACTCCCTTAGAAAGTTTGGCCTCCTCAATAATACAAATACACCATCAAAAATGAATCATTATTTATTAATCATGCTTTATAAGGTGAATATTAACATCAATCAAATCAAAGTGAATTAATGTGAGGTTTCCACAATAAAATAAACAGATGAGAGACAATGTTTTACCGCTACAATAGTCCTGTATAGTTTTAGAAAGGAACTTTATCCTAAACTTTCCGCTAGTTTCCTGGGCGGGGCTTTGTTATACCCTTTGCTGGATCTTTATTACTATCTAAAACCCTGGCAAAGACTTTTCTCTGGCAGATTCGGTCACAGTCGTGGAATCTGCCGAAGAATGATACCCCAATATGATGACAGCCCCCCCCCCCCCCCTATACTGCTTTCCCTAGGGCCTTGTCCATACCCCGTGGCCCGACAGCCTGTACATACTAATGTGGAAGATGACAGAAGCACACAGGAAGGAGCGTGCCAGACAGACAGGTGAGTATGAATGTGCTCTATTGCACTAATGCTTTTCAGAGGCCTTGGAGGAGTAGTACAGCCGGGAAGGGGGGGGGGGGGGTATGGATGGTCTTGGGAACTGAATACAATGGATTTTTAATAGATTAAATAAAACGATGTGCAGTGTGTGGCAGTAATAGATCTCTTTCTGATGAATGTCGATCAGAGAGGAACCTATTTTATGGGCAGGTCAGGTAACTCTCCTAATCTTTCTTTTTCCACTTTCTGGAAGTGTATTATCAATATATCCTATCAGAGTGAACAATAGATGGCCAGTTGCTTACTGCACCCTCACTGAGTGCTATGGTAAGCATTCCTAAAGGCCTGTACACACTGCACAAATTCTGCGATGATTTTTCCAACGCCCAGCAATTTTGAGGCCCGAGCTATTTTTTCCCCAATCTTACGAAGTGGGTACAGGTGTGCGATTATGTGAACGACGTTTGACGACGCGCAGCAACAACGACCATCACTGCAGATCAGATCATTAAGATCCCCGACGACTCCGTGCAAGGTACCGCGATCGCCTGACTTCCCGTTCGCACCAGTCGTGTGCCGTAACTGGTACCTGCCGGCAGGAAGATGGATCAGAAAACACTCGTTGTCAGGCGACGTCCCTGGAATCCATCTTCCTGCATCGTCAGATAAGTATTCCGCTTTAGGCCATAAGTCTCTGATTGAGGTCAGCTGTTGGCGGAGCGGGGCAGGGGTGGGGGCTTCGGCCATCACCCCAGAAATCCTCAGTTCTCCCCCCAGTGTCACATCAGCCATTTGTACAGGAACATAGGGACTTGTGGGAATACCAGCTGGAGCCCCTAGCAGGGTGGTGGGCGGAAACATTTTTTAAAAAATACAATAGCCACAAAAAAAAATACATAAATACAATAAAGTGACATTTACAAAGTAAACACGTTTAGAAGTTACAAGATAAAAAATAAAACGTAAGTCTTTCTGTTGAAATGACAGCGTGCAAAATATAGAAAATTATCACTGAATAGCATTTATGAAATGGATGGGAAGAGAAATGTTTCTATGTACCTTACATAGCAGCCAATCAAACAGTTCCTTTAATATCGGAATCTGCAGTAAACCGATTGGCCAATGCAAGAGCAGGCATCATTTGTGGGTACAATAATAGGAGTGTTTAAAAAAACCAAAGCCACCAACTTAGTAAAAATTAGAGCAAGCTAACAATATCTACTGCAAAAAGTACATGCATGCAATGAGCAAAAACTCTGGGCATTAAATATTAACAAAAACATACAATCATATCCTTTAAAACAATGGAGGCTGAACTAAGATGTTAATGGCATCCTCTAGATGGGAGCTGCCATTTCCCTAAAAAAGACTTGCCCTTTCTAAGTGCCCCTCTGCAGTCTCACTACTCAGGCTGCAAAGAAAAAGAAACTCATGTACTCATTACTGGTGCCTTAGTGCAGGGCTGCCTATAGGATATCGGAGAAGGTAGGGATGTATGGGGCCCGAGTGAATCTGGGGCCTGGTGAACAGTGCTATCCACACAAAGGGCCCCAGGCAGCTGCAGTGATTTCCTCCTCCTCCCTGCTGCATATGTACAGAGGAGTGGGGGGGTGGGGGGGGGAGAGAGAGAGGGGCTTAGTTGGTTTGTCAAGTGTGGGGCCCAGAAATTTCTGAAGGTGGCCCCTGCTTTAGTGGGTGCAGCGTGTTGAGGTTTGGGCAGAATGGTCATACATCATAATGGACAGAGTATCAAATACCCCACAACCCTGCACCAAAGACAGCCTTAGTAGCAGAGGCAGGAGCTTTCCTTACTCTGCATGCCTGTAGGGGGAGCTGTTAAGCAAAAGTGTTTTTACTTTCCAGAAAATGGCAACTCGTTCATATTGAGCACCATTTATATTCCGGTTATCACTTGTAAGCCTAAAATCTGCCAACTAGTAAGCCGGCAGTATTCAGTAAGGAGAGCTTGGGCAAGACTCCCTAAAACTGCAACTGCCCATTGAGCGTGCCCTAGTGACTGCAGCTTAAACGCTTTGAGTCCACCAGGGGAAAAGGGTGATATAAATGTTCTGTGTCTTGTCTTGAATAAAATTAAGCTTCAAGTCTATGCCTGCAGCCACTTTTATGAACTCCAACACATCTGATCCTGAGCTACCAGCGCCCCCTAGTGCCACAGCCATTACAAGCTTGTAGATCCACTAAACTACTGAAGTTTCAACAAACTTTGTCTTCCATAATCAAGCTTTCTATGTTGGCCGCACGATCCTTTTAAATTACAACTATAGTTATTTTACATGATACAACCTAATTATGTTTAACACTAACCATAAACCAATAGCAGAATGTTAAATATTAAAGAGGATATTAATTAGGGAAGCAAGCCTGGGAAATGTAAGATATAATAAAGATGGTTACAATTCTACAGACCATAAATACAAACATTTTACAATAACTACATGTCATTTTAGACTGCTGTGCCCATCTGTATCTCTGTATAGTGAATCCCTGTGTCTTGAATAACTTTTCTAAAAGGTCTATGAACAATTTTAGGACTTACGAACTCTAGTGTTTTTTTTTTGTTGCTACATTAACAATATTATCTCAGCATGCAAATAAAGGGACCCATACACTCAGCCGATTTTCTGGCCGATCGATCGATCAAAATCGATCGAAAGATTGCAAATCGGTTGGCCAATCGATCGACGGCCGATTTCGATCGATTTCCATCGAACTGTCAGGGTGGAAAATCTAGGTCGATCTGATGAGATTGCTTATCATTTTGCATTGGCCCTAATAGAAATCTGATGGCAAAAAATGCCATCAGATCGAATTTCAATAGATTTCAAACTGAAATCTATTGGAATTCTATCCTAGTAAAAAAATCTTCTAAAAACACATCAGATAGATAAGAAATCCATCTGATGTTCTACCTGCTGCTAATCTGACGAGTGTATGGGCACCTTAACAGAGAGCTTCCTACTTCAGATAAGATAAGGACATTATGAGCAGCAGGCAATTGATTCCCACCACTGATGTTTGCTCGGGGGGGGGGGGGGGGGGGGGGGGGGGGGGGGGAGGGTTGGAGAAAAGAAAAACTCAAAATACTATCCTCCTGGTACAGAGAGCAGAGCTAGGAAATTACTCCAGTTTCAATAGGGTAAAATCTGGGTCACCAGAAATCTGCTGATGTGTAGTAAATATACACACAGTATGTTCTGGCCAGCTTAGCGGAACGTCACTGCTGCAAAGTACATTCATTACTTCTTTTTTTTTTTTTCTTCATTTTTTTTGATTCCTGTTGAATGACATCCTAATTTATTTGGTTATTTTTTTTTTTGTCTATAGGATAAGCACCATGGTCAGTATAGCTTTAACTACCCTAATTAAAAACCCTTTGGTCTATGGACGATTTTCTTATTTACATGAGTACAACGACACTAAAGAAAGCTGATAATCAAAGAACAAAGATGGTCGCGTGATTCTGTAAATACATTTTGGTAGTGATGATGATGATGATGGGGGTAGTTGTGTTGGGAGGCGGGGTAGTTGTGTTGGGAGGCGGGGTAGTTGTGTTGGGAGGTGGGGTAGTTGTGTTGGTAGGCAGGGTGGTTGTGTTGGGGGCGGGTGGTTGTGTTGGGAGGCGGGTGGTTGTGTTGGGAGGCGGGGGTTGTGTTGGGAGGCGGGGTGGTTGCGTTGGGAGGCGGGGTGGTTGCGTTGGGAGGCGGGGTGGTTGTGTTGGGGGCGGGTGGAGGTAAGAAATGAATTGGGAAAGACTTCACATTCACAAAAATATAAGCAGTTCCAACAGAAATAACGTGATAAAGTAACAGGTACAGGTTAGGCTCCGCATGGCCCAAACATGCGCACATGTTATAAAGTGATCTAGAGGCCGGAGAGCATGTCTGATCGGCGCTCATGCATCAGGACGGAGCAGAACGGAAACGTTTCTTCTTAAATTATTCCTCAAACTTGCTGTAAGGATGATCCATGTCCTGCAGAAGACCTGAAAAGAGAAAACAAACGCATGGTCCATCAAGTAGGCAATAAATATGACCATTCCCACAATTTAAACATCCCCCCTCCTTAGTATATATTAGTTTCCCCCAAAATAAATAAATACATTATATATGTATATGCACATACACACACATTTGCATTATATATATATATATATATATATATATATATATATATATATATATATATATATATAGCCCGGGTATGCATTTGGCTGGTGTTGGCTCCACCCACTTTTTCTAACCCTAACACACAATTACTCAATGACCAAGGTTTGAGGCTTGTGCCATTAACAGTGCAAACATAGCAACAATTAAATATTCCCATAGAAAATCAATAGGTGAATTTTGATTGGCTGTTGTAGGCTCCACCTACTTTTCCAAATATTAATCCCAGTCACCCAGTGACCAACTGTGCAAAGTTTGAGAACCCTGCCATTAACAGTAAGATTGGCTGCAGTTTACATTTTCCCAGTGAAGTTTGTATTTGTCTCCGCCCACTTTTTGGTTATGGGGATAAAAAGTATCCTATATGTTATTCCAGTTAACATAGCATGTGTGTGCAAAGTTTAATTAAAATCTGTTCAGCCATTGTTGTGTGTTTGAGTAACAAACACCCAAACTTTCGCATTTATAATATTAGTGAGATATACATACATATATATATATAAATTTCCCTACCTGCTGGGTCCATGTGCAGCGTTGCCACGCCCCCTTGCACATAATGTCATTGCTTCAGTATGAGGGGGAGGGGCTACGTGCTGTAAGCCACTGCACACGCAGCCGGCATGTAGGGAAAACTTTATTCACAATCAATTGCAGCTTGCAAAATCGCTTTTGAAAAGAAATTCAATAGCGACTTTGCAGCGCAATCGCTCTAAAAATGCTGCAGGTCTCACGATTGCGATATTGCTCCTGTGGGCTTTCGACCATTGACTTTCATTAGCCTAGCGCTTTTGGAGTTGCCACTCTATTGGGCCATAGGCCTTAGTAAAGTTCCCCAAAAGTTGCATCATTGCCACAGAAACGAGGGTTGCTGAGATCAGCTCTTACGCCCTCCGACCACTAGAGGTTGCTATTTTGAGACTGGAAGCTCCCTACTATTTTGAATGAGATGGAGGCAAGAGTGGGCATAGCAACAAGGCTGCAAATTCTACACCTATGAGATTTTTCCATTCAGGTACCTAGCCTGGCTGCCAGGTTTGAGGTCGCTGCACCAGCACTTATCTTGTGACAAAAGCCATAAGCTTGTAAGTGCCTTGTTCTGTGAAATGAGAGTGTGTCTCCCTTATCGTGTCTGTCCGTCACTCAGGGAACGTCTCACCAGCAGCCCTGTTCCGTTCCTAAGAGTAGAGCGAGTCGGTATCACATTTCATACAAAATGAATTCAATTATGTGGAAATTGCACTGAACAACTCTGTGCGCTCTCCATTATACCAGGCTGGATAACGGCTTCTTACGCATCAGAGAGGAGATAACGTTATGTACAGAAAACTCTTTCGAACAGAGATGACATCCTTACGTGTAAATTATCTGTGCTATAATAACACGAGGGAAAAACTAGGTAAAACCACCGCCGTCTCCTTTACAAACCACTGCAAACGAGCAATGAAGAGGCAAAAACGCATCTAGAGTCTGAGATATTGTTGGAATGTGTATTTAGCAACAACAGTCTATTATGTTCATAATACACACTGCCACCCGGTGGTTAGAACTAGTAATGCATTTAGTAGCAGAGGTCTTTCTACATCCTGTGTCTGCAAAACTAAGTTGTGAATATACTTGTTATTCTTGGGGTGTAACAGACAAGAGAGCCATTAACCATGAGACTGATTAATATCAGTTTCTCCTGCATTCTACATTGCTGCACACTAAGAAGACAGTTTACATAGTTTTTCTATCAGACATATCTCAGCCTCTCTTCACCTTCAATTAAAGCTGCCTATACATCACTCCTTTCTTGTGAAATGAACCATTCGACTATTTTATCAGATTGTGAGAGAATAGATTATGTTCCATTGTGCTCGATCAATGGAAATTGGCCGATATCTGGTCAAATTGACCAATTTACTCTATTGGGCAATATTGGGAATATATTGGTCGATGGTAAAGGAATTGGCTGCTGTCCACAATATTTTGATCGACACAGAATGAATTTGAGCATGGAGGCACAACATCTTTCAGCTCGATTAGTGAAGGAGAATCATCAGGATTTCGCTTGCAGTGTGTGGACCTCTAGCAGATCAACAACATTGTTGTTGAGCCCCCAATAAAAGTAATAACTTAAAATCATTGGAAAACAATGTAATAAAAAAAAAAAGTTTTTCTTCATTTTTACAATAATTATGTATAAATGATTTAGTCAGTGATTGCCCATTGTAAAATCTTTCCTCTCCCTGATTTACATTCTGACATTTATCACATGGTGACATTTTTACTGCTGGCAGGTGATGTCAGTGGCAGGAGATGCTGCTTGCTCTTTTGGCAGTTGGAAACAGCTGTAAACAGCTATTTTCCACAATGCAATGAGGTTCACAGACAGGAAACTGCCAGGACCATGGTCATGACATCACACTGTGGGAGGGGTTTCACCACAATATCGGCCGTACAGACCTCCCTGATGATCCATTTGTGAAAAGGAATAGATTTCTCATTGGTAAGGGGGTATCAGCTACTGACTGGGATGAAGTTCAATTCTTGGTTACGGTTTCTCTTTAAGAGTTCAGGATGCTAGATGACAGTTTCTCTGCCCTATTATTATTATTTAATGTATTGTATTTATAAAGCGCTAACCTATAATGCAGCGCTGCACAATCCATAAATGGGTTAACATACAAGGAACTCACAACAAAACAAGATCACGCAACTGTCTGATAACAGTAGTTCAGTGTCTTTGTTTAACCCCCTTGCCGTTTTGCGCAGCACTTTTTTTTTTATTTTTTTAAATCATGTAGCTAGCCTAGCGCTAGCTACATGATAGCCGCTGAGCAGCAGCATCCCCCCACCCACTCCGATCGCCTCCGGCGATCTGCGCAAGCAGGAAATCTCGTTCAGAATGGGATTTCCTGCTTGGCTTCCCCCGTCGCCATGCCGACGTCATTGACGTCGTGACGCCAGAGGGAGTCCCGATCCATCCCTCAGTGCTGCCTGGCACTGATTGGCCAGGTTGTGCAAGGGGTCTGGGGGGGGGGGGGTCGGCGCGGCGGGTAGTGGCGAATCGGCGGCGATCGAGTTATGCACGCAGCTAGCAAACTGCCTGAGCAGTCCTCCTGTGTGGGTTACCCCGAGCTCAGCTCGGGATAACCGGCAAGGAGGTTAAAATAGAGCCTGTTCTAGTCCGCAAGAGGGGTGTCAGACAGTGAGGGTGCATAAGCAAGCTGGAAACACTAGGAGGAAGGGCCCTGCCAGAGGATTACAATCTAAAGGGTGGGGTAGAGACAATAGGTGCGCATCCGTTGAGAGGGTGCCCAGCAGAACGTATTATGGTATTATGGTACTGATGCAGGGGGTAGGCGAGCATAAAGAGGTAAGTCCTGAGGGCTCGTTTGAAGGTATTAAAGTTGGAGGCAAGTCTGATGGCTGATGGGAGTTCCAGAGAGTGGGGGCAGCCCTAGTGAAGTCATGCAATTGTGCATGGGGGTGAGATATGCGCAGTGTGACCAGGTGCAGGACTTTGGAGGATCGGAGGGGGCAGGCCGGTATGTGCCTGTGGACAAGATCGGATATATAGATCGGGCAGGTCCTGTGCACCAATTTTTAGGCCAAGCACAGAAAATTGATCCTAAAGCGGATGGGGGGACAGTGGGGCCTTACAGAGGGGAAATGTATAGGCACTGCGATGGGAGGAGTTGATCAGTCTAGCTGCTGCATTCATTACCAATTGAAAGGGGGGGGGGGGGTAGTATGGATTAAGGGGAGGCCTGATAAAATGGAACTGCAATAGTCCAGGTGGGAGATGACTAGGGCATGGACGAGGAGTTTGGTGGTGTCAGGGGACAGGTAAGAGCGGAATCTGGAAAAGTTGCGGAGGTGGCCCTATGTCACTGGTAAGTAATTGAAGATCATAAAACTCTATTGAGAGCAGGAAACTGATAAAGAGAGCACTGTACATAGACTCCGTGCTCCCCAGCATTGCACTGTACATAGATTCTGTGCTCCCCAGCATTGCACTGTACATAGATTCTGTGCTCCCCAGCATTGCACTGTACATAGATTCTGTGCTCCCCAGCATTGCACTGTACATAGATTCTGTGCTCCCCAGCATTGCACTGTACATAGACTCCGTGCTCCCCAGCACTACACTGTACATAGACTCCGTGCTCCCCAGCATTGCACTGTACATAGACTCCGTGCTCCCCAGCATTGCACTGTACATAGACTCCGTGCTCCCCAGCACTACACTGTACATAGACTCCGTGCTCCCCAGCATTGCACTGTACATAGATTCTGTGCTCCCCAACATTACACTGTACATAGACTCCGTGCTCCCCAGCATTGCACTGTACATAGATTCTGTGCTCCCCAGCATTGCACTGTACATAGATTCTGTGCTCCCCAGCATTGCACTGTACATAGATTCTGTGCTCCCCAGCATTGCACTGTGCATAGATTCTGTGCTCCCTAGCATTACACTGTACATAGACTCCGTGCTCCCCAGCATTGCACTGTACATAGATTCTGTGCTCCCCAGCATTACACTGTACATAGACTCCGTGCTCCCCAGCATTGCACTGTACATAGATTCTGTGCTCCCCAGCATTACACTGTACATAGACTCCGTGCTCCCTAGCATTACACTGTACATAGACTCCGTGCTCCCCAGCATTACACTGTACATAGACTCTGTGCTCCCCAGCATTGCACTGTACATAGATTCTGTAGGAACGCTTTGAACAGGGAATCCCTCTCCTGTATTTACCCTCTGACATAGCGACAAATATTGGGCTATAGTGTAGCGGTGTGGGGGCAGAGAGCGGCGGTGTGGGAACACAGAGGCATGTTATGAGGCAGAGAACATGCCTCCAGGGTTCCGCTGGAAGAAGCACCGGGTAAATAAAACTACGTTTATGTTTTGGCCTTGTGAGTCCTTTGAGCCTGGTACACTCCTTCAATTTTACCACCTCCATGTAGTATGAGGGCCTGATAAAATGGAACTGCAATAGTCCAGGTGGGAGATGACTAGGGCATGGACGAGGAGTTTGGTGGTGTCAGGGGACAGGTAAGAGCGGAATCTGGAAATGTTGCGGAGGTGGCCCTATGTCACTGGTAAGTAATTGAAGATCGAAAAACTATTGAGAGCAGGAAACTGATAAACAGAGCACTGTACATAGACTCCGTGCTCCCCAGCATTGCACTGTACATAGACTCCGTGCTCCCCAGCATTGCACTGTACATAGACTCCGTGCTCCCCAGCACTACACTGTACATAGATTCTGTGCTCCCCAGTATTGCACTGTACATAGATTCTGTGCTCCCCAGCATTACACTATACATAGACTCCGTGCTCCCCAGCATTGCACTGTACATAGATTCTGTGCTCCCCAGCATTGCACTGTACATAGATTCTGTGCTCCCTAGCATTACACTGTACATAGACTCCGTGCTCCCCAGCATTACACTGTACATAGACTCCGTGCTCCCCAGCATTGCACTGTACATAGATTCTGTAGGAACGCTTTGAACAGGGAATCCCTCTCCTGTATTTACCCTCTGACATAGCGACGAATATTGGGCTATAGTGTAGCGGTGTGGGGGCAGAGAGCGGCGGTGTGGGAACACAGAGGCATGTTATGAGGCAGAGAACATGCCTCCAGGGTTCTGCTGGAAGAAGCACCGGGTAAATAAAACTACATTTATGTTTTGGCCTTGTGAGTCCTTTAAGCCTGGTACACTCCTTCAATTTTACCACCTCCATGTAGTATGAGGGTCAACAGATTTTGAATTCTAGGAACAGATTTTGTAGGTAAGCTCTGTAGTAACAGGGAGGTGGTAGAATTGGTCAGTGACGGTGTGTACCAGGCTTAGGACTTAAAGAGAGGCTGAAGCCAATAAAAATACCTGTTTTTATTGCCCATTAATGTTAAGCAATAAGATCCTAGCTAAAACAGTACATTCCTGCGGCAGAACGAGATATTAATACCCCCCAAATCGTGGATTTTGCTGCCCGGGGAGGCAGAGCTTTGCGCTGCAGCTCTGCCTCTAGTCCAATCAATATCCTCCTCTCCCCTCTCAGTGAAAGAAGACTGAGAGGGGCGGGGAGAGGCAGAGATTGGCGGGGATTGACGCGAGCAAAGGCAGAGCTACTGCGCAAAGCTCTGCCTCTACCAGGAAGGAGCCCCGAATTTTGCCCCTGGGGATTTCGGGGGGGGGATCAAGACCTTGTTCTGCCATGGGAATGCAGCGTTTCAGCTAGGATCTTATTGTTTAACATAAATGGCCAGTAAAAATTGGTATTTGTCTTGGCTTCAGACTCTCTCTAAGCCTCGTAAACACCTTGAATTTTGATTGGCCAATTTTACCACTTTCATGTAGTAGGAGCACCAACAGATTTTGAATACTATGAAAAGATTGTGTAGGTAAGCTCCAATCGTTAACCTATCAAATTTGAAGGTGTATACTTACCTGTAATCTGAAAAAAGTGCATTAAAACAACTGAAAAATGATTCAATGAAGAGCAGTTGGCCTATGTACGCCTTCATGCCACTGGTACATCATTGAGTTAAGCAAAGCAAGTGTGAAAAGAAATAAAGTATAAACTTATTCTATGAAGATATTCCTGGTTGGCCTGGACAAATTTGTTGATACTCCTGTCTGTTGAGACCAGAAAGACAATGCTAGATAAACCCGTTAAGGCTGAGGGCTATAAGACCTTCTCCATTTAGTTTGATGGTCCCGTAACAAAAGGATACAAACAATATGAAGAGGTTTAAGGTCCATGGGACTGTGGCCAACCCATTCCAGCCACAAGAGGAAAGTCGACCAATCAATAGGTGGACAAAAAGCCAAGTACAACTTCAAAATCCAAGCTGAGATCCAAGGTCCATCAGAGTCTGCTCACTTCAACAGTGGCTTCCTGAGTGACAGAAGGGGTCAGTGGAACAACAACCTGGAGGACTCCACTGCTGAAAGCAAAGCCTAAAGGGCAGACTGGAATATGCTAAATGCATATTAAAAAGACATCATGTTTCTGAAAGAATGTCCTCTGTACAGGTGAGGCAAAACTGGAGCTTTGTGTCCAGTCATATCAACTCTTATGTCCCCAGATGATAGCCTGGAAAGAAAAGAATAGCATATCAACTATGAAACTAGGAGAAGGCTTGATCCTATTTTGGGGCTGCATTTGGTATGGGAAATATTAAAGGGAACCTAAACTGAGAAGGATATGGATTTTTCCTTTTAAAATAGTAACAATTATGCCAGACTCTACACATGTCATTAGCTTATTTGCTGATGACGTGGCATTAGTACTCACTAAACCCTTAATTTCCCTCCCAGCTGTGCTACAAGAACTTCAGGACTTTGCTTTAGTTTCTTATTATAAGCTAAACCAAACAAAATCATATGTACTAGGTCTCAACGTACCACCAGACTTGGAAAAATTACTGAAGACCTCATATCCTTTCCCTTGGTCCGACACCTCGGTTCAATACCTGGGTATCCACCTCCCACAACATACCAGCGACCTCTTTAAATTTAACTATGTTCCCCTCCTAGCACAAATTAGAAAGGAATCTCAAGAGTTGACAAAATTTACACTATCTTGGTCAGGAAGGATCGTATCCTTTAAAATGTTCCTACTGCCAAAGATTTTGTATGTCTTTAGGACATTGAATATCCCGCTATATAAATCTTATTTTAACGACTTTAAGAAACTAATTAATCAGTTTATATGGAAGGGTGGTAGAACAAGAGTGGCATATAATACTATGACTCTTCCAAAAAAACAAGGAGGGATGGGTCTCCCTAACATCGAAGTATATTACCACGCCACAAATTTAGAAATGGCAAGATATTGGTGGTCTAACCCTCCACATAAAATATGGCTGTCACAAGAACAAGCTTTATTACAAACAGACCTGCGAGATATCCTATCTAGTATTCTCATAGGCCATAAATCCTTGACCTCAGATTTTCCCTCTATTAAAGCAACCCTCTTATCTTGGGAGTACTTTTGTAAATATCCCCCCAAGACTGGGAACTCACTCACACCTCGTATACCTCTCACTACTATACAATTATTAACTCCTGATTTATCACTCACCGGCTGGAAAGCGCGAGGCATCCTCTCCTTAAATGCCTTATACAAAGGTTTAGATATTAAGTCCTTCCAGGAGCTCCGAACACAATTTGAGCTGCCAGACTCATATTATTTTGCATATTATAGAATTTTCAATCTTCTCAATTCAAAAAAAATATATATCCCAGATGTCAATGAACATATTCTCACGCTACTGAATTCTAAACAACATCCCACAGGTGGTACGGGTGTATGGTATACATATCTTCTATCGCCCAATCAATCTCCATTGCAAAAATATCTACAGACTTGGTCATATGATATTAATTTGACCATTTCATTACAACAGATTCTCCGGGCAAATAGAATACTTTTGCAATACTCCAAATGCAATTCCCATTGGGAACAATTTCAAAAAATATTTTTTCGATGGTATATAACACCTAGGAAATTGGCAAAATTTTCCCCATCTGGGTCAGATATATGCTGGAAGTGCAATACAGAGACAGGTACCCTGATCCACATGCTCTGGGAATGCCCATCAGTATCCCAATTCTGGTCAGAGATTAAAACAATAATTCGGACGCATTATGACCCGTCCTTTATGCTCTCTCCACAACTAGCTATCTTATTGATTGACATTGAGAAGATTGACACTGCTCACCGACAGATAATTTTACATATCCTTATGGCAGCTCATCATATCATTACCTCTAACTGGAAATCTCAGGAGACCCTGAGCTTAGATCACCTTATAGCCCTGGTAACCCAAAATATGATTATGGAACGTAATTTAAAAAACAGACAATCCCCGAATAGACCCTATACTACACTACCAAACAGCTGGAAGACATTGTTCAGTAAAGTGTAATATTTCATTTATACATGTTAAAGCTATTTCATCGCCACTCAGATGTTAAGTTATTAGGCTCAATTGTGCCAGTTTTACCCGGCTGCTGTTTACATTGGTGTTTGTTTCTTAGTTGAGTTTTAATATGTTAGATGCAATAAGAAAGTGTACTTTAATCTTCTATATTCAGAAATAAGATATGGCCTATACTGGGTGGTCATATGCATCCTACCATGATAGGTGTGCAGCTAGTCCAGCCGCAGAGGCCTTGTTAATGGACGGCTAGGATACCAATATTCTTGGTAATATACTGTATACTTTCATTTCAGTATTGTTGAAAATAGTGTTTTTTATGTTTGAACCTACCAACATTGAAACTACTTCATGACATCAATGTTGTTATAATACATGTACTGTTGATAAAGATAAAACAATAAAAATCTTTGTTGAAAAAAAAAAATAGTAACAATTGCCTGACCGTCCTGCCGATCCTGTGTCTCTAATACTTTCAGCCACAGCCCCTCAACAAGCATACAGATCAGGTGCTCTGACTGAAGTCAGACTGGATTAGCTGCATGCTTGTTTCAAGTCTGTGATTCAGTCACTGCTGCAGCCAAAGAGATCAGCAGTGCTGCCAGGCAACTGGTATTGTTTAAAAGGAAACATCCATATCCCTCTCAGTTTAGGTTCCCTTTAGGTCTGTATGGGAAAAAGTTGAATCTCAAGACTATCGAGATGTTTTGGATCATCTTTAGTGCCTTCAGTCAGAAATCTGTGTCTCAGTTGCAGGTAAAGAATCCTCCAATGGGATAATGACCCAAAACACACAAGTGTTCAAAAAACTCCTAACGAAAAACACTACACTATTCTGAAGTGGCCTTTTATTGCAACCAGATTTTATTTTAAATCTACGGAGAGGATTTAAACATGCGGCTTAGAGAAGAAACTTTTCAAACATGACACAGCCTGAGTCGTTTTCACGGGAAAACTACGGCATCTCATGACAGATGCAGAAATTTTACTAAGAGCCCTCAAGCAAAACTCCTAAGAGGTCTGAGAAATCTCCATCAGAAAGACTCAACAGCTTTGTATAGAAAGAGGCAAAGGAGTCGACTGCCTGTGACTGACCCAGTCCAAAGAAAAAAAACACTACACTATTCTGAAGTGGCCTTTTATTGCATCCAGATTTTATTTTAAATCTATGGAGAGGATTTAAACATGCGGCCTGGAGAAGAAACTCTTCAAAAATGGCACAGCCTGAGTAGTTTTCACGGGAAAACTACGGCATCTCATGACAGATGAAGCAATTTTACTGAGAGCCCTCAAGAAATAGCCTCCATAACTGCCCTGAGTAAAGGGAGGAACCAGAACAAAATCAAACTCCCAAGAGGTCGGAGAAATCTCCATCAGAAAGACTCAACATCTCTGTATAGAAAGAGGCGGAAGAGACAACTGCCTGTGACTGACCCAGTTGCCAATCCCAGGAGCACGATTTTTTCCACTTACTAGACTCTGTCTTTCGCTGTGGAGAGGAGATATGACTGACATATAGTTTTATCAGAGGGTACAGGTTTATCACAAGCCCAGGAAAGGTACTTCTGAGGACTGTAGTACGGTCTGATACATCACATCTTGGTGATTTTAATAGCTACAACTGGAAGACTGACAGTATGTTCTGTGAAGGACCTCTGTTAAGGTCAGAAGACCAGGAGTAATACTTTCTGTAATATATGGAGTGAGTACGGCTTCTGTATCAGCAGCCGTGCCTCGGAGGTTCACATGTGCTGGATGAAGTTTGCCCAGAGGACTGTAGAGCTGACATGGAGTGCTAACCAATGTCAATATGAGAGCGTGCTCATATTGCGCTGAAAAAAAATTAAACGGTGGCAAAGAAAAAAACATGGTGAGTACCAGCTGTGTTCCCCTTCTTCAGTAGGTTGGTCAATAGAAAGCACTGGATCCATGTTTGGGAACCAAAACGAGTGCATTGGAGAACTGTGTAACACTCTGGTGGGCAGAAAATACAGCAGTCTGCATGAAACAACACTGGCAAGCTGGCAGCATAGGCAAGGAGCACCTAAATGGCAGAAGCTCTAATCTGCTGATGATGGGTTCCATCAGAATGAAAAGCAAGCCGGCATCGGATCTTCATGCTGAGGATCTCCCAGTGTAATCCTCAACATGAAGTTTTGTGATATACGAGGAGTCCACTGTCATTGCTATTGAGATATTCACCAAAAGTAGACTGGGCGCCATTTTGGACATGGGTTAGGATGGCATGGACCAGAAAACAGACTCATTATCTAAACAAGTAATCTGATGATAAAGCATCTTCAAGACAAAAATGACAAATACCATGGTGCTGGTTTACTGAACAGGCAGAGCCGAGATTTGAACCCTGGTCTCCTGTGTCAGAGGCAGAGCCCTTGACTATTACACTATCCAACCACAGCTTCATGAGAAGTGTAGCCCCCCCCCCCCCCCATCCTTCCGAAGACCAGAACCAGTGCACTTAGGGACTAAGCAGGAAGTAGACACTCCAGATTTATTGCAGGATTCGTATCAGCTGTAACAGAAATGGTTTTCTTTAAAGATTATTATGCTGTTTCTTATCTTTAAGAGCAGAGGAGAAGTTCTGAGTTCAGGTCCGCTTTAAAGGCCGTTAGGAAAATATTTAGCCAGAGCTTTACCTTGCATTAAGCACCTGGCCTCCCGGATTAAGGAAGAGTCCGGTTTATAAGTCACGGTAGAGCGTGAATGTGGCGGTCCCCGTGTCATGCGGCGCGGTAGTGAAACGGAGGCAGACGGACTCAGGTGTGATGAAGATCATGTGAAAGTCTCGGTGTTTGCTCTTGATGGGGATTGATGAGATCGGCCAGGCAGACCTTTGCAGCTATTTGTACAGGCTGAGCCTCTTGTTTGAAGATCGCTCTCTGGTACGGCGATGGAGCGTGAACCTCTACCTGACATTTCTAAAATTGCTTTGCTCCCCGGGTCCCGGAACGCGTCCGCCGCCGCTGACCATGTGGCAATCTTTATAGTGAGCAATATTTAATATTTCCTGCGGCTCCAGGTAAAATGTGCCGATTGGCGGCATGAAAAGGAGCAGAAAGGGGAAATAAATAATAAAGGGTCACCCCGCAGGGAAGAATAGATCTGACCCTTCATGTAAGCATTTATGTATTACCACGAAGCACAGTGCCGCATTCAGTCTCTCCCCCAAAGAGCTTACTATCGGAAGTTAAAGCAAACCTGAATATTGCCCACTTGAGTCATAGAGAAACATGGATATTACCTTGCACATCAGTTGTCTTTTCAGTTATAACTGACAGCAACTGATACATAACCGACAGCAAATGATATATTACAGTTCTGAAATAATATTGACAGAACTGGAAGCATCTCTGCAACCTCGACAGAGCAGCTAATTTGTAAACACAGGATGTTAACCCTATGTCTGCTTCCATGAAAGCAGGAAGTAGATACCTTGCAGATTTATTGCAGAATTTGTATCAGCTGTAACAAAGACTTTTTCTTTAAAGGTTATTACGCTGTTGCTTATCTTTTAGAGCAGAGAGGAAGTTATGAGTTCAGGTCCCCTTAAAAGTGTACCGGAGGGGACGTGACATGATGAGATAAAGGTGTATGTACAGTTCAAAACATTAATAACCAGACTGTTTTTCTTGTTTTATTTCGCTGCCTGAAAGAGTTAATTTCAAGGCATGGAAGTGACAGCTTCTGTCTTGTTGGCACCTTGTCGGGAATATAGTAAACGCCACTGATGAGCAACTTACAGCCATAAAAGTTTTCCTGGCACAATACAACTTCTGAGGGCAGGGAGAGATAAAATACATGGACTGTTGACCTCTTTCCAACTCAGGGACACTTAATAGGCTGCCACTGAGTAGAGACAGTAAAAGATTCAATCTACTTTGTAAATGTTTAAATATAAAAGAAAACTCTGGGAAACTTTAAAAAAAAGTCCTTTTTACGAGTAGGAGGATAAATAGAATTGTTTATCTCATCAGTTTATTTTCACCTCTGGTTCACTTTAACCACTTAAGTCTATCTGGGCGGATATATCCATCCAGATAGACTGTGCTGCTGCCACTGGCTGAGGCGCGCGCTCCCGCTGCCTGCCGTTACCCCCCTGATCAGTGAATGGGAATATAATTCCCATTCACCGATCTAAGTCCCCCGCAGAAAAACCGACGGCCTCTAATCAGAGAGTGCGGTATTTCTGCAAAAAAAAAAAAAAGTTTCCCAGCCTCCTTGTAGTTCCTGGAAGCGTGATCGTAGGCTTCCAGGACTTTTTTTGACTGTGGCCATCTTGTGGCCAAATAGTAAACTACACCCACATACATTTTTTACATTTAAAATTATGTTTCCCTCCCACACCAAAAATTACCCAAATACTTTTTTTTATTAAAAAAATAAATAAAAAAATTGCAATTAAAAAAAAAAAAAAAACAACAAATAGTTACCTAAGGGTCTGAACTTTTTAAATATACATGTCAAGAGAGTATCTTATTATATTTTTTAAAATTATAAGCTTGTAAATAGTGATGGATGCAAATTGAAAAAATGCACCTTTATTTCTAAATAAAATATCGGCGCCATAAATTGTGATAGGGACAAAATTTAACCACTTCGCCATACCTGGACGCATATATCCGTCCAGATAGGCAGTGGTGCTGCAGCCGTGTGGTGCGCGCGATCGGGCGTGCACGCTCCCGCTGCCTCCCGCTGCCCCCCCGATCAGTGAATGGGAATATAATTCCCATTCACCGATCTAAGTCCCCGGCAGAAATACCGACGCTTTCTCATCAGAGAGCGTGGTATTTCTGCCCCCAGGAAACTTCTTCTCTTCATTTTAGTTCCTAGATGCGACATCGTTCGCATCTAGGAATTTTTTGAATGTGGCCATCTTGTGGCCAAATAGTAAACTGCACCCACATACCTGTATTGAATAAAAAAATACATTATATTACATCTAAAATTGGCTATTTACCTCCCAAACTAAAATTACCCAAATACATTTTTGTATTAAAAAAAAAAATAAAAAAATTACAATTAAAAAAAAAACTACATAAATAGTTACCTAAGGGTCTGAACTTTTTAAATATACTTGTCAAGAGAGTATCTTATTAAATTTTTTAAAATTATAAGCTTGTAAATAGTGATGGACGAAAATTGAAAAAAATGCACCTTTATTTCTAAATAAAATATCGGCGCCATAAATTGTGATAGGGATGTAATTTAAATGGTGTAATAAGCGGGACAAGTGGGCACATAAAATGCATGGGTTTTAATTACTGTAGCATGTATTAATTTTAAACTATAATGGCCAAAAACTGAGAAATAATGATTTTTTTCCATTTCTATCTTAATCTTCCTGTTAAAATGTATTTACAGTAAAGTGGCTCTTAGCAAAATGTACTACTTAAAGAAAGCCTAATTAGTGGCGGAAAAAACGAGATATAGATCAATTAATTTTGATAAGTAGCGATAAAGTTATTAGCGAATGAATGGGAGGTGAACATTGCTCGGATGCATAAGATTTTCGAAGCTGTAGGCTGAAGTGGTTAAACGGTGTAATAACCGGGACAAATAGGCAAATAAAATACATGAGTTTTAATTATGGTAGCATGTATTAATTTTAAACTAGAATGGCCAAAAACTGAGAAATAATGAATTTTTTCCATTTCTTAATCTTCCTGTTAAAATGGATTTAGAAAAAAAATAATTCTTAGCACAATGTACTACCCAAAGAAAGCCTAATTAGTGGCGGAAAAAACAAGATACAGACCGATTAATTGTGATAAGTAGCGATTATTGGCGAATGAATGGGAGGTGAACATTGCTCGGATGCATACGATTTTCGACACTGTAGGCTTAAGTGGTTAAAGAGACTCTGAAGCGGTTAAGAATGTTTGCCCCTGCTAAAACGCCGCTATCCCACGGCAGAACGAGGGGTTTTTACCCCTCAAATCCCCTGGGGCACATTGCGGGGCTCCTTCCCCATAGAGGCAGATCTGCCTCCATATGCGTCAACCGGCATTGATTGACGCCTCTCCCAGTCTTCTTTCACTGAGAGGGAGGCAGGAGGAGGCGGAGATCCATGGGCAGATTGACGCGAATTGAGGCGGAGCTACAGCGCTAAGCTCTGCCTCCCCGGGCAGCAATATCCACGACCAGAAAAGTTGTGGACTTTTGCCCTAGGATTTGGGGGGTAAAGACCTGCTGCGGGATAGCGGCGTTTTAGCAGGGGCCAACATGCTTTACCTAAATAAATGGTAAAAAGCCATTTTTTAAGTGGCTTCAGAATTTCTTTAAGCAATCTGTTTCTCTAATTATCTCCTGCTTGATTCCAGTTGCACAAGTACATACAAAAAAAAAAGTATGGATCACAAATGTCCTTCTTTAGTACCTGATCCAATTACTTTTCATGGCGTTATAATAATAATGAAGACCGCCCCTTCTCCCCCTCCATCTCTTGGCCTGCATCACTTTATCCCACCATGCCAGGCAATCTCAATTTGTAATTATCGTCTAATTTAAACGAGAATAGCTGACTGGGTCAATTGAGGGGAGAAAAAATACATATTAGCGTGTTCCCAGCACAGCGGCCTGAGCTGGCATTTTGCGACTTAATCTTCACAGCCGGAGTTAATAAATCTCTTCTCATTCTGTCACCCGTCTTTATTAAGACAGAATTAAGTTGGACATGCAGGGAAAAAAACTCCGAAAGAACAATACCGCGTCTTCTCACTTCCCTCGTCTGCAAACAGCGAATGATTCACTGCGCAAATCGGCTATCTGCCTGCCCTGTTTGTCATTGGCAGGCGGAGGAACAGGGACCAAAATCAACCACAACAGACTTCAAAGGCGGCGCGGACAAGGCGAAAAGGCTTATTCCCCGTTCGGTTGCGAAATTTAGAACGCGTCGCTCAGATCGCCCGAGTGGTATTAAGAAGATGCAAGGCTTGTGAGCTGACAGTTCATTACACGCCGAGGGGATTAATCGAGATCGGTGGCAGAATTTAAAATATTAGGATTAAATCTTAGAGTAAAGACTATGCCAAGTGCTTTGTGCATCTAAACCGGACACTTATAAAAGAGCACATATTGACGAGGCGCTGGTTATTTTGCGGGTCATGCCAGTAGTAAAATATCCGTAATATACAGCTAACCTCCTTGGCGGTAACCCCGAGTCAGGCTCATGGTGGGAAAAAAGAATCCAGGAGCGGTAATCCCGAGTCTGACTAGGGGTAGCCTGGGAGGTATGGGGAGTTACTTCTAAAGGGGCCCATACACCTAACGATTTTCCTGCTGATATACAGCCGTTTCGATCACAGTGATCGAAACGGCTGTGAAATCGCCGCGCACACCGCTGACAGAACGATCGATTTCCGTCCAAAATCAATCGTTCCCATCGACCCATCCGTGCTGAAGATTTTTCTCGGCCGCCGGCGGGTCGGGAGTGCGTCGTTAGCGGCGTTCGAATGCCCGACGACCGACGCAATACTGCGGTAATACATTACCTGCTCCAGCCGGCGCGAGTCCCCTGGTCTTCTTCTCTGCTTCGGGCTAGAAAGCTACATAGAACTTCCTGTCCCGGCAGGAAGTTTAAACAGTAGAGCACCCTCTACTGTTTAAACTTCCCCTGGACAGGAAGTTCAGTAGCCGGAGCGGAGAAGAAGACCAGGGGACTCGCGCCGGCCGGAGCAGGTAACGTATGCGCGGGGGGGGGGGGGGGGGGGAGGGCGGCCGCAGCTCCACCGATTGTGATCGGTTTCAGGCTGAAATCTGTTCACAATCTGTTTGCAGTAAAGGTGGCCATACGATCCCTCTCTAATCAGATTCGATCAGAGAGGGATCTATCTGTTGGTCGAATCTGATGGCAAATCGACCAGTGTATGGCCACCTTTACTCACCTATCCCGGGATCCAGACACTGGCAGCCATTCTTCTTCCGGTCCTCGGAGGCTCTGGATGCCTCGGGCAAGATCACTGTTTGATGTCATGATGACAGATGGTGATCTCACTACAGGGTTACAGTGCTACCCAGAGGACAAAGGGAAAATTGTAGCACTGGATCCCATGGTGTCATAAAACAAGTGTGAAAAAAAGAAAAAAACACATAAATCCAGGCACGTCACCTCAAGTCAGGACATTTAAATAGTGTTTCCAGAATGAAGCAGGCACACCATCCGTCATCAAATGTAGGGGTGCTTGGCGAAGTGGTATAGGCAGTACCACATTCAAGTAAGTCCAGAAGTATCACCAGCACACCACAAGTTTACAGCACACCTTTTATTGTGCCAGTCTCCACAATAGTCCAACAATTGTTTCGATTGCAGAGCAGGGCCCCCCTTTATCAAGGCATGTGGTTACACTGCACGTTACAAAACAATTACTATACATAGGCATCTAATCCCTAATACCCCACCTGTAAAAAGTGACCTCACAATGACATCATGATAATTAGCATAGGTAAACACAATCTAGCTTTGCATAATACAAACAATCAAAATGCTTTTTCCAATGAATATACATCACTGAGTGCACACTGAGTTATGGGTAGAGTAGCACAGTGTGCACTCAGTGGTGCATATTCATTGGAAAAAGCATTTTGATTGTTTGTATTAGATTGTGTTTACCTATTTATCATGATGTCATTGTGAGGGCACTTTTTACGGGTGGGGTATTAGGGATTAAATGCTTATATATAGGCCTCAATTCACGGATTTTATCAAACGTTTATCAAACACTTTATCAAACGTTTGATAATTTACCTCATGGGTAAAATCTCATTTTGAATTCACTAAGGTGTTATATATTTGTTGAACGTTTTATCGGTAAAACATTCGATAAATATATAACACCTTATTGACTTTAACCACCTGAGCGGTCTGGACGAGCTCAGCTCGTCCAACACCGCCAGAGGCTGCCGCTCAGGCCCTGCTGGGCCGATTTTAATGAAATAAAAAGCAGCACACGCAGCCGGCACTTTGCCAGCCGCGTGTGCTGCCTGATCGCCACTGCAGCGCAGCGATCCGCCGCGTGCAGCGGCGAAAGAGGGTCCCCCCAGCCGCCCGAGCCCAGCATAGCCGGAACAAACAGTTCCGGCCAGCGCTAAGGGCTGGATCGGAGGCGGCTGACGTCAAGACGTCGGCTGACGTCCATGACGTCACTCCGCTCGTCGCCATGGCGACGAGGTAAGCGAAACACGGAAGGCCGCTTATTGCGGCCTTCCGTGTTAATTCTGGCTGCCGGAGGCGATCGGAAGAACGCCTTCGGAGCGCCCTCTAGTGGGCTTTCATGCAGCCAACTTTCAGTTGGCTGCATGGAATAGTTTTTTTTTTATTTAAAAAAAACCCTCCCGCAGCCACCCTGGCGATTTTATCAGAACGCCAGGGTGGTTAAAAGTAGATTTTACCCATGAGGTAAATTATCAAATGTTTGATAAAGTGTTTGATAAACGTTTGATAATGTTCCGTGAATTGAGGCCATAGTAAGTGTTTTGTTACGTGCAGTGTAACCACATGCCTTGATAAAAGGGGACCCTGCGCGGCCCTCGAAACAATTGTTGGACTATTGTGGAGACTGGCACAATAAAAGGTATGCTATAAACTTGTGGTGTGCTGGTGATACTTCACGGTATTTAACCTCCCTGGCGGTAAGCCCGAGCTGAGCTCGGGTTAAGTCGCCGCGGAGGATTTTTCAGGCCCTGGTGGGCTGATTTGCATTTTTTTTTTTTTTTTGTTACACGCAGCTAGCACTTTGCAGCTGGGTGTACAAACCGATTCGCCGCCGCTCCGCACCGATTAGCCGCTACCCGCTGTGCCGCCCCCCCCAGACCCCTTGCGCAGCCTGGCCAATCACCGCCAGGCAGCGCTAAGGGGTGGATCGGGACTCCTTCCGACGCCATGACATGGATGACGCCATCCCGATCATCGGCATGGCGACGGGGGAAGCTAAACAGGAAATACCGTTCTGAACGGGATTTCCTGTTTGCTCTGATCGCTGGAGGCGATCGCAAGGGGAGGGGGGATGCCGCTGCACAGCAGCTATCATGTAGCTAGCGCTAGGCTAGCTACATGATTTAAAAAAAAAAAAAAAAAAAAAATTAAAAGTGCTGCGCCGCCCCCCTGACGATTTTATTGTAACGCCAGAGGGGTTAAATAAGTTATTAAGGAGTTGCTAAAGGGGGTGTGGCCAGAAAGGCAAAAAACAGTTAACCCTTTGCAAACTTGCATGCAAATGTTTAATCAAATGCATTCACAGGAATCAATCATCCAGGTACCACTGCTGTCCCTACAGCTAAGTTAAAAGCCGGGGGCTTAGTTACAAAAGAATGCATCCTTATGCTTAGTCACCTACACTGCGCAGAAGTACCCAGGTAAACATAGGTGTCCTAACTCTGGCCCTGTAACATGCATAGTGCAGACATGCAAACACATTCATTGCATAAAACCTATCTAAAAGATTAGGAGCACATATCCTGATGTCCTCTCCTGTTGGTGTGTGCACGGGGTACATGAATATTTAGTTAGCTCCCTTGAGAGTTTAGTCTGATGCACTATCTGTCCCAGGAGAGGATGTCAGGATGTGTACTCCTAATCTGTTAGATAGGTTTCATGCAATGAATGTTTGCAGGTCTGTACTATGCCTGTTATAGGGCCAGAGTTAGGACCCCTACAAATACCTGGGTACCTCTGCGCAGTGTAGGTGACTAAGGAAGAGAATGCATTCTTTCGTAACTAAGACACCGGCTTTTAACTTAGCTGTAGGGATAGCAGTGGTGCCTGGATGCCTGTATCCTGTAAATGCATTTGTTTGAACATAAAACGAGTGTGGCCATCATGTTCTTCACAAGCGTAACAAGTGCAGCCACAAAACACCTGATCTGAAGTATGGTCCACTATATCGGAGGAAGGGAAGGTTAGTAGCTGGGCCCCTTACAGCTCTGGGGCCCCTGCAATTGCAGGGGCTGCTCCCAAATAGTTACAACCCCCCAGGTGTACTTTAAATAAAGGAGTGGATTTTGCGCATAAATATTCAGAAGATACAGTGAGTCTAATGCCCGGTACACACCATGCAATTTCCCGTCAGATAAACGGGATAAATAGATTCTTTCCTCCTAGGTCCGATCCGATTTCCGATTGTTTATCCAATCACTTCTATACAAATCCAGGGCCGGTCCGCCCCATGATGCCAAGTGAGACGACTTCCTCAGGCGGCAGAAGTCTGGGGGGAGCACCAGCCAGAAACAGGAAGTGAAGAGCGTTCCTGGCCAACCTATACTGGAGGCAACTGTACCGCTACCAATACTGGGGGCGCCTACACCTTGGAATCCTACCATTACTGAAGGTGTTTTTTGGGGGGCTCACCACAGCTGTAACGCGCGGTGAAAATCATTCCAATTTTTTTTGGGGGGGGGGGGGCCTTATTGGGAGCACCAGATCGGACCTGCTGGAAATAATCAATTCGACCCATCTATCTAACGGGAGACAGCATGGGGTGTACCAGGCATGGAATAAAATAAATGTAATTTTAGTTTCCATTGTTGATTCGATGAAAACAGCCGGTACTTTCCTGATCGTCCCTCGTAGATAAGGAGAGATAATTCATGAGATAAATGTGAATCAGCCTCTCTGTGTTTACATTGTTGCTACATTCCCTTCTCGGCTTTTGCTTCATAAACACTGGAATCTATGTTGTGTTTTTAGATTTCACTGGAAGCTCCCTCAGAGATGGTTAATCCGTGAATGTGTGTTTTCTGTCTCTCGCCACCCCCCCCTTCCCCCCCGGCGGGAGAGAGGACCCCTCCATAGCAGCGTGGAAACCCTGTGCACAGGTCACACACAGTCTTCAACAGGACTTTGGTTTTAGCCTCATTAATTGTGGTAAATATGCTCTGTTTACCCATGGTGGGTGACAGGGAGCAGATGTAGGCAGCGTGTTGGAAAAATGTGCCGAGTTCATGACCCCAATAGAGAAAACCTACACACAAACCAACCGCTGACAGGTAAGGTGAATAATAATATCCCTTATCTCATTACTATAGCACCTGCCAATGTGCATAAAGGTGTATACTCACCTAATGATGGATCAGGCAATCTGAAAACTGTGCGTCCCCCAATCCTTCTTCCATGTGGAGCACCCCATCCAATTCCTTTGTGCAGCCCCCTCGTCCATGTCTAACCTCCATGTACAGCAGCCTCCTTTATTTCTATACTGTTTGGGCAGTAGCTCTCTACCGTGTTTCCCTAAAAATAAGACAGTGCCTTATATTTATTTTTGCTCCAAACGTTGTGCTAAGGCTTATTTTCAGGGGATGTCTTATATTTCTATGAACACACAAGTTCCTGTGCTGTGTGTCCTCCTGACTTCTCCACTGTGCCGCCTCTTCCTCGGCTGGATCCACCTTTTGGGTGCTCCTGTGTCCCCTTGTACTTCTAGTGTCCTCCTGGTGTCCCCCTCTGTACCCTAAACTCCTGTGTCCCATGTAACCCTGTCTTCCTAGTGTCCCCTGTGTTCTCCAATGTCCCCCTGCTTCATCCTCTTACCCCTAGTTCCATGCCGCGCTGCACCCTGTATCCTGCGATGTCCCCCTAATCCTCTTCTTACCCCCAGCTCTCTGCTGCTGCGTCCCCGATCTTCAGCCTATGGGAAAGAAGTACGGCAACTTGTGTTTTTACTGGTATGCATAGGACCATGGCTCATTGGACCATGGCTCGGTTATTGGGTTGATCACTGCACTTGCCGAGTAGCAGCGAGTGCATTGATTGGCCCAATGATGGAGCCTTGGTCCTGCCCGTGAGACCCAACAGCTCCAATAGAAACACATTGCCATACTTTTTCACCTTACTGCAGCTAGGGCTTATATTAGGGGTAGGGCTTATATTACGAGCATACTCCAAAGTCCTGCCAGAGCTTACTTTCAGGGAATGTCTTAGTCTTAGGGAAATAGGGTATTTCCTCGTGTTTCTCCTTAATAGTGACCTCTGTTTTCCACTTGCAGCCTCTTCTTCCATATGCAGCAATCCCTTTTCCATGTCTAGCTCCGCCTTGGCCATTTGCCGCCCAAGGCTCGAGCCTTGGTGTCCTTTACAGAAATCTGTCCCTGGTCTTCGTGGCACCAGATACCACCTGACACCTTCTAAAGGTTTTCTGGAGCCCGTGGCTCGATGGTTCAGAGCTCATGAGGTGTCGCAAGAGGGGCTGACACAATAATAGGAAGTTGGATTTTTGTTCTGGCTTATCTGTACATACCCACCATACAATGAAAGCAGGGCACTCTGTCAGGATAGAGTGCATGAATAAATGCTGGAAAGAGGAACCGGAATCTGCTGAGGCCAACAGTTTGTAACCTGATAAACATCACTGGTTAGTTGTGATTACTTAGCAGATGTCATATTTTGTCCTTTCATGTTCCAGAGTCAGGAGGACAGGTCATCACTCTTAGGAGATAATCATCTCTGAAGCAAAACATCCTCCCCACAGACAGTGCACTGGGATGAATCACTATGTCCCTCAGAACACCCAACCAGCTCATGGTGTCCCAGAAGCACTAGGAAAGTATAGGGGACTAAAAGAGCCTAAAAAGTCCTCCTACTAAATGCAATGTTCAGTGTAATTTGCCTTCTTGGAACAGAAGGTATTTGAGATAATTCAGGTTTAAGTGAGCAACTGTGGCTTCCCACAATGCATCACTACTGAATATGCAAATCTCTTTCTGCCCCTGAAGCCAGGCTTACATCCAGAACTGCTGGAGTATAGCAAGCTTATAAATTATACAGACAGAGCCACATCAACCCAACATGCAGACACGGTTCTCCTAATTACACCTGAACTTCTGTTCTCCTTCATGGTGGGGCAGAAGGACAATGAGATTTTGGTTCACAAGAAATGGGCACCAATCACTGCCAAGTGACGCTTTATTGTGCCACTTGCATAGGTCTCACATTCTCAACACAGGCTCCATACGTGTAAACATGTCGGAGTGTTTCCTCGGGGAACTCCGGTTTCCTCCTACAGAGTAACCAAGCAGCTCGGGGTGACCCAAACCACTAGGAAAGTATAGGGGGCTAAAAGAGACCATAAAGCCCTCCTACTAATAAAAGCAATGCTTAGTGTAATTTGCCTTCTTAAAGAAAACCTGTACTGAAAAAAGTTCCCCTGGGGGGTACTCACCTCAGTAGGGGGAAGCCTCTGGACCCTATTGAGGCTTCCCCCGTCCTCCTGTGTCCCACGGTGGTCTCGCTGCAGCCCCCGGAACGCACAGGCGACAAATCCGACAGCCTGTGCAATATTTACCTTTTCTGGCTCCAGCGGGGGCGCTGTTGCGGCTCTTCCCACGGAGATAGGCGAAAATAGCCGATCTCCGTCAGGTCCGCTCTACTGCGCAGGTACAGGAGACTTGCGCCTGCGCAGTAGAGCGGCCCGACGGAGATCGGCTATTTTCGCCTATCTCCGTGGGAAGAGCGGATACTGCGCCTGCGCTGGAGCCAAAAGGTAAATATTTACATTGCCGCTGCTCCGGGAGGATTTTCTCCGCCGCCGTGGGAACGAGGAGGACGAGGGAAGCCTCAATAGGATCTGGAGGCTTCCCCCACCCGAGGTGAGTACCCCCCAGGGGAGGTTTTTTTGTTACAGATTTTCTTTAAAACACAAGTAAACTTGCAATAATTCAGTTTTAAGTGAACATAAAAACATACAGAAAATTCCCCCTAAAATGTGCTCTAGACTACAATGGACATACTGTATGACTATGGTAGGATTAGATTGTGAGCCCCTCTGAGGGGCAGTTAGTGACAAGACTATTAACTTTGTACAGCGCTGCGCAAGATGTCCGTGCTATATAAATACTAAATAACAATAATACTTTCCTTCTTACATGTAATGGACGTGGGAGCGGAGGTGGGTGCTGAGGCACAAGGCGGACCAAACAATGGCCATTTCACGTCTCTAAGAGGCATGGGGCTCGATTCATCAAGACTTATCAAATCAATTACCGACAGCTCGGAAAAATACCGAACTCGATAAGCTGATTTCAGGATTCATCAAAGGTATCTACAGCTGTTAGCGAGCATTCGGTAATCATTCGGTAATGATGCGATATAACGGAGGAAAGTGCAATTCATGAAAATTAAAGTGGGCGTGGTTTAGCGTTACATTTAGGATTAGTTATCTCCTTCACTGCTCTGTCGTTATTCCTGTCAGATCATTGTTGACAGAGAAGATGGAGCCATTTGAATTGGTTATGTATCAGCGGAGAGCGATTCAAAGGTGCAGAAGGGCAAGAATAAGGTCTAGAACCATATCAATTTGCAAGAGAATGGATTTATTTGCTATACCAGGACATCTGTATTTCTCTTGAATCATCTTGTAAGAGAACACAGGCAGTGCCAGGGTTAACTAATTTGCTAGCTGCACTACATTTTTTCAGAAAAGGCTCCTATCAAGCCGCAGCTGGCGAAATTGTGGGATTGTCCCAAGCCACTTCCAGAATCCTGGTCCAGGTGTCGAGCCCTATTCGGAATGTTGCTATGTGGTGTTCAAAGGACTGCTTTTTTACCCACAATTCCACGGGAATCTTATGGCCTTGTGTTAAATTACCGCTGTAAAATGGAAATATCGACACGTTACCGAATGGTTACCAAATTGTTATCGATATTTTATCGAAGTCACACCGAATATGGAAAAACCTTGATGAATACAACCAGGGGCGTACCTAGAAATCCCCGGGCCCCCCTGCAAAAAAAAAAAAAAAAAAAATTCCGCCCCCCCCCCTCCCCCTTCCACAGGGCCCGCTCAGGGACTTTTGGGGGCAGGAGGGGTCGCAGCAGAAGAGGAGAGTGTGGCAGATCGGTGGGGAGGGGGGAAATTCCCCCCCTCCCTCACCTCAGGCTCTCCTCTCAGCGCTCCCCCTCCTGAAATCATTGGTGGCAGCAGGCAGGCAGCAGCGGTGGCGGCAGGATGATACATTACCTCCTTCTCGCTGGAGGACTTCCGTTCTCTAAGAGCAACTTTCTGTTTACACAGGAAGTTGCAAGAAGCTCTTCGAACGGAAGTCCTCCAGCGAGAAGGAGGTAATGTATCATCCTGCTGCCACCGCTGCTGCTGCCTGCCCGCTGCCACCAATGATTTCAGGAGCGGGAGCGCTGAGAGGAGAGCCCGAGGTGAGGGAGGGAGGGGGGAGGAACTTCCCCCCTCCCCACCGATCTGCCGCACTCTCCTCTTATGCTGCGACCCCTCCTGCCCCCAAAAGTCCCCTATTGGTACGCCAGTGAATACAACTAGAAATCGATAAACTTTGAATTCGGTAATTTAACGAACTGGAAAAAGTTATTGCAAAGACAATGATGAATCGAGGCCATGGTCACATACAGGCAGGGCAGTTTCAGTTTATGAAACCACCGACTCAGACTCAAACTCCACAAAATGTTTTCGGACTACAACTCCTCAACTCCACAGCACTGGTGTGTACACACCTTTACAACTGGCTACTGTGCAGCCTTTTTTCGAGATACAGAGTACATGCATATCTCGAGATACAGAGTACATGCATATCTCGAGATACAGAGTACATGCATATCTCGAGATACAGAGTACATGCATATCTCGAGATACAGAGTACATGCATATCTTGAGATACAGAGTACATGCATATCTTGAGATACAGAGTACATGCATATCTTGAGATACAGAGTACATGCATATCTTGAGATACAGAGTACATGCATATCTGGAGATACAGAGTACATGCATATCTTGAGATACAGAGTACATGCATATCTTGAGATACAGAGTACATGCATATCTTGAGATACAGAGTACATGCATATCTTGAGATACAGAGTACATGCATATCTTGAGATACAGAGTACATGCATATCTTGAGATACAGAGTACATGCATATCTTGAGATACAGAGTACATGCATATCTTGAGATACAGAGTACATGCATATCTTGAGATACAGAGTACATGCATATCTTGAGATACAGAGTACATGCATATCTTGAGATACAGAGTACATGCATATCTGGAGATACAGAGTACATGCATATCTTGAGATACAGAGTACATGCATATCTGGAGATACAGAGTACATGCATATCTTGAGATACAGAGTACATGCATATCTGGAGATACAGAGTACATGCATATCTTGAGATACAGAGTACATGCATATCTGGAGATACAGAGTACATGCATATCTTGAGATACAGAGTACATGCATATCTGGAGATACAGAGTACATGCATATCTGGAGATACAGAGTACATGCATATCTTAAGATACATAGTGACATACGGTCGCATGCATGAAAGAAAATAAGTCGTACAATACTTTTAAAAAATTAAATAATCTTACCATATTTTTTCCTAATCTCATTATGTTTTATGGTCCGCTCATTCTTCCTGTAAAAGAATTATAATGCATCATTAAAAAAAAAAAAAATTTATAGAACGACATTAAAAGATGGCTTAAAATGAAATCAACCATGATGATCAGTAATGACTTTTTTGTAAAAAAAAAAAATTAAAGTAATTAAAAAGTAACTTTCCATTTCAGTTTGTAGTCTGCTATCAATTTCTACCACCGGCTGTGAGCACGAACAGCACATATTTTTTTAGCCTGGAGTCTGTTTCAATACAAACAGTCCAGGTCTTTCCTCTTTCTGTGTAAGCAATTATCTGCACAAAGCAGGATGTCCTGTTAGTAATTTTCCCACGTCTGCTCTGATTGAGTGACTGCTATCAGTAAGGGCAAACCCAGCCCGACTCCAAGTATCTCCTTTACTCTTCAGGCCCCTTTTACACAAGTGCGTTCTCATTGCGTTGCGTTACCGGTTTTCACCACAGGGTAAGCTATGGGCCCTTTAACACTGGTGTGGTGCGGCATTTTACTGCAGCCTACCACTAGGGCAATGAAAGTCCATGGGGGAATTCACATTCACATCAAGTACCCTATCTAACGCCAGCGCATACCTACGTTACCGTGTGGCTCCTGCGGTGACCTGCGGCAGACCGGAAGTCATGCAAGTCTATTGCGACGCACATGTGTTTAACTGCTTAACGACTGCATTCACGCATTGGCGTGAATGCAGCGGCAGCCCCAGGACCGCCTAACGCCAATTGGCGTATAGACCTGTGGGCGCATCTACCAGCAGCAATCGCCACCATTAGACTGTTAGACAGCAAAACCGCTGTCTATTTACTTTGTACAGCGCTGCGATCTACAGCAGTGCTGCACTGGGGACAGCCGTATCATCCGGCTGTCCCCTGGGGAGGTATGAGAGCGAAATTAATGAAAAAATACAAATTTTTATAAAAAAAACTGTAATAAATTAATTAAATAAAAGAAAAAAAAAAAACACTGCCTGCAGCAGCGATCAGAGCCCACCAGCAGAAAGCCCTGTTGGTGGGCAGAAAAGGAAGGGGGGATGTGAAATCAATTGTGTCCTGAGGTGTACGGCCCTACAGCTAAACCTTAAAGCTGCAGTGGCTTGAATTGTAAAAAATAGCCACTAGGGGGTGTAAGCCTATGGTCATCAAGTGGTTAAACCAAACGTCCTCCCCCCCCCCCCTTCCCCAATGGGAATGGCAAAAGAGACATGAGAGACAGAGGTCAAACCGCAAAAAATACAATTCAGAAAGGAACTTAGCTGGAGATCTCTAGCAGTTTAAAAAAGGAAAAAAGTGGGGACTAAATAATTGTATTTCTTTAACTTTCACGGTCAAGAAGCAAGACGTAGCAATATATTCAGCGAATAAAAGGTTCAATCTCGCCAGCGTTGCCCTCTTGTGCAGAAAACTCTCTGGACAAAGGAATTTGCAAATCACAATGTGACAAGTAGGTGATTCTGCCCAAAGTGCAATTTTCTGTCTATCAGCGCTGAATAGAAGCGCTTTATGAGAGCAGCGCGTTCCGCGAGCTCCTAATAAGTCACCTCATTTTCCACTCGTCCCATTCATTTGCAAGCTGTGCGCAAGGATTAATTTCTGGGCTCCCTGAAATACCAATCTGATATCATTGTAGCGGGAGTCATTGAGAGGGATGTAAGGGGAGAGCGTTACAATGGCGGAGTGTCATCTTACACCCAATTATTGCCGAGACTTCCACGCTGATGGAGTAACACGTACTGTAATTAACGTGTTTGCGAAAAATGATTGCATGAATTATTAACTTTTCCCCGCTTTGCATACACAATTATATTAATCGTCACCCATAGACAGTGTTAATTAAAAGAAGCGAAGGGGGAAAAAATGGTTTTCAAATGACTGCAAGTACTTTTTGTAACATATTAGAGAAAACTACATTTTTTAACCACTCAAAGGACTCATTGAAAATTAAAAAATCCACTTACCTGGGGCTTCCTCCAGCCCCTGCCAGCCGTCCTGTGCCCTCGGCTGCAGCTCCACTCACTGCCGGTGGCACGAGGTCCCCTCCGGTGCAGGATGTCCACTGCGCCTGCGCGAGCAGCTGTCAGAGCTGTACTGACATAATGCGGACTGTACTACGCAGGCACAGTAGTTCTGCGCCTGCGCAGTACAGACCAGATGACGTCAGCGTGACCAGTGAGTTGCACGCTGGAGCGCAGGAGAAACCGATACGGAAGCCGACTTGGCGAGGTCGGCATCTCCACCGGAGGGGACCGGGAGCCACTGGAGCTGCGGCGAGCGCACAGAATGGATGCAGAGGGCTGGAAGAAGCCCCTTGTAAGTGGATTTTTTTATTTTATTGTGCACGGACCTTCCCTTTAATTCTTCTATCTTAATGTATGCCCCTGGAGACTTTATCTTAGCCCCAGGGGCGTAGATATACATATCTCGCTGCAACAGCCGCTGCGCGAGCTCCCGTGCACGTCACTGCCCATTAGTATACAGATCAGTGAATGAGAACACAGTTCCCATTCATCGTTCTAAGTGCCTGTAATCAATGATCACAAGCATTGATAAGTTGCCAGTGGTCATTGAGCAGAGCGAAAGTAACACATACACTGTTTACACAGGCAGAATAAACGGGGAGGGGAGGGGCTGGACACATCTATGGCCAAATAGTAAGTTACACCCTAACACATTCATTCAATAAAAAAAGAAAAAAACGCCTATTAAAATTAATTCCTTACCTCTCCTCCCATAGTTAACAAAATAAAACACTTTTATAAAAAAAAAAAAAAAAAAAAAAATTAAAAAGTGACATTTAAAAAAAAAAAAAAAATACACAAATAACCACTCAAGGGACTCAACTTTTTAATATGTATGTCATGAGGGTATATTACTGTTATTTTTTGCAAATATGGGCTTGCAATTAGTGACCGACACAAAACAAAAAACAAAAATACACCTTTATTTCCAAATAAAATATTGTCGCCATACATTGTACTAGAGACATATTTTAAATGTAGTAATAAATGGGAAAAATGGGCAAATAAAATGCGTGGGTTTTATCCACAGTAAGGGCCTATTTCCACTTACGATAGGATGCAATCATCGCATTGCACCATGACTGCAGTTTACAAATTCTCAAAGTACAGTTTATCTGCTCTGAAAGTTGCCATTGCATTTTACTGCATAGCGGCTGTATTTATATATTAAAATCTATCTCTGATCACTTCTCAGTACAGCTCAGTTTTGGCAGTTTGCTAATGTTTACTAAATGTATCTGACAAATGAATGTAAATAAAAGATAACGTTATCACTTCTTCGGATGCAGCCAGAAGCTGCCCACTGAAGCCAGGAGCTTTCCACTGAAGAACAAAGTGCTGAGTTTAACTGTTCGAATGCTGTACTGCTACAATTTATTTTGTGGTAGTAGATTTTATGCTGTAAATAATCTTTTAGTGCAAAGAAGGAATGCTGTGTTTCATACCACTTTAAACGGGACCGAGAGCAGAGGACTAAAATAAAGATCTGCACTTACCTGGGGCTTCCTCCAGCCCCCCGTAGCCCACAAGGTCCATCTGTGTCCCCCATGTGGTCCCGCTGACAGCTCCATTAGGTGTGAAACTTTGGCCAAAGTCGTGCGCAACTGCGCATGCACAGCCCGTCCACGCACCCGGCTCGATTACGGGCCCGTCGTAACCATCCTGTGCGATTCAGTCCTTTGAGAATCGAGCCTGCGCAGGATGCTTATGGCGACGGGTGTGTGATGGAACCAGGTACACAGTTGTGTACAAACACGAAGCCGTCAGCGGCAGTTGCGCAAACGGCGGTAAGTGATAGTACCGACGGCTGTCCATTCATCTGAATGGGCAGCGTTTAAGAGTCGCAGCCATCGTTTACCGGCCCTAAAACATTTGTGCTTGGAACGAGGCTTTATACATTTTAAATAGGTTAGCACAACAAGTATTAAGTGCACTTCTCTCCTCCTCTCCCTGACATCCTAATTTGAGCGATAGGCTTCCGTGCCTCTAATGTGGTCCCGGCCAGCCCGGCTGAGGCTGCTTCTGGGTACATTCGGTGAAATATGGAGACATTAGTTAGCAGAAAGAGCTGCGCTGCCGAGGTGTAAACATCTCTGTTTGTTTAAAGCCTGTCATAATTTAGCCCACAATTTACAATATTGTCAGACGAGGTAGCTGGATCATCTTTCACGCCGTTCTGCCGAGGAAAACAAAAACAGAAAAACCCGCAAAACTGGCTGTGATTTCATCGATAAATAAACAGCACAGAAAAAAAGAAAAAAGTCAGGTTCAATGAATTAGCAAAAAGTGACAACGTGTTTTCGAAACGTATGATGCGAGCCCATAACCGAGGCTTCTAATGAATTTTTGATCTATATGCAGAACTAATGGACTGAGCCGTAAAAAACAAGCTGCGGAGGAAGCTATGAGGGTTCTGTGAGCCTTCTTCCATCACTGCCACTGTTTAACAATGTTGTGCTTTACTGAGCAACTTTTCCCTGGTGTCTAGTGGTCCCTTCCTCCCTCCCCCATATTTTAGCCTGGGGTCTAGTGGACCCCTCTTCCTCCCCCACAAATGTTTCCCTGGTACCCAGTGGTCCCCCCCCCCCCCTCATACAGGTTTCCTTCTAGAGCTTCCTCCTCCCACCCTCATATAGGTTTCCCTTGTGTCCACTGGTTCTCTCTCCCTCCCCCATATGGGTTTCCCTGGTGTCTAGTGGTTTTCCCATCCCACTCCCATACAGGTTTTCCTGGAGTCTAGAGGTTCCCCGCTCCCTCCCCATATCTGTTTCCCTGGTGTCTAATGCTCCCCTTCCCAACATAGATTTCTCTGAGGTCTAGTGGCCCCCCCACTCTCCCGCATATAGGTTTCCGTGGTGTCTAATGGTCCTCCCCTTCCCCATATAGGATTCCCTGGAGTTTAGTGGTTCTTCCCTCGTCCCCCGTATAGGTTTCCCTGGTTTCTACAGTAGTGGTCCTCCCTCCACCATATAGGTCTCCCTGGCGTCTAGTGGCCCTCCCTCCCTAGGTCAGTAGTGTCTGAATAACACCAAAAACAAGCATGCAGCTAATCATGTCAGATCTGACAATGTCAGAAACACCTGATATGCTGCATGCTTGTTCAGGTGCTATGGCTGAAAGTATTAGAGGCAGAGGATCAGCAGGGCTGCCAGGCAACTGCTATTGCTTTAAAGTAAATAAATATGGCAGCCTCCATATCCTTCTTGTTACAGTTATCCCTTAAACACCTTTTATCTAGTGTGTGTAAAAGGCTTTAATCTCTGCCAGATAGTATCTAGAGATCTAAACAGCGTTCAACTAGGCCAAACATGTCAAACTCCGGCCCGTGGGCCAAGTCTGGCCCTCAGGGCCATTAGATTTGGCCCTCAAGTGGTTTCCCCACTTAGCATTATGTTTGGTCCACTCAAGACCACCAGGGAAGAGTATAGAGGAGAGGAGGGTGAGGGCCTCTAGACACCAGGGAGCTGTATAGGGGGAAGAAAGACTACTAGAATCCAGGGAACTGTATAGGAGTTGGAGGGGGGCCAATAGACACCAGGGAACTTTATGGGGGAGGAAGGTGGCCAGTAGACATTGAGGTTGGCCTGCGACTAGGTCCCAATGTACAATTTCAGCCCACTTTGCATTTGAGTTTGACACCCCTGAACTAGGCTGTAAAGAGTTTCTGAGTGTAACAAGGCTCCACTTTAAGGGCGTGTTCACACTAGGAGCGTTTTCACTTTTTTTTTTTTAAAAGACCAGGCGATATTTAAAATCACTTTAAAAGCGCTTGTGCAATGTTGCTGTATGTGAGTGTTCTCACATGAGCAATGAGCTTTCTTTCTGAGCGCAAACGCGGCTCCTGCACCATTTCTAGAGCATTTGCGCATCGATGCAAGGCTTAGGAAAATCTCTAAGCACTTGAAAAAGCGATTTTGGGAGCGCTTTTGTAAAAAATAAGATTAAATAGATTCAAAGAGTTCACTTCCTGATTGTGTTCAAATAAAATTAAAAAAAAGCACTAATCGCCAAACAAAAGCTCTAACAAAAGCGATTGGATAAATCGCAAATGTCTCAGAAAGCAAAGGGAAAATCGCTTTGAAAAGCGCTCACAAAAGCGCTAAGCCCTTGCGATTTATAATGTGAACTAGGCCTAGAAAAGGACGAGCTCCTTTTTCCTCTGGTGTTATCAGGAAGTGGCAGTGACAGTTGTGAGCCCCGCGTGTGCCTCTGATCCGCCGCCCGGGGCACACAGATCCGCTCCCCGACACTAACGCCATCAGGCATGAAAAGCCTTCTCTTTATAACAGCGCTGGAGCGGCGAAAAAAAAGGCGGCGGGTACAGGAGCAGCGCGGCGGCAGCGGCCATCTGTTCCAGCGAGGAGCCGTGTGCGGCAGCGATCATTACACACGGTAAGTAATACTCGGAAGCTGTTCATTTTTAACAGCATAAAGCTGGGCTGTCCATCCTGATAATGGCCCCCGAATCACGCTGAGGCAGGTGCGGCCTGCAAACATCCATCTTCTGTGTTTCTGTAAACAAACATTAACCGCGGCCGGCGCGCCTGACAAGCCGTATGCTGATGTATGACTGTACCCGGCAGCTGCTCGCTGCTATGTCTCTACACGTCAGCAGAGAGAAACTCTGCGCTTGTTAAAGGGAACCTGAACTGAGTAAAATTATTTAAAATAAACACATGACGTAGCTGCAAATAAATATTGCATACTTACCTCACCATCAGTTCCTCACCATTTTCTTCTTACAGCGATCGTTCCAGTTCTGACAAGATCTTGTCAGAACTGAAATATACCAGTTGCTGTCAGTTATATATCACCAGCTGTCAGTTACAACTGTAAACCCTAAAAACACATCTGCTTGATATTACTTGGCACCTGCCTGTGACAAGCCACAAAAACAGGTTGATGTCAGACACACTTTTCTGTGCTAGCAAGGCAATAGCAAATAGATGGGTTCCTCCACAAGCCCCCTGCTTTGAATTACTTCACCATATATATAAAAAAATAATAATATATGCCCACAGAGGCAAAATCCGTGAAACATTTTGATGGAAGTGGACAGGGGCGTTCCTCCCAAGAGGCAACCCGAATGATGTTCATCAGCTGGCATCATGCGTCAGGCTGCGTCCTGCTCGCCCCCCTCCCTCCCCCGGGTCAGTGCTCATTTATCTTCTGAGTCGGCGCCCACCTCCTACAGGAAAGTCCCAGGTCCCCCGCTACTACTACACCTCAGATTAGCGGTGACCCACATTACTGCAGTGAAGAGAGGCGCACATACAGGAAATGCTTCCTGTATATGCGTCGTTACCAGGGGAACAGCTCTCCTCTCTTTACTGCAGCACTGCGGGTTGCTGCTGATCTGAGGTCTAGTAGTAGTGTGGGGACCTGGGACTGTCCTGGAGGAGGTGGCCACTGACTCAGAAGGAGGGGGGACCTATACCTGGCTTCCCATAATGGGGGCACCTATACCTGGCCACCTACCTACCTATACTGAGAGTGTTGTTTTTTTGGTTGCACAACAGCTATAACATGCGGTGCAAATGGTCAGGTGCTGTGCGATCATTTCAAAATGGGGGGGAGGAGTCACCTTAACAAGTTTACCTCAGACAGCAAAAAGTCTAAAATCAGACCTGGATGTGAATGAATAATCTTCACAGTGGGAATTAAACAGGAAATTAAGAAGACTGATAGCACACCTGAACTGAGAGAGAGGGATGGAGGCTGTCATATTTATTTCCTTGTAAACAATACCAATTGTCTTGCCTGCTGACCCTTTGCCTCTACTACTTTTAGCCACAGACCCTGAACAAGCATGCAGCAGATCAGGCGTTTCTAACTGAAGTCTGAATGGATTAGCTGCACTCTTGTTTCAAGTGTGTGATTTAGACTTTACTGCAGCCAAAGAGATCAGCAGGAGGACAGGCAACTGGTTTGTAAGGAAACAAATATGGCAGCCCCTACTGTATATACCTCATACTTCAGTAGTCCTTGAAACTCACTAGTTCGTCATAAGGCTCTGCCCTTTCTCATTGACATTCAGGAAGGTATTATCTCAAAATATTAGTGTTTTTTTATTCTTGCATATCAGTGAAATCTCATATTTGTTTTAGCAGCAGGAGTATAATGGACTCTCTCTTTGTTGTGGTGCAGAAGGCCTGTTTATGGAGTCACCTGTAACCAACACATGTAAGTCTAAATGTCACATTAACCTAAGATTTGCCAGTGCCACTTGCACTTGTGTAGTGATTTAGAATTTTTTATTTAATTATTATTCAGTGTTTACTGTAGAACGCGTCATCTTCCGCAGCACCGTACAGAGTAAGACATGTTTTTCTTTAAAGATTATTATGCTGTTGCTTATCTTTTAGAGCAGAGAGGAAGTTCTGAGTTCAGGTCCAGTCACTTGTTCTGTACATACTGGTGATACTCTCTGTATTCAAAATCATATCCCTCTCAGTTCAGGTGTCCTTTAAAAGTGGATCCGAGATAAACTTTTACTCATTGCATAATTGTGTTCCTTACATATAGTTTATAGGGCAGTTCTCAAGCCAAATACTTTTTTATGGCTTTAAAACCCTAATTCCCTATAAACTAAACAAGCCTCGTCCACAGCTCCTCCAGCGCCTTGGCACTCTCAGCCTTAGTGGCAAGGGCTTATGGGAGCTCAGTCTGGGCAGGAGGAGGATGTTACTATCCAGAGATTTCAGAGGCAGAGGGGAGGAGAGACGAGTGAAGTTTTCACAGGCTGAGGTGTAGAGATGCAGAGCAGCTTGCCTGTGTGTAATGATCACAAGCAGAACATGGCTGCTCTCATTGTATCACAGGAAGAAATAATCATCTACTGTTGAAGAGGTTTGCAGCTAGATTTGCTGTGTAAACTATGTAAACTTTAGATAAGCTATATAGACAAGTTACTTGTTATAGTTAGTTTTTCATCTTGGATCCGCTGTAAGATGTGGGCATACCACCAGGGCTGTGAAGTCGGTACAAAAATCATCCGACCCCAACTTCTCAGTTTATGAAAGCACCAACTTTCACTCCAGGTACCCACAATTGCTCTGACTCCCCAGTCCTGCATACCACCACCAGTATGCGTGGTACAGGTGCTTTGAATCTATCCGCACAGCTTCTTCAGGGTTAAACGGAACCTCTACGCTCATTAGCATATGTCTGTTGAAGTGCTGATAGCATCTGGGTGTAGGGAGATGATCCTTGCCTATTACTGTTATGTAAATATTGCCAGAGATAAGCTTGTGTTTATGAATAATGCAAAATCAGTGAGGGCTGCTTGACTGTATGCAGGAGTGGCAGCCCATCTGCAATGTCAAGCACGGCACAGTGGTGTAGCAGGTAATACTCTCACCTTGCAGCTCTAAAGCCCCATCTACACCATACAATTTTTCGTCCGATTCGATTAGATTCATTGATTTGATTCAATGCAATCCGACATGTCCGATCGTGATTTGATTCGATTCAATTTGCCATTGTTTTACAATTCAAATTGAATCGAATCAAATCCCGATCGGACCTGTCGGATTGAATTGAATCAATGAATCGAATTGGACAAAAAAACTGTATGGTGTAGATGGTGCTTAAAGATTTGGCGGCCAATTGACCATCCAATTCAATAATTATCGAATCGGATGAAAATTGATGTGCTAAAAGCATGCCCGACTGTCAATGTGACCAATTCCGGGCCAAAATTGGTCACAAGTATTGATCGGATATGCTGGTAAAATCTTGGGCCGACATGCTCGATGGGGTGCGCGACAGTAACCACATGCGATATACATGAACTATGAACGCAATAGAACCCCCCCAGTCCACATCCCCCCAAATGTAGATGTACCCTCCTGCATTAACCACTTCAGCCCACACAGGGTTGAAATTTTTTTGCATCTGAGCAACTTTCACCTCCCATTCATTTGCCAATAACTTTATCACTACTCATCACAACGAATGGATCTATACCTTGTTTTTTCCGCCACCAATTAGGTTTTCTGTGGGTCATACATTTTGCTGAAAATTAATTTATTCTAAATCAATTTTAACAGGAATATTAAGAAAGAAATGGAAAAAAATCATTATTTCTCAGCTTTTGCCCATTATAGTTTGAAATTCATACATGCTACCGTAATTAAAACCCATGTACTTTATTTGCCAATTTGTCCTGCTTATTACACCATTTAAATTATGTCCCTATCACAATGTATGGCGCCAATATTTTATTTGGAAGTAAAGGTGCAATTTTTCAATTTGTGTCCATCACTATTTACAAGCCCATAATTTTTTTAAAATATATTAATATACTCATTTGACATGCATATTTATAAAGTTCAGACCCTTAGGTAACTATTTATGTTTTGTTTTTTTTAAAAATTGTATGTGGGTAATTTTTGGTGTGGGAGGTAAACAGGTAATTTTTAATGTAAAAGTGTATATGTGTAATGTAAAATGTATGTGGGTGTAGTTTTACTATTTGGCCACAAGATGGCCACAGTCAAAAAGTCCTGGGAGCGATCGAGCTCGCTCCCCGGAAGAAGTGTGAAGCAGGGGAACTTTTTGAGGGGGGGTACGATCAGTGAAAGGGAATTTTAATCCCTTTCATTGATTGCTGGGCTAACGGCCGGTAGCGGGAGCACGCACGGGGGGCACACGGGAGCGCGCGACCCGCGGGAGTGCGCGCAGCATAACTGGACGAGAAATTTCGTCCACTTAGGCTTAAGTGGTTAAAGTGAACCTCTGGACTAAAAATCTACTCAGCAGCACTGAAAAGGCTTGGTGTTTCTTAACAGTTTCACAGCATCAGAACTTTGTTTTTCTTACCAAAGCATTGTTTTTAGTTGCATTTTTATCTAAGCTCCGCCACATCAAAGAAAAAAAGCCCGGGCTTTTTTTCCCTGATGCTGTGCAAAGCATGATGGGATTTCCTATGTTATTCACGTTGCCTAGCAACTGGGAGGGGTAATCAGCACATAGGACAGTTGGAACTGTGTCTCATGCTTCGTCACCTCCTTTCAACCAAAAAGATGGCTGCCCTCATGAAATGAAACATTTGCCTGTTCTTTTAAAACAGTGTGGTTAAGAGATTATATTACCCATCTATTTTAATTAACATAACTAATGTAACTTAATGACAGTATGTTTGTTTAGGCTGAAGTTACTCTTTAACTACTTTACCTGTCCAGTGTGCAAACTGCTCTTCCGGATTTGCGCCCCACGTCGTCACACACGCGCCCCTCGTGCAGTACGCCGGCAACCACATGAGGTGCAGAGGAGGGGTGCGGACACGGTGGCGGACACCACACAGGTAAAGTATTAATGCAGGGGTCCTGAAGGGTACATCTACATTTGGGCGGACGCGGCTGGTGGCGGCGATGTGATGTCACAAGGCCAACTCCCAAAAGATTTCATACTGAAGTAGATCGGGAATCGCTCTGCGGTTTATGACGGCCAACAAGACTCTCTCCAATCAGAGAAGGAGATCTGTTTATTGGTCGATCGGCTGCCAAAATCGCTAGATGTGTGGGTACCTTAAAGCGGACCTGAACTAAGAACTTCCTTTCTGCTCTAAAAGATACGCAACAGCATATCCTGCAATAAATCTGCAGTGTCGCTACTTCCTGCTTTCATGGAAGCAGACATTGTTAATATCCTGTGTTTACAAATTAGCTGCTCTGCTGAGGCAGAGGAGATTCTTGAGCTGACACAGCTGAGTGATCAAATTACAGTGGCGATTAGAAACAGACAGGCTAAACTCTAAATACATTCAGGGTGCATTTCTCTCGGTCTTTCTTCCGTCCTGTGCAAGAGTTCAGGTCCACTTTAAGCTTTGAAGGGTTGAATCTGGGCCAGGACACTATCTGGAGTCACACCCAGAAGGCCAAAATCGGTCGAATGGTTCAATCCTGAATGCTGGAAAATCTCTCGCCACATGCGTCGATGTCACATGATACAGGCCCTCATGGTGGCGCCGGTGTAATGTCTGATTGCGCTGCCCGGAATCTCCCTTCCACACTGAGTAGCACGCATGCTCAGTGTGAAGTTAATGATGCTGCTGGAGATAAAATACGAAATATCTCCGCTCCCACACCTCTTACACTCCCCAAATTTTCAGGGTAGGGAGGGAACCTCCCGAACGACCTTTATGCCAAATTGCAGCCCCCGAGACCCGTTGGTTCAGGAGATAGATTAGAGAAATCTATCTCGGGAACCAGCGGGTCTCGGGGGCTGCAATTTGGTATAGAGGTAGTTCGGGGGCTCCCCTCCCTACCCTGAAAATTTGGGGAGTGTAAGAGGTGTGGGAGCGGAGATATTTAGTATTTTACCTCCAGCAGCATCATTCTTTAGGAAATGTGGCCGCACAGTCTCCTACTGCGCATGCGGGGCAGCGCAAATCCACAGGCAGCGCAATCAGACACAACACCGGACATCAGAGCAGGCCAGGGTTCTCCTTTAACAATTCTCTGACCCCCTGGCGCACCGCCCACGTGTCCCTGTCACGCTACACACCAGCTATGACGGCGGGATAATGAAGTGTGAAGTGTTGATGTCACCGTGTACCAGTCGCTGGTCTCAGTCCAAAGTCTGCTGCATCCATCATCTCTGCAAGATCAATCGCCAAGCAGAAAACGTCCTCTTGTTCATCAGATAAGCCACCCACCAGCGCTGACGTCACCCCGTCCCATAGCGCTGTCACCGTCTCGCAGCGAGACGCCGGCTCATCAAATGCGGGGAGCGACGAGCGGGTTTATTTATCTAGTCTAAATAACACGGCGCACTTAATAATTCATAGACACCGGCAGCTGCACAGAGTGACAGTAAACAATGTACCTCTGGAGGGACTCCTGTTTCCTCTTCTCTCGCTCCAGGATTAGAGTCTCCTCTTCTGCTTCCAGCCTGATAGAAAGAACAACATAAAATAGGAGCTGTCACATTCTGGGGAGCAGCATTGGTCTGTTGTTTTTATTCATTCAGGGCCCTTTTCCACTAGCAACCGCAATCACAAATCACAAACGCCAGTGATTGCGATTGCGATTTTTCATTAATTCTGTTATGCGATTGCGATTTGCGATTTTCATTTGCATTGCATTATCATTGTAAAAATCGCTCCAGCAAGCGATTGCGATTTGCGATTAGCGATTTCCAAATCGAATCACTGTAGTGGAAAATACTTCTCATGCTTTCTATGATAAAGTAACAACCCTAGCGATTTAAAAATCACTAGCGATTTGCGATTTTGCGATTCAGCAATCACAATCGCTCTAGTGGAAAAGGGCCCTAAGAGGGCCTGTTGACAACACACAGAGAAGCAGCTTGCTCTGTCAGTTACAGAAATACGGAGATTGAAGCCCACATCATGGCACCCACTATAGGACCTACTTAAAGTGTAACCATCGGGCATCAAATAAAAAAATCAATTATTTTTATCTGGTAGACAAGTAATAAGGATGCTAACCAGGCAATCCTAAAGTTAAAATGACTGTTACTTTTCTTGTTGATCAATGATCATTCCCCAGTTTACTTTAATCTTATTTGGTACACACAAAATTTGGTACACAAAAAGGAAGTTGCAGGGCATGCTGGGTTGTCCTTTTTTGCCTCTCTATTTCCCCTCAGACTTAACTAATGCAGCCTGATTGGCTGAAGCCTCTTTCCCTCCTGTTTTCCCCTCCCACACCACTGTTCCTCTCTGATTGGCCAATTTTTCTCATGCTGAGACAATGCACTTTCTATAGTGGAGGGCGGGCAATGCATACAGAATCAGGCAGAGGAGAGTAAGGGAGGAAATGACATCAGGATTGGCTTCAAAATAGCCACAGTAAAAATGGGAAACGCTAAGAAAGATTGTCTCTTTTTTTTACTGTAGAAAAATCACTAAAATCAAAATATGGACAGTGCAATGCACTTATGTAAGTAGAGCAAGTATGTATCTACTTATATATGTGCTTTTTTTTCTTATCTTGGCGAGGGGGAAGCAGAGGCTTCCCCCGGGCTCTTAACCCTCCAGGATCCAGCACTGGCAGCCCCCGAACACCCCGTGCAGCAATATTTACAATCTGCGCTCCCAGCTCAGGCAAGTATCAGATTTCCGATCGGCTCAGGAAGAAATAAATAGTCGAGCCCGATCGGGTGCGCTCTACTGTGCAGGTGAGCAGATACCACAGAGGGCGATATCACCAATATCGGTAAACTAAGAGGCCACTTACCGCCCAGCACTGGAGCTCTTCCTGCAATAGCAGCAATAACAGCAGCAGATGGTGATCCCCAACAAGATGGCTCCCGCCACCACAGACATGGCGATTATCAGCGCCTCAAAGTTTACTGCAAGACAGGAACAGAACAACAAACCATTGTTAAACGCTATGGAATAATGTACAGCTGACAGAATAGCACATAGATCATTCTCACAACAAGAGCTAAAATATGACAAATATTCAGATTCTAGGACAGGAAATGGAATTTTTAATGATTCCGTTGATGCAAATTTTGGTGGCTATTGAAGCAAAATTTGCACATTTATATATTTTTTGACTGATTCAGACTGGCCACTGCTTAACATAACTGCCATCATGTATGGCACAATACGTAATCCCAACCAGGGTACTATCTGCAAGGAGTTTGTATGTTCTCCCCGTGTCTGTGTGGGTTTCCTCCAGGCACTCCAGTTTCCTCCCACATCCCAAAAACATACAGATAAGTTAATTGACTTCCCCCTAATGCTGGATACACATCATGCGTTTTCGCGTTCGATGCGGCCGTCGATTCGCGTCGATTCGATTATTTCCGAACATTTCCGAACGAATTTCGATGATTTTTAGGTCGAATGCCATGTAAAGTATGGCAAATCGACCTAACAATCCATCGAAGCTTGAATCGGACATGTTGGAAATAATCGAATCGACGCGAATCGACGGCCGCATCGAACGCGAAAACGCATGGTGTGTATCCAGCATAAAATTGGCCCTAGACTACGATAAATACACTACACGATACATACATAGATATATGACTATGGTAGGGATTAGATTGTGAGCTCCTCAGAGGGACAGTTAGTGACAATATTATATACTCTGTACAGCACTACGAAAGATTTCGGCAATAATAAAATAATAATAATTACCTAAGAGGCATCCGTCATCGTCCTCTGGTCCCATTATCAAGCGCGGACCTTCCCTAGATTACTGACAAGAGCTTGTGGGTAATCTGATCTGGGCCGGCACCAGGGATATAACTAAAAATTATGGGGCCCCCCCGAAAAACTTTGGTTGAACCCCTTAAAGGGTCCGTGAACAGGTGATAAAAACAAAATTTACACTTACCTGGGGCTTCCTCCAGCCCAACGTAGGCCGCAAGGTCCCCTGGCATCCTCCTGGCTCCTTCCCTGGTCCCGATCCTGGCTCCAGTTACACAACAACTTCCACCTGAAGTCGTCAGGTCCTCTTCCCGCTTCCATGTATAGCGCCATTACGCCGACACGTAGACGGCCGGCGTAATGGTACTATACACGGAAGCGGCTGTAACCGGAGCCAGGATCGGGACTAAGGAAGGAGCCAGGAGGATGTCATGGGACCTCACAAACTACGGTGGGCTGGAGGAAGCCCCAGGTAAGTGTAAATTTTGTTTTTTATCCCCTGCTCAGGACCCCTTTAATGTTCAAAACCCTTCCTTTGCCTCTTCTTGGTGACCCTCACGGCCTGGGGGACCATCTTACAAGGGTCATAAAACAACTTTGGCCATCATGATCTTCACACCCACAATATGTGTAGCCACAAATCACCTGATCTGGAGTACCAGAGAAAGGTAAGGTTATCAGTTGGGCCCCCCCTCACACCTGTGGGCCCTCCTGCAGTCCCAGTTACACCCTTGGGGGCTGCACTTCTCTTGAAGCATGGCCGCAGCGGCACAGTAAGAAGCATTCACTCACGCACAAGAAGAGGAGCGCGACCCCGATGCTCCTGTGCGCGCTCCCGCAAGTGTTCTCATCCCGCCCGTTAGTAGACAGATCACTAAATGGGAACACACACCGATCTAAGTGCCTGTGGTTATTGACTAAAGTGAAAGTAATAACATACACACATTACTTCCTGTAACGCATGTATGGAGTAAACATTACATATTAGGCATACACTGGGGGGACATCTAGTGGTCAAATAGTAAATTACACCCTAATACATTACATTGCATGCTTCTCCCATTAAAATTAACCCCTTACCTTCCCCACTCTCGCACAGTTACCAAAATAAAACAAAATAAAACATATATACACACATACATATACACATATATATATACACACACACACACATATATATATATATATATATACATATACATAAATAGTAACCTTAGGGACTCAACTTTTTTTAATATGTATGACCTGAGGGTATATTACTGTAGGGTACTGTATTGTAATTAGTGACGAACACAACACAAAGCTGAAAAAATACACCTTTATTTCCAAGTAAAATATTGTTACCATACATTGTACTAGGGACATAATTTAAACATTGTAATAACCGTGACAAATGGGCTTTATCTACAGTAGCACATTTTATATTAACCACCCTGGCGTTCTATTAAGATCGCCAGGGCGGCTGCGGGAGGGTTTTTTTTAAATAAAAAAAAAAACGATTTCATGCAGCCAACTGAAAGTTGGCTGCATGAAAGCCCACTAGAGGGCGCTCCGGAGGCATTCTTCCGATCGCCTCCGGCGCCCAAAATAAACAAGGAAGGCCGCAATGAGCGGCCTTCCTTGTTTTGCTTACATCGTCGCCATAGCGACGAGCGGAGTGACGTCATGGACGTCAGCCGACGTCCTGACGTCAGCCGCCTCCGATCCAGCCCTTAGCGCTGGCCGGAACTTTTTGTTCCGGCTACGCTGGGCTCAGGCGGCTGGGGGGACCCTCTTTCGCCGCTGCTCGCGGCGGATCGCCGCAGAGCGGCGGCGATCAGGCAGCACACGCGGCTGGCAAAGTGCCGGCTGCGTGTGCTGCTCTTTATTTGATGAAAATCGGCCCAGCAGGGCCTGAGCGGCAGCCTCCGGCGGTGATGGACGAGCTGAGCTCGTCCATACCGCCCGGCTGGTTAAAACTATAATGGCCGAAAACTGAGAAATGATTTTTTTTACATTTCTTATTATTCCCATTAAAATACATATAGAATAAAATAATTTTTAGCAAAATGTACCACCCAAAGAAAGCCTAACTGGTGGCAGAAAAAAAAAAAGAACACAGATCATTTTGGTGTGATAAGTAGTGATAAAGTTATTAGTGAATGTAAGGGAGGAGCTCTGAAATGTGAAAATTGCTCTGGTCTATAACGGGAAAAACCACTCAGTGGGGAAGTGGTTAAAGTAGACCTGGACTCTTGCACAGGACACATGGAAAACATAAAGAAATGCACCCTGTATGTATTTAGAGAGTTTAGCCTGTCTAATTCCCCCTCATCTGTGTCTAATCACAACTGCAATTTGATCTCTTAGCTGTGTCAGCTCAGGAATCTTCTCTGCCATGGCAGAGCAGCTGAATTGTAAACACTGCATGTTAACCCTATGTCTGCTTCCATGAAAACAGGAAGTAGACACACTGCAGATTTATTGCAGAATTTCTAGCAGCTGTATGTTTTTCTTGAGAGGTTATGTTGTTGCTTATCCTTTAGAGCAGAGAGGAAGTTCTGAGTTCAGGCCCGCTTTTAGTCCAGTATGAGTGCACTACCTGATGATAAAAGTCTTGTGAAATCTCAGCTGAACACTGTGGTTTTTATAAAAGCTGCAGAATCCCAGGAGCTGGCTGCTCACCAATAATTGCTGCATTACTGCAGGAGGCGGGAGCTTTCACCACGCTCCCCCGCAGAAGCACTAATCCCCACCCAGCATGCAGCAGCAATGTGTCACAGAACAGAGCTGTGATCTGGAGGGGATTGGCTTCCCTGGGTGGCAGGGAAGGAACAGATCCACAATAACATTTTATCTGAACAGGAGAGGCCTGACGTAGGATATCATCTCTGCTACACTGCGACAATATCTATGAGGCAGGCTGCAGCGCTCTTTACATTGCAAACAAGACAGTGTGCTGGCTATGGGACTGTCTATACAGTGCCTCTCTTGTAGTGACCCGCATGGCCTGATTTCAGGCAAGGCTACAAAGGCCATGGCCTAAGTCACCAGGAAGCAAGGGGCGTGTAGCGGGCTGGCACACTCATGGAGTCAAGCTGCCAATCATGTGATCTACAGCAGTCGGGCAAGTGTCTGGGATTCAGGATGAAAGGGCAGCAAACGTGGGCAGCTTATTGTCTGTGACCTGAGCTGTCATTCATCATCACCGTCGGCCGCTCTTCGAGTCCAACTCCGCCCTCCACCCAGCTCCTACCTATCAGAGCGGAAAGCGTTGATTTGGCCCATAAATGGAATAAAAAAACATCATTCCAATCATTTCAGATGTAATCGATCCACAAACAGATTGCTAAAACGATTTACAAATTGGTCATTTGTAGTCAATTGACACCAACAACACTGCCCAATCCAATCAATCGGAAGGTTGATCGTTCGGTAAAATTGCATCATTAATAAGCAACTTTAAATACGATTACTGGGACCAATAAGAGTGTGTGTATGTGGTGGGGGGGTTTGCCGTTTGTTAGGAGGCGGCGGCAATAGAGGCCTTGGGCGGTAAAAAGTACAAATCTGGCCATGGTGACCATCTAGTGCAGTGGTGGCGAACCTATGGCACGCATGCCAGGGGCGGCAGTCAGAGCCATCTCTGTGGGCACACGTACCATCTCCCCAGCTAGTGGTGTAGGGATCAGAAGATAAAGGGGTCCGCCGCAGACCTCTCTTGCTACCCATACTGGGGGGCACATCTGGCTGTTTATACTGGGTTCTTCTCTTGCTACATATACTGTAGGGCTACTTCTGGATACCTCTGCTGGGGGGCCCTTTTTCTCACCTAGCACCGGGTAGGCTACCTATACTGGGAGGCCCTCTGGCTACCCATACTGGGGGGCTTCCTAATGCAGGTAGTAAGTCTGGTTATGTATACTGGGGGACAAGCCAATATTTGGCAGTACCTATAGCTACCTATACATTAGTATTTAGATGAAATTGCCATGTTGGGACTTTGTGATTGATAGGTGGGTTTGGGGCTGCAGTTTGGGCACTCGTTCGATGCACACCCATCCCGGCTTCATCAGTCTCCCAGCGGCGATGGCCGCTCGGAGACTGTTAGACGGCGAAACCCCCGTCTATTTACACTGTACAGCGCTGCGATCTACAGCAGCTCTGTACTGGGAGCCAGGAGAGCTATCGGCTGTCAGAGGATGGGGGGGGGGGGGGGGGAAGAAAATAAATAAAAAGGGAATATGAATTTAAAACAAAACCCAAACATGCCGGCAAGGATCAGAGCCCACTAACAGAAAGCTCTGTTGGTGGACAGAAAAGGGGGGGGGGGGGAAATCACTTGTGTGCTAAGTTGCACGACCCTGCAGCGAGGCCTTAATGCTGCAGTGGCCTAAATTGCAAAAATAGCCTGGTCACTAGGGGGGTACTAAGCATACAGTCCTCAAGTGGTGAAAGCTTACCTGAACTGACATGTGACATGATAAGATAAACATGAGTACGTAGTGTACTAGTCCTACCAGGGCCGAACTAGTGGATCAAGTCAATTGGGCGCCATGGGTCGCAGCCGTCTAGAAGACACCTGTGCTACTTTCCAGCTATCAGGCACCCAGTCGGTCATTTGGGCGCCCGGTGCCGCTAGTAGCCGAATAAAACATACAGAAATGAACCCTGTATGTATTTAGAGAGTTTAGCCTGTCTAATTCCCTCTCATCTGAGACTAATCACAAGTTGAAATTTGATCTCTTACCTGAGTCAGCTGACTGCCTCAGCAGAGCAGCTAATTGGTAAACACAGGATGTTAACAATATGTCTACTTCCATGAAAGCAGGAAGTAGACACACTGCAGATTTATTGCAGGGTTTGTATCAGCTTTAACAAAGAAATGTTTTCTGTAAAAGGTTATTATGCTGTTGCTTAACTTTTAGAGCAGAGAGGACGTTCTGAATTTAAGGAAAAGCAGAACAAAGGAAAGTTTGCGCTGTGCTCTCTGCACATCAAACGATGCCCAGTAGGGGGTGGTAGCTAATGCCGTCATTACAAGGCCCTGCTGCTATAATCAGAGCGCCCGGCACACGGTTCCCCCCGCGCACATAGTCTGACTCCTCTCCTGCACCGCTGGACTCCTCTCATTACCTGGCTGCTGAGCCTGGGGTGGAATTAGCCTCTGTAATGATTTATAGACTGATCAATAAGCAGAAGTCTGCAGTCCCGTATAATGGCAGAGAGTTCCTTGCGCTAGCCCGGGTCACACCATTAGCAAGAACTCCACATCCCGCCGCTCCCTAATTTGTCACTTAATAATGAAATGTGTGCTTCACATCTTATAATTTCCTCCGAGTTCAACAGCAACCAGCGAAGAATGCAGAGAGCACATTCCACTTTTGTCAAGATACTTTGCAGCGAAAGCCGGGAGTTACAGAAAACCTGAAGCAGAAATAAACTTATGAGACAGTGAGTTGTGTGTATGTGTAGCACAGATAAGAAATAGAACATTAGTAGCAAAGAAAAGAGTCTCATATTGTTTCCAGTACAGGAAGAGTTAGGAAACTTCAGTTATCTATGGAAAAGCACTTCTCTGAGCTATTCAACCCACTGGGTGGAATACAGTCCTGTTTTCTGAAGCACAAACAGCCAATAAACAGTGAGAGAAAGCTTGAGATAAGGCTTTGCTGCAGGACAGTTCAAAGGGTTATGATTACGGATTTGTTCTGTAACTTAAATAACACAGTATGGTTTCTACACTGCAAACATGACAGAAGGTTATAAAAAAATAAATAAAGTATATACCGTAACTGAAAAAAAAATACGAGATTCTTTTCTTGCTACTCATGTTCTATTAATTATCTGTACAACACATACAATTCATTATATCATAAGGTTTTTTTTCACTTCAGATTTGCTTTAACCTCCTTAGCAGTAATCCCGAGTTAAAGAGACTCCGTAACAAAAATTGCATCCTGTTTTTTATCATCCTACAAGTTCCAAAAGCTATTCTAATGTGTTCTGGCTAACTGCAGCACTTTATACTATCACTGTCTCTGTAATAAATCAATGTATCTTTCCCCTGTCAGACTTGTCAGCCTGTGTCTGGAAGGCTGCCAAGTTCTTCAGTGTTGTGGTTCTGCTATGAACTCACCCTTCCAGGCCCCTCTCTGCACACTGCCTGTGTATTATTTACATTAGAGCAGCTTCTCTCTTCTCTTTCTCGTCCTCTGAGCTGGATGGGCTTTCACATACTGAGGAATTACAAACAAGGGCAAAGATGTTTGCAGGAAGAAAAGAGCAGCCTGAAACTTCAGTGCATGGGGGAAAGAAACACACAAATGATCTCTTGAGATTCAAAAGGAATGCTCTATACAGCCTGCTTGTGTATGGATGTATTTTTCTATGTGTGGACATACTGTACATCAACCTACTTCCTGTTTTGGTGGCCATTTTGTTTGTTTACAAACAAACTTTTTAAAACTGTTTTTAACCACTTTTAATGCGGCGGGGAGTGGCGAAATTGTGACAGAGGGTAATAGGAGATGTCCCCTAACGCACTGGTATGTTTACTTTTGAGCGATTTTAACAATACAGATTCTCTTTAAGGTGCATACACACATCAGACCATAGTCTTTGGAAAATGAAAGATCACAGACCAATTTTACCCCCTTCCATGTAGTATGAGAGCCATATTCTACACAGTCTTTTCTATGGAGCTGAACTCCCCATCAGACAGAAATCTTTGCAAGATGCTGCACACACAGATGCTGCACACATGCAACAGATCAGTATCTGCAAAAGATCTGTTCCTGCAAAAGATCTGTTTCTGCAAAATGCATTCATAGTCTATGATATCTGCAGATCATCATACACACCTTGTTTAACAGGCAATCTGCAGATCAGATCCACCAGGATGGATTTTCAGATCTGCAGATGATTGTCGGATTTGCAGATGAATGTCAGTTAACCTCCCTGGCGGTTAATTTTTTTTGCCAAATAGGCAATATCCTTTTTTTGTTTTATTTTTTTTTTTGTTTAATGTAAAGCTACCAGAGTAGTAGCTACATGAAACACCACTAGAGGGCGCATGTGTTCCTCTAGTGCGATCGTCGCCGGCATCAATAGCAAACAGGGGAAAGCGTCGATCGGAATGACGTCATGGACGTCAGCCGACGTCCTGACTTCAGACGCCTCCGATCCAGCCCATAGCGCTGCCCGGAACTCATTGGTCCGGGCAGCGCAGGGCTCTGGCGGGGGGGGGGGCCTCTTCTGCCGCTACGTGCGGGCGATCAAGCTGTGCGCGCGGCTAGCAAAGTGCTAGCTGCGCGCACAGCACTTTAAATTGCGAAAATCGCCCCACCAGGGGCTGAGATATCTTCCTGCGCGGCATAGCCCGAGCTCAGCTTGGGCTTACCGCCAGGAAGGTTAAACAAGATCTCATAGACTATGAATGCAATTTGCAGGAACAGATCTTTTGCAGATACTGATCTTTTGTGTCTGTACAGCATCTATGTGTGCAGCATCTTGCAAGGATTTTTTTTCTGATGGGGAGTTCAGCTCCATAGAATAGACTGTGTAGGTATGGCTCTCATACTACATAAAGGGTGGTAAGATTGACAAGACAAGACAAATAACATTTATATCGCGCTTTTCTCCTGGCGGACTCAAAGCGCCAGAGCAGCAGCCACTAGGACACGCCCTATAGGCAGTAGCAGTGTTAGGAAGACTTGCCTAAGGTCTCCTACTGAATAGGTGCTGGCTTACTGAACAGGCAGAGCCGAGATTCGAACCCTGGTCTCCTGTGTCAGAGGCAGAGCCCTTAACCATTACACTTTCCAGCCACCTTCTGTGGTCTGTGATCTGTGATCTTTCATTTTCCAAAGGCTATAGTCTGATGTGTAAAAAACAAAGCACCGAGAGCCCAATATGGTGTAGTATGCACTGGAAAGTGGTGAAATAAATGTAGAGCGTAAGTATTATACTTACAAACCAGGGTTACCTCCAAGGCAACCACTGAAGGAGGCAGGTGGGGAGAATAAGCCTGTCCCCATTTAGGATTAAAACGTCGCTCTCTGCGGATAGAAGGAAAAAAAACGGGTATAACACCCCTCCACCAAGGGTGGATTCTTGATGTGTAAAGCTGTGCAGAGGCACCAGTAGGATAAAAATTACTAAAATGTTTAAAACGTTTGGGATGCGGTGGAGGACCAGCCAACCCAAAAACAGACAAAAGTACTGTCGATTGAAGTCGAAAGGAATTTATTCACATACTCCTAGCACAAGTTGCAACGCGTTTCGCAGGCAAAATCCCGCCTCATCAGGCAATAAACAACAGGCGCAATACACAGCACGGAGTCAAATCAGGGCTTGGCACCTCTCACAGTGTCAGCTGGCTGCCTCGGCAGAGCAGCTAATTTGTAAACACAGGATTTTAACCCTATATCTGTTTCCATGAAAGCAGGAAGTAGACAAACTGCAGATTTATTGCATGATTTGTATCAGCTGTAACAAAGAAATGCTTTTCTTTAAAGAGACACTGAAGCAAAAAAAAAAAAAAAAATTATGATATAATGAATTGGTTGTGTAGTACGGATAATTACTAGAACATAGAGCAAAAAAATATTCTCATATTTTATTTTCAGTTATATAGTTTTTTTTTTTTTTATAACATTGCATCATTTTCTACTATTTGCAGTTTATACATTACTCAGCATTCTATATGATTTTACAGAGCAGGCTAGTGAACTTTTGAACCCTTCTCTGCAAAGAGAAAGAAAACACATTGACAGACACTTGAGATAATAAGCTTCAGAAGACAGAGCTCTCTGCGACTTTGAAAGTCATGGAGCTCAGTGGCTCTTTTGCATACATAACAACTGGAGTTTCTTAACTCTTCTTGTACTGGAAACAATATTAGACTTATGTCTCTGCTCCTAATGTTTTATTTCTTAGCTGTACTACACATACAAATCATTGTACCATAATTTTTTTCGCTTCAGTGTCTCTTTAAAGCTTATTATGCTGTTGCTTATCTTTTAGAGCAGAGAGGAAGTTCTGAGTTCAGGTCCTGTTTAAACTCAGTGAGTTTTAGGCCCCGAAGGAGGGATTGAGCAATGTTCATTTTTCCTGGAATCACCCTGCGAGTATTATCGACCAGACCCCATTGTACTTTTCCCTTTAAGCCCGGCTGCGAAGCTCGCGTCTTGCAGCCGCCGATACCAAGCGCATGATTCAGGCATAATTGCCACACACAAGCAGTCGATAACATTTATACTCGAGGAATCTTAATGATTTGAAATGTTAAATATCAGACGTCTGTGCAGCTGCAAGCAATTTAAGAAACCCCCCAGCAGTGCATCTATTGTTGCCATAAAGGGCTTCAGTCTGCCATCCCTGTAGCGCCTCGACATCTAGTGTCCAAATAAGCAAACTGCAAGCGGAACAACAAAAATCATCTTTCCTGGATGACTGTACTGTAATTTAGTTTTTTTCCTTAAAAGCAGAACAGTTTGTATTTGATGTAAATGGGCTTATTTGTTTTGGTGGTGTAACGGTGCTTGTTGGCGGAGTAGGGGGCCAATCCGTCACAGCCTTGCCGCGAATTTGCATTATTAGCAGACAGTTATGCTAATAGCTCAATGCGGCAGAGGTATTTAACGGGCTAGTTTGCATAGATTATAGCGGGCACAATTGCCAACCAAGTGCCAGTGGGGCCCGCGGGGGGCCAGGTCGATATTATTCTGCAACAATCGTTTTATATTTATAAGCATGGCGAATTAACATAATATATTAATTACATGCATTTGTTCAGGGAGGCAGAACTATTAGCGACGTGGAATGGAAATTATTATGCGTCTGCATTGTGTTCTCATTGTTGCATTGTTGTTTTATAGGTAATCCGAAAGCAGCCAATATCGTTTCATTGTTTACATGCAACTGTAGTAACTTTTCTTAAAGTGGACCTGAACTCAGAACTTCCTCTCTGCTCTAAAAGATGCATAATAACCTTTAAAGAAAACATTTCTTTGTTACAGCAGATACAAATCCTGCAATAAATCTGCAGTGTGTCTACTTTCACGTAAGCAGACATGGGGTTAACATCCTGTGTTTACTAATTAGCTGCTCTGTCGTGGTAAGAGCGGACACAGCTGAGAGTTCAAATTACAGTTGTGATTAGTCACAGATGAGGGTGAATTAGACAGGCTGAACTCTCTAAATACATGCAGGGTGCATTTCTCTATCTTCTCCTTCTGTCGTGTGCAAGAGTTCAGGTCCACTTTAACCTCCCTGGCGGTTAATTCTTTTTGCCAAATTGGCAAAATCCTTTTTTTTTTTTTAATTTTTTTTTTTGTTTCATGTAAAGCTACCAGAGTGGTAGCTACATGAAACACCACTAGAGGGCGCTTGTGTCCCTCTAGTGCGATCGCCGCCGGCACTAATAGCAAACAGGGGAGCACGTATATAACGCGTTCCCCTGTTGGCTTCTCCTGTCACCATGGCGACGATCGGGATGACGTCATGGACGTCAGCCGACATCCTGACGTCAGGCGCACCCGATCCAGCCCATAGCGCTGCCCGGAACTTATTGGTCCGGGCAGCGCAGGGTTCTGGCGGGGGGGGGGGGGCTTCTTTCGCCGCTGCGTGCGGCCGATCAAGCTGTGCGCGCGGCTAGCAAAGTGCTGGCTGCGCGCACAGCACTTTGAATGGGGCGAATCGCCCCACCAGGGCCGGAGAAATCCTCCTGCGTGGCATAGCCAGAGCTCAGCTTGGGCTTACCGCCAGGGAGGTTAAGGGCTACTGTAGAGGGGGGGGGGGGGAAGTTGAGAGTTGAACTTACCCAGGCCAGGGCTTCTAATGGTCCCCCGCAGACATCCTGCAGCCACTCACCGATGCTCCGGTCCCTGCCTTCAGTTCACTTTTGGAATTTCTGACTTTAAAGTCAGAAAACCAATGCCCCTGCATGGCCGTATCCTCTCTCCCGCTGACGTCACCAGGAGCGTACTGTGCAGGTGCAGACCGTACTGGGCCTGCGCAATACACTCCTGGTGAAGTCAGCGAGAGCGCGGCCGTGCAGGCGCAGTGCTTTTTCGACTTACGCAAATTCCAGAAGTGAATTGGAGGCGGGTTCGGAGCATCGGTGAGTGGCTGCAGGATGTCTGCGGGGGACCATTAGAAGCACCAGATAAGGTCAACTTTTTCCCCCCTATAGAACTCCTTTAAGGTCCGTACACACCCTCAAACAAACCGCCTAAATGGCGTCTGATATTGCGCTGTCGGGCATGTGTACACGTGGCAATCGACTAGACAAGCGACTGATAACAGGCAGTTTGCCCGATACCCCCAGCAGATCAACTCACACAACTGTGGGGCTGATATTATAGCCACGTGTGTACAAAGTCAATTGAACGACGGACTTGTTTTGAATGCAGCCAATTGGTGCAATCCATCATTTCCCTTGCGTGCGCAGTATTTTATATATACCTTGCGTTGTGTGCATGTTATATACGCCTTGCGTTGTGTTCATGTTATATACGCCTTGCGTTGTGTTCATGTTATATACGCCTTGCGTTGTGTGCATGTTATATACGCCTTGCGTTGTGTGCATGTTATATACGCCTTGCGTTGTGTGCATGTTATATACGCCTTGCGTTGTGTGCATGTTATATACGCCTTGCGTTGTGTGCATGTTATATACGCCTTGCGTTGTGTGCATGTTATATACGCCTTGCGTTGTGTGCATGTTATATACGCCTTGCGTTGTGTGCATGTTATATACGCCTTGCGTTGTGTGCATTTTATATATGCCTTGCGTTGTGTGCATGTTATATACGCCTTGCGTTGTGTGCATGTTATATACGCCTTGCGTTGTGTGCATGTTATATATGCCTTGCGTTGTGTGCATGTTATATACGCCTTGCGTTGTGTGCATGTTATATACGCCTTGCGTTGTGTGCATGTTATATACGCCTTGCGTTGTGTGCATTTTATATATGCCTTGCGTTGTGTGCATGTTATATACGCCTTGCGTTGTGTGCATGTTATATACGCCTTGCGTTGTGTGCATGTTATATACGCCTTGCGTTGTGTGCATGTTATATACGCCTTGCGTTGTGTGCATGTTATATACGCCTTGCGTTGTGTGCATGTTATATACGCCTTGCGTTGTGTGCATGTTATATACGCCTTGCGTTGTGTGCATGTTATATACGCCTTGCGTTGTGTGCATGTTATATACGCCTTTGCGTTGTGTGCATTCTATATATACACCTTGTGTTGTGTGTATTTTATGGTCTGGTGTCTGGAGCTGCTGTAATGAGTACATTTGAAATTGGCGCCGGTAGACTTGGGCGCAGGATAAAGCCAGTATATGGCTGATCCTGCTTCTGCACAAGTCCGGGCCGTTTTAATTGCTATTCCCCCTCCAGGCCGACATGGATAGTGGGGGAATGAAATAATTCGGCTTCCAGCGATTGCTGGAGGCCGAATTATTGTGTTTTTTTAAGCAACCTCGGCTCTGTCTTCTGACGGAGCTGACGTTACTCACTGAGCGCTGCAATAAGAGTGATTCCTATTGTAGTCTATGGAGGCGCCGGTGTTGTGTCTGATTACGCTGCCTGTGGATTTGCGCTGCCCCGCATGCGCAGTAGGAGACTGTGCGGCCACATTTCCTATAGAATGATGCTGCTGGAGGTAAAATACTAAATATCTCCGCTCCCACACCTCTTACATACCCCAAATTTTCAGGGTAGAGAAGGGACCCCCCGAACGACCTCTATGCCAAATTGCAGCCCCCGAGACCTGCTGGTTCCCGAGATAGATTTCTCTAATCTATCTCCTGAACCAGCGGGTCTCGGGGGCTGCAATTTGGCATAGAGGTCGTTTGGGAGGTTCCCTCCCTACCCTGAAAATTTGGAGAATGTAAGAGGTGTGAGAGCAGAGATATTTCGTATTTTATCTCCAGCAGCATCATTAACTTCACACTGAGCATGCGTGCTACTCAGTGTGGAAGGGAGCTTCCAGGCAGCGCAATCAGACATTACACCGGCAGCACCCAAATCTAGCAGCGCTGAAAAGCACTGCTCCGGCTGTAATAAACCTTGCTCTAACGCTAAATGTGGCCACTTAGTGCCATCTTGTGGCCAAAATCAGGATTACAGAATTTAGAATGGATACATCGGTACAGACATGTAGTGGAAAGAACATGGAGCCTGCTTTATTGATTTCCTTTTAGGCTGCTTTCACGGGGGACGTTACAGGCGCACGTTAGTGCAGCCTGTAACGCAGCCCAACTCACAGTAATGAAAAATCAATGGGCTGTCCACAGTGCTCACGTTGCGTTACATTGTAACGCTGGACGTTCTATGAAAGTGAGCATGCTGTGCGTTATATGCGGTTTTAGCCGCGTTAGACTGTTTGCACATGCTCAGTGATGTTGTTTTATTGTTTTTTTGTGTGCAGGAGAGGAGTAGGGGAGAGTCGCTATTTTGCCTAGCCACATGGCTAATTAATATTCACTGCACTGCCGGTTCTCTTCCTGCTAGCAATGATTCATATGAATCATTCTCTGCCTGCTAGCAATGATTCATATGAATCATTCTGCAACAAACACAATTGCTAACTTCCAGTCAGAGCAATATCTATATAAACAATATAATATAAAAGCAATATCTATAAAAACAATATAATATAGGTGTCGCATGGTGGTTTGGGGGCCCCAGTGAGTGAGAGAGACCTGGGGCCCCTGGGCTGTCATGTGGACCAGTGTTTGCGATTTTAAATTTATTTTTTGCAGCTTCTAGGATGCGGTTGACAGGTGAGTGGTTAGGGAGGGGACCGTGTGGGAGATGTGCCTACACGGGGCGTCCCTGTTAAACGACGCAATTCACGATTGCGTCCAACCGAAGCCTCCCACCTGAATGCTAATCTATGTAATTCCTGCTAGGTATGGTACAGCAGGCAAAGGGTGTATGACAGTGCACCTGATTGGCTGACTAGCGTCTGCTGGCCAGATAGAGGCAGGATATTGCTCTGACTGGAAGTTAGCAATTGTGTTTGTTGCAGTTGGCATTCAGTTTAGAGGTGGTAGGGTGAGTTCCCTGGAGGTGAGAGGTCCAGGGCTTGCCCGCACTTTTCTCTAGGTGTCGCATGGTGGTTTGGGGGCCCCAGTGAGTGAGAGAGACCTGGGGCCCCTGGGCTGTCATGTGGACCAGTGTTTGTCATATGAATCATTGCCGGTTCTATCGAACGAAAACGCTGCTCTATGTAGCGTCCACCTTTAGCACAACCATGTGTTGCGTGAGGGGAACGTTATGCGACCTTAACGTCCCCTGCAACGCAACGTCCCACTGTGTAAGAGCCCTTAACCAATACCATTTGCCTGGCAGCCCTGCCCATCTATTTGGCTGCAGTAGTGTCTGAATAACACCAGCAACAAGCATGCAGCAAATATTCAGATCTGGCAATAATGTCAGAAACATCTGAGCTGCATGCTTGTTCAGGGTCAATGGCTAAAAGTATTAAAGGCAGAAGATCAGCAGGACAGCCAGGCAACTGGTATTGCCTTACCACTTGATGACCCACCCTTTACCCCCCCTTAAGGACCAGCGTGGTTTTTAGTGATCTGTGCTGGGTGGGCTCTACAGCCCCCAGCACAGATCAGGGTGCAGGCAGAGAGATCAGATTGCCCCCCTTTTTTCCCCCCTATGGGGATGATGTGCAGGGGGGGTCTGATCTCTTCTGCCTGCGTGTGGCTGGCGGGGGGGGCACCTCAAAGCCCCCCTCCGCGGCGAAATTCCCCCCTCCCTCTCCTACCTGCTCCCCCCCCGGTGATCGAGGCTGCACAGGACGCTATCCGTCCTGTGCAGCCAGTGACGGGACGTCCCCTTTCACATGGCGGCGATCCCCGGCCACTGATTGGCCGGGGATCGCCGATCTGCCTTACGGCGCTGCTGCGCAGCAGCGCCGTACAAATGTAAACAAAGCGGATTATTTCCGCTTGTGTTTACATTTAGCCTGCGAGCCGCCATCGGCGGCCCGCAGGCTATTCACGGAGCCCCCCGCCGTGATTTGACAGGAAGCAGCCGCTCGCGCGAGCGGCTGTTTACTGATTAATTAGCCTGCAGCCGGCGACGCAGAACTGCGTCGCTGGTCCTGCAGCTGCCACTTTGCCGACGCACGGTATAAGCGTGCGGTCGGCAAGTGGTTAAAGGACAACTAACGTGAGAGGGATATGGAGGCTGCCGTATTTATTTCCCTTTAAACAATAACAGTTGCCTGGCAGCCCTGCTGAACTATTTGGCTGCAGACTTGTCTGAATAACACCAGAAACAAGCATGCTGCTAATCTTGTCAGATGTGACAATAATGTCAGAGGCACCTGTTATGCTGCATGCTTGTTCAGGGTCTATGCCTATAAGTATTAGAGGCAACTGGTATTATTATTATTTATTGTATTTATAAAGCGCCAACATATTACGCAGCGCTGGACAATAAATAGGGATACAGACAATATTTAGGGGTGACATACTGCAATGTGACAATATCTGAATACAAGAAGACCAGATCACGCAGCACAGTATGAGTACAAGGTAATGCTTAGTCAGTCACTGGGTGAAGCATGGAGATTAGGCAAGTTAGGTTCACTCAAATGCATAGCATGGGTGTACAGTAATGGAGGTGCATGATCAGGTAGGACACAAGAGGAGGAGGACCCTGTCCAAAGGCTTATAATCTTGAGGGAGAGGTATAGACACGAAAGGTAGGGGACCAGAGTTCCGTTGTGGGTTTAGAGCAATTGTGAGGGGTGGTAGGCCAGAGTGAAAAGGTGAGTTTTGAGGGCCTTCTTGAAGATGTTAAAGGAGGGGGCTGCCCTAATAGGTGGAGGTAGAGAGTTCCAAAGTGTTGGAGCAGCTCTTGAGAAGTCCTGGAGGCGTGCATGGGACTGTGTGATGCGGGGGGCAGTCAGGCGAAGTTCATTGCTTCAAAGGAAATAAATATGGTAGCCTCCATATCCTTCTCACTACAGTTGTCCTTTAACAGAATGATTATCTAACAAGTGAAAGGTCGGTGCACCTGACCAGTGCATAAAAGCACAGAGTACAATTGTTGGGGGTGGTAGAAAATACCCTGCAAGGAAAAACAAAGAGACACCAGGATCCCAAATGGTGCAGTATGCCACAGTACTTGGAGGAGAAGGAGATGGTAAGTGAATAATACTCACAAAGGAGGGTTGCAGAAGGGCAACCGACCACTGTAGGCAGGTGGAGCTACTAACTTGCAGCTAGTAGCTCCCCTGAGGACAGTCATTGACATGACTATGTGCTCTGTAAAGTGCTGCAAAAGATGTCAGTGCTATATAAATACATAATAACATGGTAGGATATTATACTAGGACTATGGTGGGGATTAGAGTGTGAGCTCCTCTGAGGACAGTCAGTGACATGACTATGTACTCTGTAAAGTGCTGCAGATGTCAGATCCATATAAATACATATAATAAGGTTGTCAGCTGACCCAAATACATGTCCTGTAGTAGAGAAAGCCCTCGCCTGCAGTCTCCTCACATCATCTACCAAGGAAACCCCATGCATATGCATTAGACAGGATTGATATTCACAGGGAGCCATTTGCATAAACATGAGAGGCATTTGCGTATTAATATCAGAAATCTGCATAAACAGTTGTCCTTTGCTCAGCCAGGATAAACCTACAGCCCCCAAAGGAGGCAGAAATCCTGATGGATTTCCTCCACTGGAGCAAATTGTAGCAATAATTACAAAAAACGGGGCGGGCAAATTAAAGCAAAAGTCAGTAAAAATTGCACTTTGCATGAATCAGTGCAGCACGTGTCAGAATGACTAAACCTCATGATTATTTCTAGAGAATTAGGTAACTACAGCTCATCTTCCTTCCCTGAACTGCCTCAGACCTGCATTAAAGCAAACCTCAAAGTGAGAATAAATTGTGAAGATAAACAACTCTATCTATAGTTCTAATCCTAAATAGGACTCTTCTGGAATCCCATAGTCCTAATTAGTAATTAACCTCTTCAGGACCTTACACCCCCCCTAGTGACCAGGCTATGTTCTACAATTTAGGTCACTGCAGCTTTAGAACCTAAACTGAGAAGGATTTGGATTTTTCCTTTTAAAATAATACCAGTTGCCTGACTCTCCTGCTGATCCTGTGTCTCTAATACTTAGTTTCAGCCACAGCCCCTGAACAAGCATGCAGATCAGGTGCTCTGACTGAAGTCAGACTGGATTAGCTGCATGCTTGTTTCAGGTGTGTGATTCAGCCACTACTGCAGCTAAACAGATCAGCAGGACTGCCAAGCAACTGGTATTGTTTACAAGGAAAAATCCACATCCCTCTCAGTTTAGGTTCCGTTTAACCTCTCTGCCGTTCTAAAAATGTGCTGCGCACGGCAGGGAGGGTGTTGCATTTTTTTTTTTTTATAGCATGTAGCTAGCCTAGCGCTAGCTACATGCTTCCCCCCCTCCCTGCGGCGTCCCCCCGTATGCGCAAAACTGTCGTATGCGCCGATATATGCCCATCCGGAAATCCCGTTCTGAACGGGATTTCCATGAGGGCTTCCCCAGTCATCGACGTCTTGACGTCAGAGGGAGTCCCGATCCACCCCTCAGCGCTGCCTGGCACTGATTGGCCAGGCAGCGCACGGGTCTCGGGGGAGGGGGCACCCTCTGATGCAGCGGGTAGCGGCGAAACGGCGCGGAGCGGCGGCGATCGTAAGTGACATGCAGCTAGCAAAGTGCTAGCTGCATGTATATAAAAAAAATTATGCAAATCGGCCCAGCAGGGCCTGAGGAATCCTCCGCGGCAGGTTACCCCGAGCTGAGCTCGGGATAACCGGCAAAGAGGTTAATGGATTGCTGCAGGGCCGTACAACTCAGCACGCAAGTGATTTCCTCCTTCCTTTTCTGCCCTCCAACAGAGCTTTCTGTTGGTGGGCTCTGATTGCTGCATGGAGGTTTGTTTGCTTTTTTGAATTTTTTATATTTTTTTCAATAAATGTTACTACTTTATTTTATCCTATCCCCGCCCTCCCTCCCCCCGCTACCCAATGACAGCGATCGGCTGACTCCACAGGACACAGCTGAGACACTGTCCCCAGTACAGCGCTGCCTTAGGTCGCAGTGCTGTACTAAGTAAACAGACTGTGGTTTCGCCATATAAAAGTCTCCTAGCACCGATCACTGCTGGTAGACTGATGACGGAGTGGAGCTCTGTCATTCAAGCGGAGATACGTGTGTATTTGGCGAGCGCGATCTCCTGCAAAACACGCCCCCAAGAGTTGACGCCAACCACTGTTAGGCGGTCCTGGGGGAGCCACTACGTTCATGTGAATCAGCGTGAAGCGGTCGTAAGAGGGTTAAAGAGTGACATGGTTATTTCCTTGTAAACAATGTAGATTGCCTGGCTGTCCTGCTGATCCACAATCTCTAATATTTTTACCCATAGTCCCTGAACATGCATGCAGATCAGATGATGATGATTATTATTTAGGATTTCTTAAAGTGAACCAGAGACGAAGCACCCTCATGTATTTAATAGACCAGTGGGAACATTAGAGAAAACACCTACCCTGCTCTCGGTTTCATTCTGCACTGCACAGCTTGCTTCTAATCAGACCTGATAAAATCCCCGACTGAGCATTCAGTCTGGCTTTGCTATAATGACTCAGCTATAATGATTCCTGAGCAGAGCCAGCAGGGGCCAGGCTTGGACTTGAAAAGACATGAGAGAACACAGACTGAGCTATAAATATTCCTGAACAAAGCCAGACTGAATGCTCAGTCGGGGATTTTATCAGGGCTGATTAGAAGCAAGCTGTGCAGTGCAGAATGAAACAGAAAGCAAGGTAGGTGTTTTCTCTAATGTTCCCACTGATATATATGGTAAAATACATGAGGGTGCTTCGTCTCTGGTTCTCTTTAAGTGTCGACATCTTCTGCAGCGCTGTACAGAGAATATAATCTTGTCTGTAACTGTCCCTCAGAAGGGCCGGGCAGAGGCAAGAGAGGCTCCAGCCTCGGGGCGCAGTGTAGCAGGGGCGCACAGCTCACTCAGCTATCATTCCTCTGTTGTGTATGAAGCAGAGAGAAATAAGAAAAGGGGATACAAAGCAGTGACAGCTAGCCAGATAACTAGAGATTAAGGTGTTGTGTGGGCCCTGGGGTGTCTCTTACTCGAATAGCAATCAGTGTGTGACGGCTGGGGTGGGAGGGATGGAGGGGCGCACTTTAGTGTCTCGGCCTTGGGTGCTGGAGGACCTTGTCCTGGCTCTGCTCAGAGGGGCTCAAAATCTAATCCCTACCATAGCCATATGTCTATGTACTGTATGTACTGTGTAGTGTATGTATTATAGTCTAAGGCCAATTTAGGAGGAAGACTTAACTTATCTGTATGTTTTTGGAGATGTGGGAGGAAACCGGGATGCACGGAGGAAACCCACGCAGACACAAGGAGGACATGCCAACACCATGCAGATAGTGCCCTGACTGGGATGTGAACCAGGGGCCCAGCTCTGGTAGGCGAGAGTGCTGCCCAATTCTGACTGCACGTGCCACCTGCTTGTTTCAGGTGTGATTCAGACACTGCTGCAGCCAAATAACTCAGCAGGACTGCTAGGCAACTTGATTCAATGGAAATAAATGTCAGTCTTCATATTTTTCTCACTTCAGGTGTCTTTTAAGCACTTAGGACTTGTAAACGTATTGTACAGCACTAGGGAAAATGATGGCACTATATAAATCATCAATAACAATATTATAATAGAACCACACACACAGGAATTGCCTAATTCTAGGTAAACACAATGCAATTTTCTGACAGATTTACTGTCACATTGATTATTTCCAACATGTCTGATCTGATTTGCGATTGATTTTCCGTAGACGTGAACGGAAAATTGGATGGAAATCAGATCGGGCATTTTGGAAATACTTGATCTGACAGTAAATGTGCCAGAAAATTGTATCGTGTGTACCTAGCATTCAAGTGTACCAGAGCTGAACGAATAGTAAAAATCGATATTTACCCTACCCATGGCTTCCTCCAGCCCCATAACCCCCCCCCCCCCCCTCTCCACGGTCTGCCATTCAGCCGCGGTCAGCTCCAGTAACTGGCTCAGTCACATCAGTAGTGGCCTTCTGCTTATGCGCAGAATACTCTGACTGACGCGACCGAGCCAGTTAACCGGGGCTGACCGAGGCTGAATGGCAGACCGTGGAGGGGGGGGGTGGGTGACTCAGCGTGAGGGACTCGCACATGCTTATGGGGCTGGAGGAAGCCGCGGGTAAATATCGATTTTTACTATTTGTTTAGCTCTGGTTTACGTTAAAGGGATACTGTAGGGGGGGTCGGGGGAAAATGAGCTGAACTTACCCGGTGCTTCTAATGGTCCCCCGCAGACATCCTGTGCCCGCGCAGCCACTCACCGATGCTCCGGCCCCGCCTCCGGTTCACTTCTGGAATTTCTGACTTTAAAGTCAGAAAACCACTGCGCCTGCGTTGCCGTGTCCTCGATCCCGCTGATGTCATCAAGAGCGCACAGCGCAGTCCCAGTATGGTCTGTGTCTGCGCAGTACACTCCTGGTGACATCAGCGGGAGTGAGAACACGGCAACGCAGACGCAGTGGTTTTCTGACTTTAAAGTCAGAAATTTCAGAAGTGAACCGGAGGCGGGGCCGGATCATTGGGGAGTGGCTGCGCCAACACAGGATGTCTGCGGGGGACCATTAGAAGCCCCGGGTAAGTTCAGCTCATTTTCCCCCGACCCCCTACAGTATCCCTTTAAGGCTCGTACACGTCCAAACGATATGTCCAAGCAATCTGCCCAACTATCTTCTAAACCTGCTTTACTGGAAGATCGTTGGGAGTGTGTACAGCTGACAAACAACAAGACGACAACTGATAAGAGGTTTTTTTGCCAGATCCAACCAGTGGACCAATCTGCCCAACTATCATGCAGGTTGGAACATGTGTACAAGTCTTTTGTGCAACTTTGTAGTTTTTGAATGCAGACATGTTGTGCAGTTTGTCATTTAGCTTGCATGCATAGTTGATTAGCGTGTGTACAACCTTGTCGTTTGAACAACTTGTTGTGCGGTTGGTTGTGCATTATGTTGGATGCGGGTACGAGCCTTAACCGCCTTGGCTCAGCTCGTCCATGACCGATGGAGGGCGGCGCTCAGGTTTTCACAATTTTTTGACAATCGCCGTCGCTTGCCGCCAATGCGCCGCTGCGTAACGCCCCCCCGCCGAGACCCCTGCGCAGCCTGGCCAATCAGTGCCAGGCAGCGGTGAGGGGTGGATCGGGACTCCGTCTGATGACGCCATCGCGACGGGGAAAGCCCTCAAGGAAATCCCGTTCAGAACGGGATTTCCTTACGTGGGTACGTGCCGGCAGCAATCGAGAGGTAAGGGCGGACGCCGCAGAGAGGGGGGCATCATGTAGCTAGCGCTAGGCTAGCTACATGATTTAAAAAAAAAATATATATAAAAAAAAAAAAAACTGCTGCGCCACCACCCTGGCGCAGTTAATAGAACGCCAGGGTGGTTAAAGAGGAACTGTCTTGAAAATCTTAAAATTTAAAACACATACAAATAAGAAGTACATTCCTCCCAGAGTAAAATGAGCCATAAATTACTTTTCTCCTATGTTGCTGTCACTTACAATAGGTAGTAGAAATCTGACATTACCGACAGATTTTGGACTAGCCTATCTTCTCATGGGGGGGGGGGGTTCTCAGGATTTTCTTTATTTTTGAAAGCACTTAGTGAATGGCAGTTGCTCCGTCCAACTGCCAAAATAGTGTGCAGCGAGCAGGGAGGCTGGCCAGCATCTTTATTTAAGTTTTTTTCAGGGAATGTCTTTCTAAAGAATAAAGATTCCCCTATGGAGAGATGGACTAGCCCAAAGCCTGTCGGTAATGTCAGATTTCTACTACCTACTGTAAGTGACAGCAACATAGTAGAAAAGTAGTTTATGGCTCATTTTACTCATGAAGAAATATACTTCTTATTTGTAGGTGTTTTAAACTTTAAGATTTTTGCAGTTCCTCTTTAAAGGGAGAGATTTGTGGGACAGATAGTTAAAGAAACAATTGTCACTTCTACCCATTTATTTTTGTCTTTCAGATGTTACCGGAAGCAAAACCTCTGAATAGAGCAAAGACTCTTCAATCCCTGTTCAACCAACTGTTCAATTATCACTTGATGTTGTTTTTGATCAATATTACAAATCAATATAATGATCGATTATTTTACAACCTACCGTACATTACGGATCGCAAATGTTTATATCTACTTGAATTTACAATTGATTAGACATTTCATCTAATCGAATGTCTAAATTATACAGTATATGGCTACCTTAATGCCTGCAGATTAGAGAGGAGTATCTTGCCTAATGGATTCAAAGCATCGGCGTAGCAATCACCCCTGCGACCCCCGCCATTGCAGGGACCCCCTCCTTCCTCTCCCCAACCGCAAGTGCAGCAAATTACCAAAAAAATCCTCCGTTTACTCACAAAAACCGTATGCAGGAGTGTGTATCTATTTCCTGCTTCACATCAGAATGCTCTCTGCTGTCATTCGCCGGCTCCCGATCACGTGACCCCTATGGGGATCAGGGACCAAGGGGCCCCATGCTATACTTTTTGCAGGGGTGGCCTATTAAGTCTAGTTATGCCCCTGATTCAAAGATAATAGAGTCATCCTAAAGAACATTAGACTCCGTCTGGGACAGAAATGTCAGAAACACAGTAATATCAGGGCCAGAACATATAGAACACATATGTGAGCACAGGGAAAAGTTGTGTTTGAAAATGAATTGTAGAGACGTAGGGATGGCCCTGCGCAGGAGAACTTATGGAGAAGCATGTGAACAGTTTGATCAGCTGACAGATTTTAGCGCTGCATAATATGTTGGCGCTTTATAAATACAATAAATAAATAAATAAATAAAATAATTTGTAAGGCAGAGATGGGCTTTCGAATACAGAAGTACTCGAATTCGGAATGCTAATGTACGTTAATTAATGCACCTGTGCCTGCAGGATAGTGGGTGTTAACTTAACCAGAAGTCCGGGGATCCTATGCGTGTCACCGCTGTAATACGCTTCCTATGGGACGTGTTCCACCACTCACTACTGCACTTTGCACTTCCTCCTTCTGCAGGAAGTACTTCTGTACTTGAAAGCCCATCCCAATTGTAAGGTTCTGATTTACTGTATTGACTTCCTAGTTTAACAGATGATCATGACCAGCAAATCAGAGGTTACAAATCTATCAGCTGATCAAACTGGTCACATGCTCCTCCGTGAGTTCTCCTAAGCAATGCCATCCCTTGTGACCGGTGTAACTTGGGGAATAGTTTTAATGAATGCTTTTGAAATTCAGCTCTAATGAAGCACCGCCGCTTCCCCCAGGTCTGAAGGTGGCCATAAACAGGTCAATTTTTCTGTTGATGAAACATGGCACAAAGTGCGTGTTATGACATCACATGCGTCTGGTGCCACGTTACGGCGGACACCGCTGTGAAGGACAGGAATCACGCCTGCAGAGGTAAGACCTTAAAACTAGGGCTGCTCAAATCCGGATCCAGGAGACATACGGATAGTTGATACCCGGATATCTCCCAGTAAACCTGTGCGGGGTGGGGGCGTCGGGGGGGGGGGGTCAATCTTACCTGTCTGACGTCTTCTTCGTCCGTCCCTGGCGCCTCCCACGATGTGCTCCACGCGCGTCACGTGATTACAAACACTTCCTCCTTCAACCCGGAAGGAGGAAGTGTTTGTAATCACGTGACCGCCGCTTGGACCGCATTGTGGGAGGCGCCAAGGAATGGACTGAAGAAGATGTCAGACAGGTAAGCTTGACCCCCCCGTCCAGGTAACTATCCGGATGTCTCTCGGATCCGGATTTGAGCAGCCCTGCTTAAAACCTAGCACATGGGCATGAGGGGGGGCACAACGGCTGGGGGTCTGTCGGTTGTCACTTTATCGACTGTCGTTACCACTGCGCACTTGATCCAGCACTTGTGGCCAAGACTCTCCTGCACGACCAATGAATTCTATTGACTGATTTCAGCCCACAATCGATGAAGACATCAATTAGGCGGGCATGTTGCACCACCGATTTTCCTCTGATTCGATTAAATGATGGGGGTGGGGTGGGGGGGGGGGGCAATCAGCCCACAACATCATCTGATGTATGGCCACTTTTAGAATTTTAATTCAGTTTAGAAACAAGTTTTGTATGAGGACTTGGAGGTGACGTGGGCTGAGATAACATTTTCTGAGATAACTTTTTGCTTTTTGATTATTCATCAGATACAGGGCTGCTCTGTACACTTGGTGGGGGTAATACTTACTCCAGCAGGCCCCCCATCTGGCATCTGACAAGGGGCAGACCGAGGAGGGGGGCAGAATAGTCTTCACAGGATAGTCCAGGCAGGAGTTGTTGGTCGTACACCACAAGCACTGCAAACACAAACAAAAAACGCTAAGGACTTCATATGAACCGGAATTTACTAAACCCACTATCAGAGATTCGTTATGGAAATGTTAAAAAAATTCAAGCATTACTTTTCTTGTAAACATCCTTAAAGCGGACCTGAACTCAGAACTTCCTCTCTGCTGTAAAAGCTATGCAACAGCATAATAACCTTTAAAGAAAAAACATTTCTTTGTTACAGCTGAGCCAAATCCTGCAATACACCTCCAGTGTGTCTACTTCCTGCTTTCATGGAAGCAAAGGGTTAACATCCTGTGTTTGAAAATTAGCTGCTCTGCCAAAGCCAGTTGACAGAGCTGAGAGATCAAATTACACTGGTGTTTAATAGCTCTCTAAATACAAACAGGGTGCATTTCTCTTCTGTCCTGTGCAATAGCTCAGGTCCACTTTAACCCTTTCGGGACCAGCTGCCTAACCCCCCTTAAGGACCAGGCGATTTTGAATGGGGGGGCGCGCGCGCCGCAACCCTGGTAGGGCTAGCTGGGCATGGTGTCCCTCTTGCAGCCCGGTGTCCCCCCTGTAGCAAGCAGCCTTTACTCACCTCCCAGGCTCCAGCGATGAGCAGCTCTAGCCGACATCCCCGCTCGTACTGCCACTAAGTTCCGGGTCGCGGCTTGATGACGTCACCAAGCCGGGACCCGACACTTAATGCGGAGCGAGCGGGGATGCCGGCCAGAGCGGAGGGGAGCGCTGATCGCCGGGGGAACGTCAGGAAGGTGAGTGCATCCTCTTCTCCCCAAACCCTCCCCCCCCCCCCCCCCCCGCAGCTCTAACCGTGATCACTACGATCTGCCGGCGATCGTAGTGATCACATGATCACTGAGGGGAGATGTCAGCTGTCATATGAAAGCTTAATCTCCCCTCTCAGGTGCGCACGATCGCGTCGGGAGCGTAAACAGCAAGCGAGGTAAATCCTATGCCGCATCAGGCTTAGGCAGCCACAAGTGCGGCGTAGAATTGACTACTTACTTACCTAAGAAGACAGAAGTCTCTGCATCCTATACAGGCTTCCCGTGCCCTCCTTGCTGCTGCTTGCTGGGACCCTCTGTGAGATCCAGGCCCTGCTCCCCTTCATACACAAGCACAGCTGTACTTGCAGGGCCGGATTTGCACAATTTGCCGCCCAAGGCCACTGTCACCAGCCGCCCCCCTTCAGCATAGGTTGCGAGATTACCCCTTCCCTCCAGTATAGGTAGCCAGATGACACCCCCCCCCCCCCCTTTCCCTCTAGTATAAGTAGCCTGATTTCCCCCCACTCCCCAGTATAAGTAGCCAGATGATCCCTCCCCCTAGTATAGGTAGCCAGTTGACCACTCCCCCTTTCCCTCCAGTATAGGTAGCCAGAAGACTCCCTTAATCCCTCCTCCCCCCTTTTCAATATAGGTAGCCAGCTCACTAGCTCGTCTCCAGTGCAGAAGCTTCCTCTTCCTTTCCGTCTCCAATGCTGCCCAAGTCCATAGCCGCCCGCCACAATGCAAACATGCACAGAGAGCAAGGTGGCTGCTGCACAGGCGGCCAGCAGAAGAGTACCGCAGTCAGGCGCTCACCTGATCTCCCTGCTTTGCAGCATTTGCAAGCTTGCAAATGCTGCACCAGTTTAGCCTGCTGCTTTGGTGCTCTTGCTCTTGTGGTGCCCTAGGCATTTGCCTAGGCGGCCTTGGCCTTAATCCGGCCCTGTGTACTGCACGGGCACAGTACGGCCACGCTCGTGCAAATTACTCGTACACTAGGATATCTTTAATAGCTTTAATAGATTAAATACATTTAATATAATAGTTGAACCTAACAAAAATCTTTTAGAAAAACGGTGCTGCAGAAGAGACAAAAGAGACCTGGACCTCTAGTGGCTGGAGCCCGGAGGAGGTGTGCTGTTATCCCTGTCTGTCTATACCCGCATGCTGTGCTGTAACTCTGCAGATGGGAAAGGGGGAGCACAGTGACAGAAGGGGGTCCGAGGAGAGGAAAGAAGTCGGACCCCCTCCCAGCGCCACTAGACTCCAGGGAAATTTATGGGGGAGGGAGGGGTAGACCACTAGACATCAGGGAAATCTATAGGAAAGGGAGGGGGCCCACTAGACATCAGGGAAATCTATAGGAAAGGGAGGGAAGACCACTAGCCCCCAGATAAATCTATAGGGGAGGGAGGGGAGACCAGTAGACAACAGGGAAATCTCTAGGAGAGGGAGGGGGGCCACTAGACATCAGGGAAATCTATAGAAGGAGGGGGGCCACTAGACACCAGGGAAATCTATAGGAGAGGGAGGGAAGACCACTAGCCCCCAGATAAATCTATAGGAGAGGGAGGGGGGCCACTAGACATCAGGGAAATCTATAGGAGAGGGAGAGAAGACCACTAGACATTAGGGAAATCTATGGGGAGAGGGGACCATTTATCAGTGGATTTTCCTGTGGCCTTCGTACTTACAGAAACATTCTTCAGACACTCCTCACAAGACCTCTTGGAGTAGAAGCTGCAGGCTGAAGGAAAAAGAGAAAGACATTTCATTCAATATAGGCATGAAATCTGCCGCTGTAAACAAGAAAAAGTTGAACTTCAGTCAAATTCCATGACCTGTACTATATACATATACGTACACATACACACACTGTATATCCTAGAATGTCGACCTCGTGTATGAGTCATCCACAAAATGTGACCCTCTTAAAGGAAACCAGAGACCAGATCATATAAAAGATTTATGCATAACTGGGGCTTCCTCCAGCCCAATGTGCACGGATCGCTCCCACGCCGTCGTCCTCAGTCTTCTCCAGCTCCGGTACCGGGTGCCTTAACTTCAGCGGCCAGTCTGGCGTAAGAGAAGTGCTTTCTCTGCGTATCTCTCCAGCAGCCGCCTGAGAGATATGTAGAGGGCACATTTCTCTTGCGCAGACTGGCCATAGTTACGGGACCCGATACCGGAGCTGGAGAAGGCGGAGGACGACGGCGTGGGAGCGATTCGTGCACATTGGGCTGGAGGAAGCCCCAGTTATGTATAAATCTTTTATGCCTTAGGGACTTAGTTTTTTTTAATCTATATTGTATGAGGGTAAATTGCTATTACTTTATTACATAGGGGCTTGTAACTATAGAACGGACTAAAAAAATACAAATAAAATAAAAAAATAACACCTATATTTCCAAATAATATATTGTCGCCATACTTTGTGATAGGGACTTTTAAATGGTTTAATAATCGGGACAAATGGGCAAATAAAACGTGTGGGTTTTATCCACAGGAGAATGTTTTATTTTAAAACTATAATGGCTGAAAACTGAGAAATTTTTTTTTTCCAATTTTTTCTTATTTTTCATTTATTGCATTTAGAATAAAAAATACTTGGCAAAATATACTACCCACAGAAAAGCCTAATTGGTGGTGGAAAAAAAAACAAGATATAGATCATTTTGTTGTAATAAGTAGTAATAAAGTTATTAGGGAATAAAAGGGAGGAGCACTGACAGGTGAAAAGTGCTCTGGTCCGTTAGGGTAAAAACCCCTTGGGGTGAACTGGTTAAACTGGAAATTTTTATTGACTCAAGTATAAGTCTACCTAGTGTGCCCAGCACAGTTAATGGCTCCACTTGGGGACCAGGAGGATGTAATGACTGTACTGTATAAAGTATTGCAGCCAATAACTCCTCCAAGTCCCCAACTGCAGCCATTATCTACTTCCCCTCCTTAGTAAGCACTGCAGCCCAGTATCTGTCCCTCTACCCTTTCCTTGTGAATTGTTGTGAGCAGGACATTCACACCTGTGTTTTCTTAGCATTTTCTTTATCAAGAAAGTGGCACTTACTACTGGGTAAATTAGTGAAAACTGGAATGTCACTAAAGCCTTGTACACTAAAGGTGGCCAATAACGACCGCCTCAGCCGATAGACTTTTGTACAGAGGCCCCCGACCAGCGATGCCACTCGGCAAGAGGCGGACAACTTCTTTGAAGACACCGCTGCCCCGTCCGTCGCATGAAGTGACGCATGTGTCGCTCCATTGTCTCTCCGCATTCCCCCCCCCTCCTCTGCATAATTGTCGGCTATACAGCTGACGTGTCTGTACAGGCCAGCCGGTGATGTAGCCCAAGGAGACCGGGTCGCGATCCGGCAGGTGACATCAGTTGTTAGGGGTGTGCGTATCTTAACAGTACGCACATTACTCAGTGTGCTCAGAGTTGCAAACATCTCCACCATAGAGTTTTACATTCAAGTGACACTGAAGGAAAAAAAACCTTATGATATAATGAATTGTATGTGTAGTTCGGATAATGAATAAAACATTAGTAGCAAATAAAGGAGTGCGTTTTTTTTTCCACTTATAATTTATTTATTATAACAGTGCATCAGTCTCTAATATTTGCCGTTTACAAATTACACTCTATACTTTAAACTATGAAACAGAGCAGAGCTAATGACCATTTGATCTTCTCTGCAGAAAAACCTTAAACAAACAAGAAACAGTGAGAGACAGGTTGAGATAAGTGCTTCAGAAAACGTCACTGTAGCCGACCCAAGTTGGGTCGGAGAGCTCAAAGAAGCTCTTTTGCATAGATAAAAACTGAAGTTTCTTAACTCTTCCTGTACTGGAAACAATATGAGACTCATATCTTTGCTACTAATGTTCAATTTCTTAGCTGTACTACACAAACACTTCATTATCTAATAAGTTTATTTTCACTTCAGATTCCCTTTAAACATTTTATAAACTATAAAATAGGTAGCCTTTAACCCCTTCCCGACCGCCCAACGCCAGTAGGCGTCAGGAAAGTGGCAGCCCCAGGACCGCCTAATGCTGAAAGACGTCAAGAGCTGTGGGCGGAGATTAGCGGGGATCTCATGCCGCGATGCCCGCGCATCCCCGCTTTAGTTACTAAGCTCCGCTCCGTAAACAACCTGCTAGCCGCAGGCTGAAGAAAAAAAAAAAAGCCCACAAAAACAGCCCGTACTCAGTTGTACAGCGCTGCGGAGTACTGCTGAGCTGTCCCCAGGGGAGGCACACAAAGTGATGCCTCTCATAGTCTGATGCCTATGAGAGGGATCACACTGAATGGAACAAGGGTGGGGGATATAAAAAATTAAAAATATTTTAAAAATTTTATAAATTATTTAAAAAAAAAAAAATCCCAGCAGCAATTACCGTATATTCCACCAACAGAAAGCTCTGCTGAGGACAAGAAAAAAAAAAGGGGGGGGGGGGGGAATTCATCTGTGTGCTAAGTTGTTTGGCTCTGCAGCACACAGTTAAAGCTGCAAAGCACTGAACTGTAAAAAATAGTCTTTTCACTAGGGGGGTGTAAGCCTGTGGTCCCCAGGGGGTTAAACATGGCGCTGACTTCCACCCAAAATATGAATAGGAAACTCCAGTGAAGTCACATCAGGTTTACTTAAAGTGGACCCGAATTAAAAATACAAGAGATTTCAGAAATAAAATCTATTTTCTAAATTATAATAATAAATAGCAGCCTTTTTTCAGCTGCATGATGATAAATATAAAATATATTACATTTATTGGAGAAACCCCTCCCTTCCTTTCATATTGCCAGCAAATAATCCAGTAAACTGGTGGAGTAGGAGGTGTCCAGCATAGGAGGAATTGCTAATGGCTGCCACCTGTATAACCCTAGTTATTAAAAGAGAAGGGTGAAAAGCATGCACTGAAATGCTCATAGGCTTGAAGGAGTGTTTATTTATATTTGTATGTATCAGAGTGGTGCAACTAAATATTTTTATTTAAAAAAAATGTTCGGTTTGGGTCCGCTTTAACCACTTAAGCCCAACTGGACGAGATTTCTCGTCCAGTTGGGCTGCGCGCACTCCCGCGGGTCGCGCGCGCTCCCGCGGGCCCCCCCGTGCACGCCCCCGCTGCTGGCCGCTAGCCCACCGATCAGTGAAAGGGATTATAAATCCCTTTCGCTGATCGGACCCCCCCGGAGAAAAGCCGACAGCGTCTCTTCAGATGCTGCGGCTTTTCTGAGCTCTGGGCTCCTTTCTTCTGCCTGGGAGCGAGATCGATCGCTCCCAGGACTTTTTGATTCTGGCCATCTTGTGGCCAAATAGCAAATTACACCTGAAAAAAAAAATTTCAAATTAAACATATAAATATATTAAAAAAAACCCTGTTTACCTCCCACACCAAAAAATACCCACATACAAGTTTAAATTAAAAAAAAAAAAATTACAATAATAAAAAAAACAAAAAAAACATAAATAGTTACCTAAGGGTCTGAACTTTTTAAATATGCATGTCAAAGGAGTATATCAATATGATTTAATAAATTATGGGCTTCTAAACAGTGATGGACACAAAACGGAAAAAATGCACCTTTATTTCCAAATAAAATATTGTCGCCATACATTGTGATAGGGACATAATTTTAACGGTGAAATACCCGGGGCATATGGGCAAATACAATACGTGAGTTTTAATTATGGAGGCATGTATTATTTTAGAACTATAATGGCTGAAAACTGAGAAATAATGAATTTTTTCCATTTTTTTCTTATTCTTCCTGTTAAAATGCATTTACAGTAAAGGGGCTCTTAGCAAAATATACCACCCACAGAAAGCCTAATTGGTGGCGGAAAAAACAAGATATAGATCAATTAATTGTGATGAGTAGTGATAAAGTTATTGGCAAATGAATGGGGGGTGAAAGTTGTTCGGATGTTAAAAAAATTTTAACCCTTCGGGCTTAAGTGGTTAAAAAGCTCCGTTCCCAGAACTTCCCTAAAGCAGTGTGAAATCCCCATTCATGGGGCAGCGTGCCAATACAAATGAGAGACAATTCAGGGCGTATTATTGTAGGGTGAGAAGGCTAAAACCCCCGAAAGGCCGATTGTCCACAGTAGAAGTGTTCTTATGAGTGCAGAGCCATTACTGTCCTGAGGAAGGGGAGGTATATGCACGAAACATGTCCTTATTGCGCACATAATAAACTGCCTTTTCTATTATGTAGTTTTTGTCCGGTTTGGAGGGAAACCCCTATTATTGTCTGGCGTCTCCGTTTATAGCCACTTATGCAGTACCGTAGCTAAGGAGTTATGGGCCCCAGTGCAAGTTCTACATTAGGTCCCATAAGCCCCCCCCAAGCACTCTATACATAACAATAGATATGGCGCACCAAAGAACCTGCCAAGGACAACACAGTGTCAGAGGTACAGGAAATGGATGGGGAACAGTTTGTTAATGATTATTATCATTCAAAGCATATATAGAAGTGATCATTACCGGCACAGATCCAAGAGAGAACTAATATTGCCGCTGAGAGAGGACTCCATGAAGTTTCTCTGGCCCAAGGGCCCCGGTGCGGTCACAACCTCTGCACCCTCTATTGCTACACCACTGGGCTGCAAATGCTCTATGCGTATTCATGTGCACTTCAAAGGAGAACTGTAGTGAGAGTCACATGGAGGCTGCCATATTTATTTCCATCTAAGCAATACCAGTTACCTGGCTGACCTGCTGATCCTCTGCCTCTAATATTTTCAGCCATAGGCCCTGAACAAGCATGCAGCAGATCAGGTGTTTGACAATTTTGACAGATATGACTAGATTAGCTGCATGCTTGTTTTTGGTGTAATTCAGACACTACTGCAGCTAAAGAGATTAGCAGGGCTGCCAGGCAACTGGTATTGCTTATAAGGAAATATACCCCTTGCTTCAGTTGGCCTTTAAATAAAAAAAAAAAAAAAAAAAGTCTTGTAAACTAAAACCGTAGAAAACTGGGCCTTCTGTGGTCAAAAATAGAGCATAATCGGATTATTAGCTGGTTAAAAGGAAAAAAAGAGGAACTTTGAGTTATGAGAACTGCAATAATACTCTGGAGTCCAGACAAAGCTTTTTTCAGAGAGGATGTTGAGGTTATATAGAGAGCAGTAACATCAGGCTGAATGATGAACCTGATTGTGCGGCAGTATACTGGGGGGGGGGGGGGGGGGGTAATACTTCCGATTTATGAGATCTGCAGAGAAACTTCGGGATCTGCCAAACACACGCAATAAACATTTATGTGAATTATAACCATATAAAGCCGCTCTCCACGGAGAGGAAATATAGTGAAAGAGCGCAATGCTCTGTGCTAGGTGAAGAAACATTCTCATAATGTTCCTGCTCTACTATTCCGAGCCAAGAACGGGGAAACCATTACATTGCTGGTAATTCTTGTAACCATTTCCTAATTAATGCAGATGATCGATTCCTCTAAGACAGGAACGTCAAACCTTATTACACAGTGGGCCGAGATGAAAAACTGGGAGCAAGTCACTGGTTTTCTTCAAGGTCTAGTGCCCCCCCCTCCCCCCAGTACCCTGGTGTTTAATTGCTCCCCCTCCCCTATACAGTACCCTGGTGTTCAGTGGGTCCCCCTCCCTCCCATATAAAGTGCCCTGGTGTTCAGTGGGTCATCTCACTCTCCCCTATACAGTTCCCTGTTGTCTAGTGGCCCTCCTCCTTCCAATATACAGTTCCCTGGTGTCTAGTGCCCCCCCTCCCTTCCCTATACAGTTCCCTGGTGTCTAGTGCCCCCCCCCCCTTCCCTATACAGTTCCCTGGTGTTTAGTGGCTTTCCTCCCTTCACTATACAGTTTCCTTGTGTCTCGTGGTTTCCCTCCCTCCCATATACAGTTCCCTGGTGTCTAGTGCCCCCCCCCTCAGCCTTATACAGTTCCCTGGTGTCTAGTGCCTCCCTTTCTCCCCTATACAGTTCCCTAGTGTCTAGTGGCCTTCCTCTCTCCCCTATACAATTCCTTGGTGTCTAGTGGCTCCCTTTCTCCCCTATACAGTTCACTGGTGTCTAGTGGCCCCCTTTCTCCCCTATACAGGTCTCTGGTGTCTAGTGGCCCCCTTTCTCCCCTATACAGTTCTCTGGTGTCTAGTGGCCCCCTTTCTCCCCTATACAAATCCCTGGTGTCTAGTGCCCCCCCCCCCTCAGCCTTATACAGTTCCCTGGTGTCTAGTGGCCCCCTTTCTCCCCTATACAGTTCTCTGGTGTCTAGTGGCCCCCTTTCTCCCCTATACAGTTCTCTGGTGTCTAGTGGCCCCCTTTCTCCCCTATACAAATCCCTGGTGTCTAGTGGCCCCCTTTCTCCCCTATACAGTTCTCTGGTGTCTAGTGGCCCCCTTTTTCCCCTATACAGTTCCCTGGTGTCTAGTGGACCCCTTTCTCCCCTATACAAATCCCTGGTGTCTAGTGGCCCCCTTTCTCCCCTATACAAATCCCTGGTGTCTAGTGGCCCCCTTTCTCCCCTATACAGGTCCCTGGTGTCTAGTGGCCCCCTTTCTTCCCTATACAAATCCCTGGTGTCTAGTGGCCGCCTTTCTCCCCTATACAGTTCCCTGGTGTCTCGTGGTCCCCCTCCCCCCCCATATAAAGTTCCCTGGTGTCTAGTGGCCCCCTCTCTCCCCATACAGTTCCCTGGTGTCTAGTGGCCCCCCCTCTCTCCCCATTATAGTTCCATAGTGTCTAGTGGTCCCTTACCCTTCACGAAATGGCTACATTGTTTCAGCATTTAGCCATATAGGCTTAGCACTCAGGTGCTCACGGGCCAAACGTAATGCAAAGTTGGGAAACCACTTGCGGGGCAAATTTGATGGCACTGAGGGCAAGATTTAACCTGTGGGCCAAAGTTTGACATGTATTCTCTAAGAGGATTTCTCCAGCAGAAAGCATTCACGGAGCAGCACACAGCTGATTCATCAGAACTATGTACTAAAATAGCAGATAATTAAAGACGAATCTATCTGTTGGCAACATCAATCAGTGTACGGCCACGTTAAGTCTAAAGGTGGCCATACACCATACAATTAAAAAATCCAATTTTTCACCATTTCAATCCGTTGTCCCAAAAAAGCAAAAGCTTTTCTTTGTTTTCCATCGATATCCGATCAAATTTCCTATTTTTTTCGATTTTTGGAGATTGGACATGTAGGAAATTTCAGACCAGCTTTAATCAAGAATTGTATGGTGTGTGTGATAGATTGTCAATTACTTGAAGTACAGTTCCAATCAATTTTTTTTTCCGAGCTTTCAAATATTTTATTCATGAGTGGGGAAAAATTGAATATAGGTTCTGTGGTCAGAAAAATTGCTATTCTTGAATTGAACAGATATTTAAAGAGACACTGAAGCGAAAAAAAAATGATGATATTATGATTTGTATGTGTAGCACAGCTAAGAAATAAAACATTAAGATCAGATACATCAGTGTAATTGTTTCCAGTACAGGAAGAGTTGAGAAACTCCAGTTGTTATCTCTATGCAAACAAGCCATTAAGCTCTCCGACTAAGATATGCTGGATACACACGGTGCGTTCGCGCACTCGATTTTCCCGTCGATTCGTTTATTTCTAACATGTCCGATTTGGATTTCGATGGATCGTTAGGTCGATTCGGCATACTTTGCATGCGAATCGACCTAACGATCCATCGAAATCAAAATTGGACATGTTGGAAATAAACGAATCGACGGGAATCGACGGGAAAATAGAGTGCGCGAACGCACCGTGGAGAGGGCTGTTATCTGACTTTTATCATCTCAACTGTTCCTGGACTATTTACTTTTCCTCTGCTAGAGGAGAGGTCATTACTTCACAGACTGCTCTGAAAGAATCATTTTGAATGCTGCGTGTTGTGTAATCTGCACATATTAGAGAATGATGCAACGTTAGAAAAAACACTATATACCTGAAAATAAAAGTATGAGAATATTTTCTTTGCTGCTAATCTTCTAGTAATTATTCAAAGTACACAACCAATTCACTATATCATTTTTTTTTTTTGCTTCAGTGTCTCTTTAAAGGGAACCTGAAGCGAGGAAAATTATTTAAAATAAACACATGATGTAGCTGCAGATGAATATTGCATACTTACCTCACCGTCAGTTCCTCTCAGAAGCTCACCATTTTCTTCTTATAGTGATCCCTTCCAGTTCTGACAATATTTTGTCAGAACTGAAATACACCAGTTGCTGTCAGTTATATATCAGCAGCTGTCAGTTACAACTGAATGTGCAAGGAAATGTCCATGTTTCCCTATGGCTCAAGTGGGCGATATTACAGTTTAACAGTGTGCTGATCAGGAAGCTGTTAGGGAGTAATGGCCATTTCATCTACAGAAAGCGACTTCTTAGCCCTGAGTGAGGACAGGTCTAATCTCCTCACCTGCTTATACAGTGGTTGCCTGTGTGGTAACCCACGTTTGTGAGTATATTCTTCTCACTGATTTGCCTTACTTCGTTTAGGTTTTAACATTCTACACTATATTGGGCTCTCGGTTCTGTACATTTTATTTTTAAAATGGAGGACAAAGAAATCCATTGATCACAGTGGACAAATGGGATGCAGGAGAGGACAAAGAGATTGAGGAGTAGACTGCACAGGAGGTAAGTATGACCTGTGTATGGTTATTTTGACTTTTTGTTTTCAGTTCAGGTTCTCTTTAAAAATAAAAAAAATATATGTCATGTGGCCACCTTTACTTTTCAGGTCACTTCATGGTTGCCTTTAGCATTTATCAGATCTGTAAAGAAGGTTTTCAACTCCTTTGTTATAGTAGAATCACACTACTATGAATTGGAAGGATTAAGGATTATTATTATTTAGTATTTATATAGCGCCAACATATTACGCAGCGCTGTACAGTGTATATATATATATATATATATCTTGTCACTAACTGTCCCTCAAAGGAGCTCACAATCTAATCCCTACCATTGCCATATGTCTATATTATGTAGTGTAAGTACTGTAGTCTAGGGCCAATTTTTTTTTTTTTTTTTAGGGGGAGCCAATTAACGGATGAGGAGGGCTTCATGCAAATGCTGCTAAACAAACAGTTACCTGTTTTCTGTAGTCATGTGACAAGCAGAGCAGGGAAAGAAGATATTAACCTGAGATATGCAAGTTGTCTTACACTGAAATAATACTGTGCGACACATAAAAGCAAATGGCTACTACTCTTAGGATGACCCTTGCATATTAGCACGATATCTCTTCAGCACACCTAGCAGTAGTTGCTATATACGCATATAGAGTAGATTGTTTTAGAATGTACATACTTCTGTAATTTGAGGAGTTAAAGGACCACTATCGCGAAAAAACTGTAAAATTCAAAATGTATGTAAACACATACCTATAAGGAATACATTTTCCCCCAGATTAAGATGCACTATTAATGACTTTTCACCTATGTTGCTGTCACTCACAGTATGCAGTAAAAAAATCGGACAGATCTGACATGTTTTGGATGAATTCATCTTTTAATAGGGGGATTCTTGGCATTTCCTGTATTCTTAACAAAATCACTCCCTGGAATGGATCTAAACAAAGATGTACAATAAGCCAGTCTCCCTATTCATTTGCACACTATTATGGCAGTTGGACTGAGCAACTGCGGTTCAGCATGTGATTTTGAAAATAAAGAAATCAGATGGGCTAGTCCAAAACCTGTCAGCTCTGTATTGTTTACTGTAAGTGAGAGCAACATAGGAGAAAAGTAATGTACAGTGCATTTTACTCTGTGACAAATGTATTTGAGGAACAAATGTATTTTCCATTGTAGAATTTTTTGTGATAGCGGTCCTTTAAGAAGTCTGGGGTTTGCCTCCAGGTACTTTACCATCAGACAAAACAACAGTGATATGGTGAATCTAAGGGAAACCCAGGCTTCCGGTTACTGGTCTGTTCCCTCTTCTGGTATTTTCCTGTAGTTTCCACCAAGAAACTCCCAAAACAATAAATTCAGTTTATTGCCAGTTTGATATCAGCAGAACAGCTGAACTAATGGATTGGGAACAAAGGTCTCCCTGAACTCAAACTCGTATTGCACTGATGGTGAACTGACTGTGGGCTTGATTCATCAAGCAGCGCAGCTTAATGGCAGGAGCGCAAGCTCAGTGCACGCTATGCTGCAGTAGTGCAGCGTAGCGTACGCTGGTAACTTATGCGCACTCCTTGTAACTAACAGCTGTTCCACTGAACCCGCCCTGACAGGGGCATAACAATAGACCCTGCAAGGGATGCAGCCGCAGGGGGACCAGAAGCAAAAAGGGGGGCCGTGGGGGGAGAAGAGAGAGATGGACAACTAAGGGCACGAGAAAAAAAAACTTTTTGCTCTCTGCACAATTGTGCTAATGACTGCATCTGTTCAGCCACTGATGAGGAGTCATTCAAAGTTTTGAACACAACGATTTGTAGACACAACGATTTGTAGACACAACGATTTGTAGACACAACGATTTGTAGACACAACGATTTGTAGACACAAAAAGAGTGCAAATTCCCCCCCAACCCCAGCACTGCTGCCTAACAAGAGAAAAGCTAGTCTACCATGTAATACCATATTACCAGTTAAAGGGGACATGAGCTCAGAACTTCCTCTCTGCTCTAAAAGATAAGCAACAGCATAATAACCTTTAAAGAAAATCATTTCTTTGTTACAGCTGATACAAATCCTGCAACAAATCTGCAGTGTGTCTACTTCCTGCTTTCATGGAAGCAGACATATTAACATCCTGTGTTTACGAATGAGCTCTCTGACGTGGCAGTCAGATGACACCGCTAAGGGTTCAAATTACAACTTGTGACACAAACCACAGTCAGGATACCCTCTGCATGGAGTGTATATATTCTGTAAGCTGTCCTTTCACAACCCCAAGTGTATCCCCAGTAATGCTGGGAATACACGGGTCGATCCGGCGGCCAATTAGCCGCTGGATCGACTCCCGCCGCGTCCCCACTCGTCTGCGCGGATCGATTACCGCTCGTCCCCGCCGGCGCTCCTTATCAGCTGCTCTGCCATTGTCCGGCGGCGGGGATCGAGTGGGCGGGGATCAAGCAGCATCATCGGACCTGCTGAATATTATCAGCTGGCCGGATCAGCTGCTGGATACACGGTACAGAAACGTACCGTGTATCCCCAGCATAACAGACTACAAAATCGAATTGCTTTTATTAGATTAGCAATTATTCACTGAAAAGAGCCATTACTGTAGTCAAGCTACGCTCACCCGTGAGAGTTTTTGTCATATCCGACACCCAGTAAATGGGAGATTTAAAGAGAAACTGTGACCAAGAATTGAACTTCATCCCAGTCAGTAGCTGAGACCCCCTTTCCCATTAGAAATCTGTTACTTTTCACAAACAGATGGAGGGGAATCTGTATGGCTGATATTATGGTGAAACCTCTCCCACAGGAAACTGTGAGGACCATGGTCCTGGCAGTTTCCTGTCTGTGAACCTCATTGCATTGTGGGAAATAACTGTTTACAGCTGTTTCCAACAGGCAAAAAAGCAAGCATCTCCTTCCACGGACATCACCTGCCAGCAGTAAAAATGTCACCATGTGATAAATATCAGAATGTAAATCAGGGAGAGGAAAGATTTTACAATGGGCAAACACTGACTAAATCATTTATACATAATTATTGTAAAAATGTAGCACTTTTTTTTATTATTTTCACTGGAGTTCCTCTTTAAAGTGTATCAGGGACGAGCGTTCTTAAAGATTTTTACTTACCCAGGTCTTCCTCCAGCCTCATAAGCAGGGATCCGTCCCTTGCTGTTCTCCTGCAGTCATCCATTATCCGGCAATCAGCTCCGGTATTGGGCTCAGTGACGTCAGCCAGGGGCCTTCTGCACAAGTGCCCCGGCTGATGTCACAGAGTCAATCTGGGCCCACCTGAGCAGAATACCAAAGCTGATCGCGGCTTAACGGAGGACTGCGGGAGGACGGTGAGGGACGCATCCCTGCTTATGGGGCTGGAGGAAGCCCCGGGTGAGTAAAGAGCTTTAACCTCCTTAGCGGTAACCCCGTGCTGGACACGGGGTAAGCCGCGCAGGAGGATTCCTCAGGCCCCGCTGTGCCGATTTGCATAATTTTTTTTTTTTTTATACACGCAGCTAGCACTTTGCTAGCTGCGTGTTACTTACGATCGCAGCCAATTCGCAGCTACCCGCCGCGTCAGAGGGTGCCCCCCCCCCCCCCCCCAGACCCAGTGCGCTGCCTGGCCAATCAGTGCCAGGCAGCGCTGAGGGGTGGATCGGGACTCCCTCTGACGTCACGACGGCGATGACGCCATGGCGACGGGGGAAGCCCTCATGGAAATCCCGTTCAGAACGGGATTTCCTGACGGGCCTGATCGCTGGAGGCGATCGAAGAGGGTAGGGGGATGCCGCTGCTCTGCAGCTATCATGTAGCTAGCGCTAGGCTAGCTACATGATTTAAAAAAATAAATTTTAAAAAAAATAGTGTTGCGCTGCCTCCCTGGCGGATTTAATTGACAGCCAGGGGGGTTAAGAACACTCATCCCTGGGTCACTTTAAGGCCCCATTCACACTTAAAAGCGCGAAACGACAGCGTGCGAGAGCGATTTTTCCGCGATTAACGCAGAAAATTCACTGGACACTGCAGCGATTTTTCCGCGATTGCAGTTACCGCTTCTATAGCACTGAAATGCGGTTGCCGGGAAATCGCCTGAAAATGGTGCAGGCTACACGTTTGCGTTTGGCGATTTGCGTTAATCGTCGGCTAATAACGCAAATCGCCCAAGTAAGAACGGGCCCATAGGGTATTATAGCACTAGCACTTTATTAAGCGCTAGCGCTTGAGCGTTTTGCCCCAATCGTCGGCAAAACACTCTAGTGTGAATGGGCCCTAAAGTAGACCTGAACTCTTGCACAGGACAGAAGGAAAAGCCTGTATGTGTTTAGAGAGTTTAGCCTGTCTAATTCCCCCTTCAGTTGTGTCCAATCACAAGTTTAATTTGACTTTAAAATGGACCCGAACGCAGAACTTTATAGAAAACATTTCTTTGTTACAACTGTCATAAATCCTGCAATAAATCTAGAGTGTGTCTACTTTCTGCTTTCAAGGTTAACATCCTTTGTTCACAAATTAGCTGCTCTGCCGAGGCCGATTGTAAGCTCCTCTGAGGACAGTCAAAACATGTCATGACTTTGTACTCTGTAAAGTCCTATATAAATGCATAATAATAATAATAATAATAATAATAAGGTAGGACATTAGATTATGACTATGGTAGTGATTAGATTGTGAGCTCCTTTGAGTAAAGTCAGTGACATGTACTCTGTCAGTGCTATAAAAATACATGATAATACTGTATGGTCAGCCATTAGGCTACAACTATGGTTGGGATTAGCAGGGGCGTTTTTTAGGCATAGGCATTACAAGCCATTGCCTGGAGCACCATTTGTCCTGGAGGCACCATGCCCCTGGATTAAGCCCTGCCCCAAACAAAGCCATGCTCCAGATTAAGCCCCGCCCCACGGGTGTTTTATCACGTGCTTCTGCTGCACCCAGGTAGCATAAATTGCAGGCAGCTGCCACTGTGTCCCTCTGTGACTCCCCCATGCATCCCTCTATCCCCTTGTGCATCCCTCTTTTTTCTCTTTGTGCCTCCTATCTCCATGTGCCTCCTTCAGTCCCCCTGTGCCACCTCTGCTTCCCTGTTTCTCTTTCTGTGCCATTTGTGCCTCCTTCTGTCCCCTTGCACCTCTCTTTGTTCTACCTCTGCCCCCGTTACTCCTTCAGTCCCGCTCTGCGTCCTTCTGTCCCCCTGTACCTCCTACTGTCTCCATGTGCCTCTTCAGTCCTCCTCTGCCACCTGTCTCCCTGTGCTTCTGTCTGTCCCCCTGTGCCTTCTTCTGTCTTCCTGTTCCTCCTTCTGCCCCCCCCCCTACCTCCTTCAGTCCCCCTTTGCGCCTCCTCCCGTCCCCCTATTGTGCCTCCTGTGGCTCATTATGGGGTTGATACATTAAGCTGCACTACCACTTGTGCCGCACTCTGTCCTCGTCACCCTCCAGCAATCCCCCAGCCCAGTGTGTAAAGGCAGAGTATAGCACAGCAGAAGCTGTGCTCTCCCCTCCCTGCTGGAGTCCACCGCTGTGCCTGTGTGCCCATCCGGTCTGTCTCCTGCTTCCCCTAGTGCTGGCACCTCACTCTCCTCATGTCCTGTGTAATCATGCTACATGGGGTAGGAGATGCTGGGCACTAGGCCGAGCGGACTGGCAGAAGCACAGCACTGGACTCCAGCAGAGAGGTGAGTGCACAGCTTCTGCAGCGATATACTGTTTTTACACCTTAAAGGATACCCCAACTGAAACGTGACAGAATGAGATAGACATGTGTATGTACAGTGCCTAGCACATAGATAACTATGCTGTGTTCCTTTTTTTTATTTTTCTGCCTGAAAGAGTTAAATATAAGGTATGCAAGTGGCTGACTCAGTCCTGACTCAGACAGGAAGTGACTACAGTGTGACCCTCACTGATAAGAAATTCCAACTATAAAACACTTTCCTAGCAGAAAATGGCTTCTGAGAGCAAGAAAGGGGTAAAAAAGGGGAATTTCTTATCAGTGAGGGTCACACTGTAGTCACTTCCTGTCTAAGTCAGGACTGAGTCAGCCACTTACATACCTGATATTTAACTCTTTCAGGCAGAGAAAGAAAAAAAGGAACACAGCATAGTTATCTGTGTGCTAGGCACTGTACATACACATGTCTATCTCATTATGTCACGTTTCAGTTGGGGTATCCTTTAAGCTGGAGGAGAGCAGGAAGGGGGTTTGTATCTTGGGGGCTCCCTGTATTAAACATAATAGTGTGTGAGTGAGTGAGTGAGTGAGTGAGTGAGTGAGTGAGTGAGTGAGTGAGTGTGTATAGTGTAAAAGGCTAGGGATTAGATTAGATCGTGACATGACTATGTACTCCGTAAAGTGCTGCAGAAGATGTAATTGCTATATAAAAATACAGTAGCCAGACGAAGGCTGCAAGGCCGAAAGCTTGCTTATTTTTATTCATTTTTAGTTAGCCAATAAATGGTATCATCCTGGTTTAAAACTTCTTGCTTTTATATAAAAATACATAATTATAATAAGAAAAACATTTTCCTGAAATACATAGCGAACTTTTCAACTGTTTGGCAGCGCTGAACTCCCTTCAGACCAGCTTGTCACAGATGTAAATTATTCCGAACAGAACGAGAATTACATTTAGTCAAGCGTGATATTGGCTTTCAACAGCGCCTTGTTCTGAAGCTGAAAGTTACAGCGCGGGTCTTCTTCCCTTTTTATAATAAAATAGGATGACTTTCCTTTGCTGTAATTTTGTTACTCACGCCTATTACCATTACCGTTATGCTGCAACCGAGTGTGTCAGATGACTAATCAGCTTAAATCATCATGGCATAACCGCTTATAACGCTACAAAAGGCTAATTCGGCTCTTGTGACAACTCGGTTGGCTGGTTAATAGAGAAATTGCTGGCCTGGCTAAATACCGATAGGGCACCGGCTTAACGGCGTACGTGTCTGGAGAGTGCACTCTAGATGTTTCCTGTAAACCACGGCTTTAACCTCCCTGGCGGTTCGATTATCTCCAGATTTTAGGGTCTAAAAGCCATGCAATTTTTTAGCATGCTTTCAGAACCTAAAATTCAGAAATAATCATAACGCAGAGAGATCTAGGGCAGCCACTGCACTTACTCACCTCCCCGGGATCCAACGCTGCCGTTCTCCCTCCGTACTCTGGGCGGCGCTTTAACCCTACAGTGCAATCGCTTGCTGTCGTCATGGCAACAATCTTACCAGGTGGATGCAGTGCCTCGACAGGAAGAAGAATTGCTGCCGGTGTCTGGATACCAAGGGGAGGTGAGTGAAAACACCCGCTGCGTGCAACTGCTCTGCATTCACCTTGTGGCGGTCACGACGAGTCTGGCTCGGGGGTTAGTGCTCTGGGCTGCGGATATCCAACCCCGAGCCTGGACTCGAGGTTACCGCTAAGGAGGTTAAGGGAACCCAAGGTGAGAGGGATGTGGAGGCTGCCATATTTATTTCCTTGTAAACAATGCCAGTTGCCTGGCAGCCCTGTTGATATTCTGGCATAAGTAGTGTAAGTCAAAACCCTGGAACAAGCATATAGCTAATCCAGTAAAACCTAAGTCAGCTGAGTCAGAGTACCTGATTTGCTGCATGCTTGTTCAGGGTCTGTGGCTAAAAGTATTAGAGACACAGCATCAGTAGGACTGCCAGACAACTTGTATGTTTAAAAGGAAATACATACGGCAGCCTCCATGTCCCAACTCACCTTCAGTCCTACCAGGTAATCTCTGCAGAATGATTGTTTAAAGTGGACCTGAAACTCAGAACTTCCTCTCCCCTCTAAAAGATAAGCAACAGCATAATGACCTTTAAAGATAAACATTTTTTTGTTACACCTGATACAAATCCTGCAATAAATCTGCTGTGTGTCTACTTCCTGCTTTCATGGAAGCAGGCAAAGGGTTAACACCGTGTTTAGAAAATAGCTGCAATGCAGAGGCTGCCAGCTGACACAGCTGAGAGATCAAATTACAGTTGGGATTAGTCACAGATGAGAGGGAATTAGGCTAAACTCTCTAAATACATATAGGGTGCATTTCACTGTTTTCCTTCTGTCCTCTGCAAGAGTTCAGGTCCACTGTAAACGAGAGTTCTAAAGCCAGCAGAAAAGATCTCTGGTCTCCCAGACTGCTTGGGCCTAGATTAAACCTCCGTGGTAGGGCAGGACTACATACCAATATACAGCAATATATAGCTACAGGAAGTGTTTCTGGTGCTGAAACCATTGTTTACTGCATTTTACCATATGCCAATACGGTTCCTCTTTAAAATTGGCACCACAAATAGCCTCAGATTTCGACCAATTCACAAAAGACTTCTCAGGGCCAGGGATCATTGGAGGTAATAACTTATCCCTTAAGTACTCCTTGCTTGGATTAGTAATCATCTGTTAGAGGCAGTTTACAGTGAATGTGCATCATTTGGCGCCTAGATGTGGAGCAAATACAATGTAACGGCAATGCATCCATTGCTGCGCACAGCGCCAGGGCTGTGGAGTCAGTACAAAAATCTTCCGACTCCAACTCCGACTCCTCAGTTTATGAAACCACGACTCCGACTCCAACTCCGGGTGCCCAAAATTGCCCCGACTCCGACTCCACAGCCCTGCACAGCGCACTGCTGCATACAATTGTCAGCATACCATTACAATGGGAAAGTCACAGACTTTCTGCTGAGTATATGTAACAAAGGGGCTGGAGATAGCCGCTAGAAGAATATCGTAAAATTACACAATGGCCTCAATTCACTAAGATCATGCTGGTGATAAGAAGGCAAGAGGAAACTTACCTCCACACAGTGAGAGAGTTATCTTAACTCCTCATTCCTTAAGTTACCTCCGCTGTAGTTAATTGACCTCCTCTGTAGTTATTTTTACATGCAGTTAATTAGCAGCCGTCTTGGGCTGGTGCACACCGAGCGGCTTTTTCAGCGTTTCTGCAGCCGCTTGCGGCTGCGGATACGCTTGGTCAATGTATCTCAATGGGGTGGTTCACACCAGAGCGGGAGGCGTTTTGCAGAAACGAATCCTCCCGGGGTGAGGCATTTTTTGGATTGCGGATGGGTTTCTGCCTCAATGTTAAGTATAGGAAAAACGCAAACCGCTCTGAAAAACGCAAACCGCTCTGAAAAACGCCTGTTCAGAGCGGTTTTGCCGGCGTTTTTGTTACAGAAGCTGTTCAGTAACAGCTTTACTGTAACAATATATGAAATCTACTACACCAAAACCGCTACACAAAACCGCAAAACGCTAGCTGAAACGCTACAGAAAAATAAGAAAAAGCGTTTCAAAATCTGCTAGCATTTTGCGGATCTGCTAGCGTGTTTTGGTGTGCACCAGGCCTAACTCTGGAATTATTTTAAGGATTAAAGACAGAAGAATTAACTTTAGATGTTGCCCGAGGTAAAATGTTTCCTTAATACGACATGCCTTATCACCATGGTGATAACTCTAGAAACCTTATTAAAGACAGGAGATAAGCTTAGTGAATTGAGGCCATTATCTACTATTTAACTATGACGGTAAAAGATCATTAATATGTATCATTATTTTACTATGACCTAATCTTACTCTCACAGAGAACCCTCCTCCCACTGATGCCTAACCCCAAGACTCCCCCTGGAGGTGCCTAACCTTAACCCTCCCCCTTGTGTCTAAAGGCTCTGGTGCCTAGCCTTAACCCCTATGGCCCCACCCCAAAGCAATTAGCAGCAATACAAGGAAGTTTGGGGACTGGGGCCACCTGCTATGCAAATTGCTCCTATAAATAGAGAGTTCTTCACAAGTGATGTGATTGGTCAATGTTCTTTAGATTGTAAGCTCACAAGGGCAGGGCTCTCTCACCCTTTGGTGTCTTGGAATGTGTTATACATTTTATTCATCATGTTACTTTTGTCAATGTAATCACCAACTCCGTGTTTTGTACTAATTCAGTGCCAGGGAAGATGCTGGCGCTATATAAATCAATAATAATAATATTATTTTGTATATTCGTGTATACCACTGTCTGTATTATGTACCCCATGTTTGTTTACTACTTTGTACAGCTCCATGGAATATCTTGGCGCTTCATAAATCAATAATAATAATGATCTCTGAACAGAGATGCAGACAATGCACAGTGGTGTGGTGGATAGCACCCTCACTATACAGCACTGTCCCCGCCAGGACACCATCTACCATTTGTATGTTCTCACCATATCTGTGGAGGTTTCCTCTGGGCACTCTAGTTTCCTCCATCTTGAAAACATACAGATACATTAACTGGCTTTTCCCTAAAATTGGCCCCAGACCAGACAGATATATCATTATAGTAGAGATTAGATTGGGAGCTCCTCTGAGGGACAGGTAGTGAGAAGCCTATAGAAACTGCAGACTACTTCAGTGCTATATAAACAAAGAAACAGAAATAGTAAATTAAGTAAATAGAAATGAAAGAGGATGAGTGTAGCAGTCAGAAAGCTTGATAGACATGTGAAATAGTGATGTTAGCATTCATACTGCTATAATGACAGGTATAGTGATAAGCAGCCACAGGGAGAGGAGAGGGTGACAGAGACTTCCAGCCACAGGGAGAGGGTGACAGAGACCTCCAGCCACAGGGAGAGGAGAGGGTGACAGAGACTTCCAGCCACAGGGAGAGGAGAGGGTGACAGAGACCTCCAGCCACAGGGAGAGGAGAGGGTGACAGAGACCTCCAGCCACAGGGAGAGGAGAGGGTGACAGAGACCTCCAGCCACAGGGAGAGGAGAGGGTGACAGAGACCTCCAGCCACAGGGAGAGGAGAGGGTGACAGAGACCTCCAGCCACAGGGAGAGGAGAGGGTGACAGAGACCTCCAGCCACAGGGAGAGGAGAGGGTGACAGAGACCTCCAGCCACAGGGAGAGGAGAGGGTGACAGAGACCTCCAGCCACAGGGAGAGGAGAGGGTGACAGAGACCTCCAGCCACAGGGAGAGGAGAGGGTGACAGAGACCTCCAGCCACAGGGAGAGGGTGACAGAGACCTCCAGCCACAGGGAGAGGAGAGAGTGACAGAGACCCCCAGCCACAGGGAGAGGAGAGGGTGACAGAGACCCCCAGCTACAGGGAGAGGGAAGGGTGACAGGAACCCGTAGGCAGAGCACAGGGAGAAGAGAGTATGACAGAGACCCCCCCACCACCCCCGGTTCTTACGTTTGTGGGCGGGAGCTGGGGTGCTGGTCTGCCCATACACCACTGCCAGGCTGAGGAGTAGCAGCAGGATCCGGGCACAGGGGTGCTGCAGCCATGTCTCCTCCATCTCTGTGCTGGGCAGCTCTGGGGAGGATGGTGGTCAATGATTACAGCAGCACCGCTACAATGTATCACAATGCAACAACTTCCGGGAGGCTGAGCCCATATGCTTCCTGCAATCCAAACCGCTCTGCCTCCCCTCCTTCCCTGCCTCCCCCTCCTGACTCTGCTCACATGCTAATGGCATCACTGCCTGGCTGCATGCATACACATCACTGGCTGTGCAGGGTGCCCACATACTGACACAGCAGAGGGGGGCACATATATACTGACACAGCTGAGGGGACCCACAGGGCAGATCTCTGGCTGATGGCTGCCCACATATTTACTGACTCACTGGCTGTGCAGGGAGCTCACAAATGTACTGACACAGGGCATATTTCTGGCTACTGCCTCACATACTGGCACATGAATAGAGCCCCCAGATATCCTGGCATATTTTGGGGGTAATGGCTTTTTTGGAACCTGCATGCACCAGAACTTCACATGCTGCAGCTGGATGTTTCTGGCTCTTTTCCAGTCTGCAGATACAGGACTGCATAAGGCATTCTTTAGCAGGCAATGCTGTGGTGGATTACAAGACCCAGCATGCATTGCACTTTTTATCTCCCAGAGTACAGGTGTCTAATGACTACTTGATGTTCTGGCAGCTGTGATATCCTACAGCAGAGCCAGCACACCAGGGATGGACTATAAGCCCCAGCATGCCTAGGCAGATCTGCTGCAGTGACTGGACCTCTTCCAGGCTGCAGACACGTGACGTATGCAGTTCTGCTGCTGAGCTGCACAAAGCAGGGGTTGACTACAAGATCCAGCATGCTCTCCTGCAGCCATCCTCATCCCTGGCTGCCTTGTAGGGTTGTGTTACCATTACAGAGGGTGTACATATGAATCCCTCACTCTCCATATGAATGGTTTGTGGGAGAGTTCTTGTCAGAAAGCGGTTATAATAGATAAATAAATAAATGTGCCTCCCTTGTTTCACTGAAAATAAACTGGGAGGTGTTTATTCCCCGGAACTCAGTGTGTGGAACGTTGATTCTATTCGGAAACTCGTCATGGGTGCACCGCCACCGGCTGGGGGAAGGGTTATGTTGTTACGCAGCAGGATTTCCTGTTCCTGGACACAACGTGGAGTGAAGAGGCAGTTGGAGATCCATTGCAGCTGAGAGGTCAGGTGTGTGTCCTCCGTATAGACTTATAGAGTTTGCCAGCAATATACACAAGTGTGCAGCACATTCTGTCCCATCTCTGCACACACAGCTGCCAGCACAAGATGGTAGCAGCATTACACTGGCTGGCAGCACAGACTGGTAGCAGCATTACACTGGCTGGAGATACAGGCTGGTAGCAGCAGCACACTGGCTGGGGGTACAGACTGGTAGCAGAATCACACTGGCTGGGGGTACAGACTGGTAGCAGCATTACATTGGCTGGGGGTACAGACTGGTAGCAGCATTACATTGGCTGGGGGTACAGACTGGTAGCAGCATTACATTGGCTGGGGGTACAGACTGGTAGCAGCATTACATTGGCTGGGGGTACAGACTGGTAGCAGCATTACATTGGCTGGGGGTACAGACTGGTAGCAGCATTACACTGTCTGGCAGCACAGACTGGTAGCAGCAGCACAGACTGGTAGCAGCATTACACTGGCTGACAGTACAGACTGGTAGCAGCATTACGCTGGCTGGGGGTTCAGACTGGTAGTAGCATTACACTGACTGGAGGTACATACTGGTAGCAGCATCACACTGGCTGGGGGTGCAGACTTGTAGCAGCATCACACTGGCTGGCAGCACAGACTCGTAACAGCATTACACTGGCTGGAGGTACAGACTGGTAGCAGCATCACACTGGCTGGGGGTACAGACTGGTAGCAGCATCACACTGGCTGGCAGCACGGACTGGTAACAGCATTACACTGCCTGGAGGTACAGACTGGTAGAAGCATTACACTGGCTGGGGGTACAGACTGGTAGCAGCCTTACACTGGCTGGCAGCACAGATTGGTAGCAGCATTACACTGGCTGGCAGCACAGACTGGTAGCAGCTGCACACTGGCTGGCAGCACAGACTGGTAGCAGCTGCACACTGGCTGGCAGCACAGACTGGTAGCAGCTGCACACTGGCTGGCAGCACAGACTGGTAGCAGCTGCACACTGGCTGGCAGCACAGACTGGTAGCAGCTGCACACTGGCTGGCAGCACAGACTGGTAGCAGCTGCACACTGGCTGGCAGCACAGACTGGTAGCAGCTGCACACTGGCTGGCAGCACAGACTGGTAGCAGCTGCACACTGGCTGGCAGCACAGACTGGTAGCAGCTGCACACTGGCTGGCAGCACAGACTGGTAGCAGCTGCACACTGGCTGGCAGCACAGACTGGTAGCAGCTGCACACTGGCAGCACAGACTGGTAGCAGCATTACACTGGCTGGCAGCACAGACTGGTAGCAGCTGCACACTGGCAGCACAGACTGGTAGCAGCATTACACTGGCTGGCAGCACAGACTGGTAGCAGCTGCACACTGGCTGGCAGCACAGACTGGTAGCAGCATTACACTGGCAGCACAGACTGGTAGCAGCATTACACTGGCTGACAGTACAGACTGGTAGCAGCATTACGCTGGCTGGGGGTTCAGACTGGTAGTAGCATCACACTGGCTGGCAGCACAGACTCGTAACAGCATTACACTGGCTGGAGGTACAGACTGGTAGCAGCATTACACTGGCTGGAGGTACAGGCTGGTAGCAGCAGCACACTGGCTGGAGGTACAGGCTGGTAGCAGCAGCACACTGGCTGGGGGTACAGACTGGTAGCAGAATCACACTGGCTGGGGGTACAGACTGGTAGCAGAATCACACTGGCTGGGGGTACAGATTGGTAGCTGAATCACACTGGCTGGGGGTACAGACTGGTAGCTGAATCACACTGGCTGGGGGTACAGACTGGTAGCAGCATCACACTGGCTGGGGGTACAGACTGGTAGCAGCATCACACTGGCTGGCAGCACGGACTGGTAACAGCATTACACTGGCTGGAGGGACAGACTGGTAGAAGCATTATACTGGCTGGGGGTACAGACTGGTAGCAGCCTTACACTGGCTGGCAGCACAGACTGGTAGCAGCATTACACTGGCTGGCAGCACAGACTGGTAGCAGCTGCACACTGGCTGGCAGCACAGACTGGTAGCAGCTGCACACTGGCTGGCAGCACAGACTGGTAGCAGCTGCACACTGGCTGGCAGCACAGACTGGTAGCAGCTGCACACTGGCTGGCAGCACAGACTGGTAGCAGCTGCACACTGGCTGGCAGCACAGACTGGTAGCAGCTGCACACTGGCTGGCAGCACAGACTGGTAGCAGCTGCACACTGGCTGGCAGCACAGACTGGTAGCAGCTGCACACTGGCTGGCAGCACAGACTGGTAGCAGCTGCACACTGGCTGGCAGCACAGACTGGTAGCAGCTGCACACTGGCTGGCAGCACAGACTGGTAGCAGCTGCACACTGGCTGGCAGCACAGACTGGTAGCAGCTGCACACTGGCTGGCAGCACAGACTGGTAGCAGCTGCACACTGGCTGGCAGCACAGACTGGTAGCAGCTGCACACTGGCTGGCAGCACAGACTGGTAGCAGCTGCACACTGGCTGGCAGCACAGACTGGTAGCAGCTGCACACTGGCTGGCAGCACAGACTGGTAGCAGCTGCGCACTGGCTGGTAGCACAGACTGGTAGCAGCTGCGCACTGGCTGGTAGCACAGACTGGTAGCAGCTACACACTGGCTGGGGATGCAGACTGGTACATTACACATCCTGCCTGGTATGAAATGCCTGATATTAAATTAAATTAAATAGATGGTATAGAATCCTGAACAGATGAGCAGCTAGTTATGATAAATGCTGGATGTGGGAATAAGGGCATCCTTCTACATCTGTTGTGGTCCTGTCCCAAGCTGGGAGGGTTTCGGTCCCAGGCTATACGATGCTGCACAAAATGGATAATCCTACAGTACATATGACTAAGTCAAAGGCATCCAAATGGGCTCTGGTCCCACATATGCTGAATGCGGCTACAGGATCTGTATTTAAACAAAACCCCACATATTCTGGGGTGGCCATACACTTATAGATTTGCAGCAGATTTGACCATTAGATAGATTTCTGTCAGATGCCTGGCAAGTCAAATCTGACAGGAATCTACTGTATCTGATGTGTGCCACACACTAGGAACAGATTTCCAATAGATTTCAGAATGAAATCTACTGGAAATCGATCTAAATGCATTATTGGACCATTAGATCCAATGCAACTCTATAGGCCATCGCTCTGCTGCCAGCAGCAGATCGACCTAGATTTTCCATCCTGTCAGATCAAATCGATCGAAATCGGCCACAAATCGATCGAATGGGGAATTTGATAGAATTGATTTCTGATCGATCTATTCTATAGAATTGATCGATCGATGGCTGAAATCAACCAGTGTATGGGCCCCTTTACCATCAATGTTGACTAATGCTGGGTACACACATGAGATTTTCTGGCCGATCTACTGTCAGATCGATTATCTCCGACATGTCCGATCTGCTTTATGATCAATTTCCGTGCATTTTCCAATCGATTTCCAGTCACTTCAAAAGGAAATCAATCGGAAAATGCTTGGGAATCGATTGGAAAGCAGATCGAACATGTCGGAAATAATCGATTTGACAGTAAGTGGCAATCGCCGCTCGGGAGACTGTTAGACTCTAATTACTTTGTACAGTGCTGCGATCTGTGACACGGCCTTCCCCCTGGGACACAGGGAAGCGATCCGCTGTGATAGGCTGGCCAGGGGACGGAGGGATAGAAGAGAAATTTTAAAAAAAATTGTAAATTTTATTAAAAATTTCATAAAATAAATATTTACAAATAAAAAAACAAACAGCTGGGGGGCAATCAGACCCCACCAACAGAGAGCTGTGTTGGTGGGGAGAAAAGGGGGGCGGCGGGGAAATCACTCGTGTGCTGAGTTGTTCGGCCCTGCAGCTTGGCCTTAAAGCTGCAGTGGCCATTTTAGTAATAAATGTCCTGGCCACTAGGGTGGGTTAACACCACAGTCCTCAAGTGGTTAAATGACTAATTTTATAAACAATCCAATATTTCCTTTTTTCCAGAATGCCAGAAGGAGACAATCAGAATTCTGAAAATGGCCAAGTGGTCAGGGTGACAGAAGACAAGGGCGTGGCACCTATCAAACCTCAGTAAGTATTCCATGATGCTGGTATAAGGCCTTGTTCACACTTCTAAGTGCAGATAGCCGTTCCCAACCCGCGATAGCATGCCGATCCCAATCGCCAGTGATGCAAAAAATGCGTGCAGCAGTGCGATACCAAATCACCCTGCTGCGCAGCGCATTTAGTCTGAACATCAGGCAGAGCAGTCTGTGCACTTCTGATGTTTCTGCATCTCGCACACCATATGCGTTGCCGAAATACACACTGCAACGCGTATAGTGTCAACATCGCCTAAGCTGTTTGCCTTTCCTGTAGAACCAGCCAGGCAATCACATTAACAATATTGCTTGGACAAATCTATGATAATATTGGCGTTTAGTCTCAGGAGCAGTGGTTGGCATCTGGTTTAAAGAGACACTGAAGCAAATTAATTTTGCCCTTTCTACCTTATAATTTGCTTCAGTGCTCTCAGCACAACTAAACCGGTGCGTCCTCGCCGCTAAACGAGGGCTGCAGAGCCCCCAAATCCCAGGGGGGCAATCTGGCCGGCATTTCCGCAAAGAGGCAGAGCTTTCAGCTTCAGCTCTGCCTCTGCTGATGTCAATTGCGGCGCATCGCCGGCTTTCCCCGCCCCTCTCACTCTTCCTTCACAGAGGGGCGGGGAGAGGCGGCAATCCGCGCGACGATTGACGGCAGGAGAGGCAGAGCTACAGCAGAAAGCTCTGCCTCTCAGCGCAGCAAAATCCACGACCAAGTTGGTAGTGGATGTTTGCACAGGGATTTGGGGGCCCTCGTTTTGCGGCGGGGATGCGGCGGTTTACTTGTGCTAAGACTACTGAAGCGAATAATAGGGTTTAGGCTTATTATAACCCAGGCTATGGTTACAGCCTTTTACCACCTAATTGCAGTTTTTTATACTGTACATCCATGACACCTTGAATGTATTATAGTCAATTTACGTATAATGAAGTGTGGTTAAAATGGCATAAAATGGGGCCCTGGCTAATAATGCAGTTCATCTGATTATTTTTATTTTATGTTTTTAAAATGTACCCAAGTTGGCATGATGAAATAGATGTGTGCATGTGCAGTGCAAAGCACACATTACTAGGCTGTGTTCATTTTCTTCATTTTCTGCCTGAAACTTAACCATTCAGGTATGCAAGTGACATTTTCTCTCCAGTCGGACTGTAGTGTAAAGGGGCCCAAACACTGGTCGATTTCAGCTATCAATCGATTCTATAGAATCAAATTCCCAGATTGATCGATTTGTGGCCGATTTCGATCGTTTTCTGACAGGATGGAAAATCTAGGTCAATCTGCTGCTGGCAGCAGAACGATGGCTCATAGAGTTGCATTGGATCTAATGGTCCAATAATGCATTTAGATCGATTTCCAATAGATTTCATTCTGAAATCTATTGGAAATATGTTCCTAGTGTGTGGCAGACATCAGATAGATTCCTGTCAGATTAGACTTGACAGGCATCTGACAGAAATCTATCTGATGGTCAAATCTGCTGCAAATCTATAAGTGTATGGCCACCTTTACCCTCATTGAAAAGGAATTGCAGTCATAAAACTCTTGCCTGGCTGAGAACAGCTTCTGAGTGCAGGGGATAAATAAAAAAAAGTCAATAGTTCATATAGTTTAGATCTGGGACATTGAAACTATGTCAAATATGTGTACCATTCACATGAGCTAATATAATGTTAAATTAAATCTACTTTTTTTAGCTTTTAAAAAAGAAAATAAAACTGGGGGGTTCTAAAAAGGGAAAACAAGATCTAGATCATTTCCTTGTGATAAGAAGTGATTAAGTTAGGCCACATACACACATCAGACTATATGGGGAGTTCAGCTCCATAGAATAGACTGTGTAGTTATGGCTCTTATACTACATGGAAGGGGGTAAAATTGGTCTGTGATCTTTCATTTTCAAAACACAGACCCTGAAATTTATACTAAAACTACAAAATTCCTTTTTCCTGAATCAATAAAACTTAACCTTTAATAAATTTTTTAAAAAATTGAAGGTGTCTGACTGAATACATTCCTTAAAAATGACTTGCAAAAGATGCTGGGCCTGCAGTTTCTATTAGTTACGGATAAGGAAGAAAAAGCCTTATCCCAGGTCCCCTAGCATCAGAAAGTAAATATAAAAGTTAACCCCCACCCCCCCAAAACAACCCAAAAGGTTTCACTACATTAGCAAAGCTTTTTCAAGGGATAAAAGTGCTAAAGATAAGTGCTAAAGTGATACGGTGCAAAGTATAGAGATACAGCATATCAGCTTATAACATGATTGCAGACAAAGCCATCTTTCATTTTCCAAAGACTATGGTCTGATGTGTGTATGAGCCTTTATTCTTTGAATGAAAGGGAGAAGCACTGAAGTATGAAAATTGTTCTGATCCATAAGGGGAAAAACTTAGGGGTGAACTGGTTAAATCTCTGAACTCATTAGCATACGTCTGTTGAAGATCTGATAAGGGGGTTAATTCTCAAAACTTAAAGTGACCATACACTTATGGCCCACAGACATGCCCATCATAGATCCCTGTCAGATCAATCTACCGCCACACACTAGGCATAGATTTTTAATCACTTCCGCCCACAGTGTTGTTCACCTTATGCATCTGAGCAACATTCACTTCCCATTCATTCGCCAATAACTTTATCACTACTTATCACATTGAAATGATCTATATCTTGATTTTCCGCCACCATTTAGGCTTTCTTTGGATGATACATTTTGCTAAGAATTATTTTATCCTAAATACATTTTAACAGGAAGATTAAGAAAGAAATGGAAAAAAAATCATTATTTCTCATGTTTTGGCCATTATAGTTTGAAATGAATACATTCTGCCGTAACTAAAACCCATGTATTTTATTTGCCCATTTGTCCCGGTTATTACACAGTTTAAATTATGTCCCTATCACAATTTATGGAGCCGATATTTTATTTGGAAATAAAGGTGCATTTTTTTTCAATTTGTGTCCATCACTATTTACAAGCTTATCATTTAAAAAATTATAGTTCTATACTCCCTTGACATGTATATTCAAAAAGTTCAGACCCTTAGGTAACTATTTATGATGATTTTTTTTTAATTAAACATTTTATTTGGGTAATTTTTGGTGTGGGATATAAACAGTTAATTTTAAATGTAATATAATGTATTTATTTAATAAAAAAAGTATGTGGGTGTAGTTTTACTATTTGGCCACAAGATGGCAACAGTCAAAAAGTCCTGGAAGCTAATTATCTCGTTTCCAGGAAGCATTAGAGAAACTGGAACTTTTTTTTCTGCAGAAAGACATATATCAAAGAATTGGAACTATATTCCCATTCATTGATCTCGGGGGTAACGGCAGGCCGCGGAAGCGCGCACAGCGCCGCTGCAGCGGTCTATTTGGACGGATATATGTGAAGTGGGTTAATAGATTTTAGCATAAAATCCATAAAAAAAAATCTTTTTAATTACATCATTGCACTGTTTGATGCAGCACATTGCTTTGGGCCATCCAACTGCCGCCACTGATCGATGTCTTCTATTTGCTGCGATAAAACCGATTTGATTGATTTTGATCACAGATCGGACAAATGATATGGCATAGATTTCTAGCAGATTCATTCAGAGGAATCGAATCAGTCAGATATCAACAGGAAATATCGCTGAAGGTGTTGGTAGTGACAACATTATTACGTTAAAGGGAACCTTAATTCTAAAAAACCCTCAAAAAATAACTTGTCTGGGGCATCTACCAGCCCCCTGCAGCCATCCTGTGCCCTCGCAGTCACTCACGGCTCATCCGGTCCCCCTCCGCCAGCTAGTTTCATTTTTGCCGACTCGGAATTGGCGGGCCGCCATGCGTACCTTTGCACACATTCCCGCTGGTGCAGGAAGCTAACGTGGACATTAATATGTACACAACGCATAAAAATGTACGCGTTGCTCCTGTAACGCGTAAAAATGTACGTGTTAATGTCCGCGATAGCTTCCTGCACCAGCTGGAATGCATGCAAAGGTACATGTGGCAGCCCACCGATTCCAAGCTGGCAAGAATGAAAGTAGCTGGCGGCGGGGGACTAGAGGAGCCGCGAGTGACTGCGAGGGTACAGGATGGCTGCAGGGGGCTGGTAGATTCCCCGGGTAAGTGAAACTCAGGTGTCACTGATGTCACTGCCTGTAGAATGGTGCAATGATCTCTATGGTATTGTGATTTCCTGTATTTTTCCTGCGTTCCTGTGTTGTAAGTAAGCTACATGCTACCTGATGGTGGTGTATGGTATATCTCTGCATGTTTCTTCAGTAAAGAGTTCTAATTTGTTATACTGGGTGCCTATCTGCTTGTACAGACCACTCTGCTCCATTAGAAGGTACCCACACACCTGTTGATCTGCCACCAGATTGATCGTCAGAGAAGGATCTATTGCCTGCCCACATACTGCAGACAGAGTCCCAATATTTATTGACTACGAGTGTTTTTTTGTATTTCCCTCTCAGATATTTGACCACCAAGGATGAGTTTCATGCGTTTGTTGATGCCGGCAATAAAGATGGAAAAAGCCAGGCAGATGCTAAACAGGCCTGCAGTGCCCCCGATGACAACGCCAGCGACAGCATCTCACAAGAGCCTGCAGCAAAGAAGATTAAACTGGACGAGCCTGCAGGAAACCAGAAGGAGGACCAGGGTGAGAAGAAGCGGGCGAGAGGTCAGAACAAGAGCCGTCCTCACGTGAAATATTCCCACTATGAGCCACAACGCTTGTGCCCATCAATCACACAGGTGGGTTGCTAAGTAGCAAGACTAGGGAGCCAGTCATGTGGTTTTTAGTCACATGATCACAGTGATTAACCTGATAGACAGTCTGATAGGAGGGAGGAAGGGCAGTAAAAAATATCCACTTTATTGGTCCCTAAAGGACAGCACATCTCGTGGGTCTGTCCAGCTTCTTCAGGTCAAAAGGTATGAGTGCATTTAAAGTGGATCCGAGATAAACTTTTACTCCTTGCATGATTGTGATCCTTACATCTAGTTTATAGGGCATTCTTCAAGCAATACTTTTTTTTTGTCTTAATACCCCAATTCCCTATAAACTAAACAAGCCTCGCCCACAGCTCCTCCAGCGCCTTGGCACTCTGAGACCCATGTGGCAAGGGCTTATGGGAGCTCAGTCTGGGGAGGAGGAGGTTATTAGCCAGAGATTTCAGAGGCAGTGGGGAGGAGGAGAGAGGAGTGGAGTTTTCACAGGCTGAGGTGTAGAGATGCAGAGCAGCTTGCCTGTGTGTGTAATGATCACAAGCAGAACATGGCTGCTCTCATTGTATCACAGGAAGAAATAATCATATAGGGCTTGATTTACAAAGCGGTGCTAACCTACTTAGCACGTCTAAAGTCCTTAGACGTGCTAACCAGGGTGCTAAGTAGGTTAGCACCAGATTTCTCAATCAGATCGCGCGTTAACTTTACGCGTGCAAAGTCCTATGCGCGCTAAGTCCCATAGGCTTTGATGGGCACTTCGCGCGGAGCGCCCTGTGCTCTGTGCAGTGCGCGCGTAAAGTTTTACGCACATAAAGTTTTGTGCGCATAAAGTTTTACGCGCGAAAAGCTCGTTTAGGCGTGCTAAGGGGGTTTTCACAGGCGTGCTAACAGCACCTCTTTGTGAATCAAGCCCATACTGTTGAAGCTGTTTGCAGCTAGATTTGCTGTCTAAACTTTAGATAAGCTATATAGACAAGTTACTTGTTCTAGTTAGTTTTTCATCTCAGATCTGCTTTAAAGGACAACTGTAGCGAGAGGTATGTGGAGGTTGCCATATTTATTTCTTTTTGAACAATACCAATTGCCTCGCTATCCTGATGGTCTATTTGGCTGCTGTAGTGTTTGAATCACACCAGAAACAATCATGCAGCTAATCTTGTCAGATCTGACAATAATGTTAGAAACTCCTGATCTGCTGCATGCTTGTTCAGGGGCTATGGTTATATGTCTTAGAGGCAGATGAACAAAGGAATAGCCAGGCAGCTGATACAGCTTAAAAGTAAATATATCTGGCAGCCTCCACATACCTCTCGCTACAGTTGTCCTTCAAACTGGCGCCCTTACTACATGTGTGCTCATACAAAGACACTTCATTTTTGTCCTGACGAAGCAGGTAAGGCCCACAAAATGCAGTCTGTACTGAGAGTGTTATGAAGGCTGCCACATTTATTTCCTTTTAAACAATACAGTTGCCTGGCACTCCTGCTGATCTCTTTGGCTGCAGCAGTGTCTAAAGTACACACCTGGAACCAGCATGCAGCTAATATAGGCCTGTGACAGCCAGTGAACTTGCATATTTTAAAAGGCAATAAATATGGTGGCCTATATATACCGCTCACTACTGAGTAACTTAAATTCTGGTGTGCAATGGAGCGGCTCCCTTCGTGCAGGAGAGCTGCCAGAACAATGGCGTTGTGTGGGGGCGTGGCTAAAGATATGACATGCTGGACCTTAAGCGATTGTCGTGCGACTGCTGTATCCATGCTGCTCTGACTGTCCAATTTACGCCCATGCCGGACATTCATTCACTACGACAGAGTTCAGACCGGCGTGGGTAAGGACCTTTTTGCTTTCCACACAGCCCCAGTGAAGCAAGTAGTCTTGTCAGTCTTTAACCAATCGCTGCAGGGCCGTACAACTCAGCACACAAGTGGTTCCCCCCCCCCCCCCCCCCCCCCTCCTCTGTTTCTCCCTACCAACAGAGCTTTCTGTTCGTGGGGTCTGAGTGCCCCACAGATGTTTATTTTTTAATATAAATATTGTTCAAATTTATTTAAAAATAAATGTACTCCTTTTTTTTTTTTTTCTCTCCCCCTCTCCCTTCCTCCCCGGGTCCCTCCCTTCCTCCGCCTGCCTATCACAGCGATCGGCTGTCATAGGCTTCAGCCTATCACCGCCGATCGCTTCTGTGTCCCCAGTACAGCGCTGCCTTAGATTGCAGCGCTGTACAGCCTAATTAGACGGCAGTTTCGCCGCCTAACAGTCTCCGAGTGACGATCACCACTGGGAGACTGAAGGTGGAGCGGAGCTCCGTCATCCAAGCAGAAATGCGCTGCGCACGCAATCTCCTGCTAGCCCCATAGAAGGCCGTTCACGCCAGTCGGCGTGAAGCAGTCCTGGGGCTGCCGCCGCATTCACGCCAATTGGCGTGGAGCGGTCGGCAAGTAGATAAAGAGGAACTGTAACCAAGGATTGACCTTTTAACCCAAACAGTAGCTGATAACCCCTTTCCAATGAGAAATCTTTACCTTTCCTCTAATAGATAATCAGGGGGGTCTGTATGGCTGATATCGTGGTGAAACCCCTCCCACAGTGTGATGTCCTGACCATGGTCCTGATAGTTTGCTGTCTGTGAACCTCTTGCATTGTGGAAAATAATGGCTTTTTCCCAACTGGCAAGCAAGCAATATCTCCCTCTGTGCATAGAACTCTCAGTAACGAACATTCCGTATACATCACCTGGCAGAACTAAAGATGCCACCCCCATGTGATAAATGTCAGAATGTAAATCAGGGAGAGGAAATATTTTACAATGAGCAAACACTGACTACATAATCTATAAACGAATATTGTAAATCATTAGCAGTTTTATTCATTATGTTATTTTCACTACAGTTCCTCTTTAAAGGGACTCCGAGCACCTCTCATGTATATGCCTAGAGACTCCGACCAGTACTGCAAAGTACTTCAAGATGCATACCTTTCTGCAGCTTGTGCTCTCCTCTTTCATTTGATGCCTGAATTGCCGTTCTACACCAAATAGTTTTAGTTTAATTTCAATTTAAAAATCGCGACTGTCATCTTGGCTATGTTATAACTTCCAGGTCACCCGTCTTCTCTGTTAGAGAAGTGCATCATGGAAATGAAGCAGGAAGAGGAAGTGACACGCATGGCCATTGCAAGAGGCTCCTCCAGAAGGGTCATAGCACGACTTTGTTGGAAGTCGTCCGGCTTAACCAGTTCGGCCCATCTGGACGAGCTTCCTTGTGCGCGCGATTGGGCGCGCCCCCGCGCACGCTCCCACTGCCCGCCGCTAGCCCCCCGATCAGTGAATGGGAATATAATTCCCATTCACCGATCTAACTTCCCCGCAGAAATACCGACGCTTTCTCTTCAGAGAGCGCGATATTTCTGCCCCCAGGAAACTTCTCCCCAGCATTTTAGTTCTTGGATGCGAGAGCGCTCGCATCCAGGACTTTTTTCACTGTGGCCATCTTGTGGCCAAATAGTAAACTGCACCCACATACATTTTTAAAAAATATTATTTTACATTTAAAATTAGCAGTTTCTCTCCCACACCAAAAATTACCCACATACACTTTTTTTTTTAATTAAAAAAAAAAAATACAATTAAAAAAAAAAAAAAAACAACATAGTTACCCAAGGGTCTGAACTTTTTAAATATGCATGTCAAGAGAATATGTTATTATATTATTTAAAATTATAAGCTTATAAATAGTGATGGACGCAAATTGAAAAAATGCACCTTTATTTCTAAATGAAATATCGGCGCCATAAATTGTGATAGGGACATCGTTTAAACGATGTAATAACCGGGACAGATGGGCAAATAAAATACATGCGTTTTAATTACGGTAGCTTATATTAATTTCAAACTATAATGGCCAAAAACTGAGAAATAATGCATTTTTTCCGTTTTTTTTTCTTATTCTTCCTGTTAAAATGCATTTACAGTAAAGTGGCTCTTAGCAAAATGTACCCCCCAAAGAAAGCCTAATTGGTGGCGGAAAAAACAAGATATAGATCAATTCATTGTGATAAGTAGCAATAAAGTTATAGGCGAATGAATGGGAGGTGAACATTGCTCGGATGCATGAGATTTTCGGCACTGCAGTGCTGAACCGGTTAAAGGCATGCCCATGAGAGGTGCTCGGAGTCCCTTTTTAAAGTGCCAAATCCTATTTGATGCTCAGTAAAGTGATGCCTCATGCAGTTTCTTTCCCACTGAAGCAAACAGTCCTAGTGTTTATACACATTTTGCATGTCGTATTTGTGTCTTTTCCTGTTTTGCATTAGTCGTCGTTGTAATGCTGTATTTATCGCTTGTTCCTCTATATAACTAGGAGAACGCCAGTAAATGCTTCTTTGGGGAGAAGTGTAAGTTTCTACACGACATCGAGAAATATCTGGCGGAGAAGCACGAAGACATCGGCCCCAAGTGTCACCTGTACGAGACCTTCGGCAAGTGTATATACGGCCTCACCTGCCGCTTCGCCAAGTCTCACCTGGGAGAAGGGTTCAAGAACCTGGTGAACGAGGAGCGGGTGAAGCAGTGGGAAGGAAAGGTTCTCGTCCGGAACAGCCTGGACAAAGACCTCCAGCGGCGGCTCAGGAGGAAGGACGTGCGCTTTGAGAAGACAGAGAAGATCCTGAAGTTTCTCAATGAACGCCGGAAGCTGAAGAAGGTTGATGGAGCTGCACCACTTCCTGCAGAGGCACTTCCTGCAGCGCTGCCGGGGTGCGTGACTGAGGGAGAGGGCAGCGGTGGAGAAACGGCTGCATTGCGCAGCACAGACATTACAGATGGAGGCGATGCAGGGACTCCAGTGGTGACATGCGGGACTGTAACAGACGAAGATGTCATTAGGCTCAGGCCCTGCGAGAAGAAAAAGGTACACGGGGGACGGTGCCATGGGGATATGAGGAAAGCAGCACCTGACACAGTGGCGTAATAATAGCCCCCTGCAATTTTCTGCAACTGTGGGGGGGGGGGAGCTATAGGAACTGCTCCTCCTCCCTCCTGCTTGACGGGAGTATAACCCCAGGGAGCGTTGCTATACTTCTCTAGTCCATGCTGGTGCTGCATCAGGTCTCCTCTGCTGGGCATCAGCGTGCTGTATGCTGAGTTCTTCCGATTCCTGATGCATGTCATGTCATCAGGAGCCTCAGGGGGCAGCATGCAGATGTCAGGAGGAAAAGCTGAGCATGGACTAGGCAAATATAACAATGCTCCCTGCGCTGTTAATACTGGGGGTGTATCTGCCACCATACTTCTGCAGGGGCGGGCTCTCAAAATTGTTCCCCTGACCTGATAAGTTATTTTTCTTTCTTTTTAATTAAAGGACACCCGAGGTGACGTAATTTCTACAAACGGACAGAGCAGGTGTGTGTAGGCAGCAGTCCTCATGCCCACTGCACCTCTGTTCTCCTTAGTCTCCCTTTATTGCCTTCTAAATGTCCTTGTATGTAGTGGCAGGGTGCACCTTACTACACACATTTCAGTGCTGTGTCCATTCATTCACCAATAACATTATCATTAATTATTACACCCGAAATAATCTATATATGTAATCTATATCTATGGGGTTTTTTTTTCACTACCAATTAGGCTTTCTTTTATTGGTACTTCTTGCTAAGAACTATTTTATTCTAAATGCATTTTAAGTAGAATAACAAGAAAAAAAAATTGAAAAAATTCATTACTTCTCAGTTTTCGGCCATTATACTACTACATACATACTACTGTAATTAAAACCCACAAATTTTTATTTGCCCATTTGTCCTGGTTATTACACCTTTTTAAATTATGTCCACACTACAGTGTATGGCGACAATATTCGATTTGGAAATAAAGGTGTATTTTTCCCATTATATGATTTCGGGTACTCTAACAATAATGTAAGCACTTATTTGCAAAAAATAACAGTAGTACACCCTCATAGCATACATATTTTAAAAGCTAAGTCCTTAACTCAACAATTTATGTATTGTCTTTTAAATTCCAGAACTTTTTTTTTTTTTTAACTATTCTGTTATAGGAGGGCAGGGACGAAGCATAATAAATTAAGGGGCTTGTTATACGGATAGGAAATGTACATTTAATTTTTTTTATTGTAATATTCTTTTTGGCCACTAGATGTCCCCACACATTTCCCTGTCTGGTTAAAATGCAGCGCAAGCTGTGCTCCACCAACAGGAAATGATAGTGACTGTAATTTTTTTCAAAGAAATGCAGCAGCAATCATTTCAATTTAAACACCTAGATTGGGTTTAGGAATGTTCCTAATCACCAACCTGTGGCCAACCGCGGGGGCCATGTACGCGGCGGCCGCACAAACAGAGGGACGAGTATCTGCGCCCCTGGTAGCTTAGGCGAGATTTTCAAGGATGTAGATACTCGTCTTGCGGGCGAACACAGTGAATCCAGCGCAGGAGACTTAGGCGCACAGGGAGTATCTTCGGCGCTGTCAGAAGACTGAGCTGAAGTTACTTTTAAAACTCAATAATTTGGCTTCCAGCAAAAGCCGAATTATTTCATTCCCCACCATCCATGGCCGCCTGGAGGGGGAATAGTATTTAACATCGCCGGGACTTGTGCAGCAGCAGGATCAGCCATATACCGGCTGTATCCTGCGCCCAAGTCTCCCGCACCGATTCCTCTTGCACGCTCTTGCGGGAGGGGAACTGGTTAATCATAATGATCGAATCTGACAGATATCGATCCTGCAACATCACCACCCAATTGATCGTTTTGTTCAGTTTCCAGTTCTAATCTGTGAAAAGGATCGATCAGGCATGCCAAAAAATCTCAGTCACAAGGACTCAATGGGGTGCGTGGAGGTAATGGCATTAAACAATGCACATTGCCTGGCAGTCCTCATCATCATCTGCCTCTAATACTTTTGCCCATAGGCCCTGAACAAGCATGCAGATCAGATGTTTCTGACTCAAGTCTGACTGGATTACCTGCGCACTTCTTTCAGGTGTGTGATTCAGACACCACTGCAGCCAGAGAGATCAGCAGGACTGCCTGGTAACTGGAATGGTTTATAAGGAAATAAATATGCAGCCTCCATATGTCTTCCACCTTGGGTTCCTTTTAAGAGTTTGGTTTTATTATACACATATTGTTAAAGTAAACCTGAGACAGAGAGGGAGAAAAAATATGCATATGTTGGGCTTCCTCTAGGCTGAATGCCTCCTCGCCGTCGTCCACTACCATCCTGCCCCATCTTGCTCCTCTGCTGCCCCTGTGCAGCCCGGGACGTTGCCGGGAGTGTGTGTGTGTGTGTGAGTGTGTGACCAGACTGCGCCTGCCAGACTTTCCAGGGCCAGTAGCGGATAATGCAGGTGGCGCTGGAGGATGGCGAGGGAGCGATTAGCCTGGAGGGTGCTGGAGGGAAGCCCCAGGTATGAATATATTTTTTTTCTCTCCCTCCCCCGTCTCCGGTACCCTTTAAAGGACAACTGTAAAGGTTGAAAAAAGAGAAAAAAAAAAGAGCTCAACTTACCTCTGGCTTCCACTGGCCCCCTGCAGACATCTTGTGCCCGCGCCAGGACAAAATGATCTTCCGGTCCCCGCCGCCGCCAGCTTACTTCCTGGTTTTTGCGACTTTTGTATGTCGCAGTGGCCTGTGACATTAAAGTTGCAAAAACCAGGAAGTAAGCTGGCGATGGCGGGGACCGGAAGATCATTTTGTCCTGGTGCGGGGACAAGATGTCTGCAGGGGGCCAGTGGAAGCCCCAGGTAAAGCGGATCCGAGATGAACTATAACGAGTAACTTGTCTATATATCTTATCTAAAGTTTACACAGCAAATCTAGCTGCAAACAGCTTTAATAGAATATGATTATTTCTTCCTGTGATACGACAGCAGCCATGTTGTTTGTATACATTACACAGAGGCAGGCTTATCTGCATCTTGAGCAAAAAAACCTAATCCCCCCTCCTCCTCCCCTATGCCTCTGAAATCTCTGGCTAGTAATACCTCCCCCTCCTCCTGCCCAGACTAAGCTCCCATGAGCCCTTGCTACTGCCAAGGCTCTCTGAAAAACTGTGGACGGGGCTTTTTTAGTTTATAGGGAATTAGAGTATTAAAACAAAAACAAAAAGTTTTATGCAATGAGTAAAAGTTCATCTCGGATCCACTTGAACTATACTTTTGAATTCAGTAGAGAAACGTTGGAATGTATTGTGGTTTATTTGCGGCCAGTATTCTTCTGTTCAGGGCTGTGGAGTCGGAGTCGTGGAGTCGGGCAATTTTGGGTGCCTGGAGTCGAAGTCGGGAAAAAATGCACCGACTCCGACTCCGGCTCCTAATTAATTTGTTACTGTAATTAAAATAGAAAATATGATAAAATGTTCTATTTCTCAGATAATAGTCATTAAAAATAATGTATATATACAGTATATATACAGTAATAGCTGGGCTTAGTCCACAAAAATGAAATAAACCAATCAAAATTAGTTACTTGTGCTGCTTCAATAAAGCAGTCCCCGTATTTTTAAGGTCAGATATACATATCTGATTGTGACTGTATATATGATGTGTACGCAGGAATCTCTTATATATACTAAATAACATCTATGCTGTAAGAATAAAGCCTGATGTGTAGCCGTGTCACTAATAGAGATGGTCAATGAGATGGAAATAATTCTGCACTGATGCTGATTTATGCAAATGTATGCACTCCCTTTGCTGATGAAATCAAATAATTTGATATGTTGTTAAAATTTGGTTTGGTGACTACAAATTAAAGGGTACCTGAGACAGATGAAAAGTAAAGTTTTATACATACCTGGGGCTTCCTCCAGCCCCCTTCAGGCTAATCGGTCCCTCGCTGTCCTCCACCACCCGGATCTTCTGCTATGAGTCCTGGTAATTCAGCCAGTCAGCGCTGTCCGGCCGCATGCCGCTCCCACAGCCAGGAACATTCTGCACCTGCGCAATAGTGCTGCACAGGTGTAGTATGCTCCTGGCGGCAGAGTGTGTGCATGCGCACTACGCCCGACTGGCTCAAGTACCTGGACTCATAGCAGAAGATCCAGGTGGTGGAGGACGTCAACGAGGGACTGATTATCCTGAAGGCGGCTGGAGGAAGCTGTTACACAGTAGTACTATACTCTACATATGCACTCCCCACAGAGCTGCAGGGAATCCACTGAGAATGCTGTGCACATTGAACACAGAGGTGTTGTCTGTCACCCATAAACCTTGTTCAGATTGTGCATGAAGAATGTGTAATAGAGGAAGAATCTCCTCATTCCCCTGCAGAGTACCTGCACATCACTCTTACATGTACCCACAGTTACATTGCCTAGGGCCTGATAGATGTTCTTTGTTCTGGTTTGTACCTTTTACAAGTACTCTTACCAAGGACTAGTTTTAGTCTAAAGGGAATAAATATAGTAGTCTACATATCCTTCTCACTTCAGTTGTCTTGTAAAATTCCTAAGCGTTGGCAGTTAGGAGACGAATTTCATGTTACATACTGTTAATCAACAAAATTGTAATATGCAAATTAGAGGAGTAGTAGTCAAGGAGTCGAGGAGTCGGAGTCGGTGGAATCCTAAACTGAGGAGTCGGAGTCGGTGGATTTTTGGACCGTCTCCACAGCCCTGCTTCTGTTTAGGAATTCTCACCTCTTCCTCCTGCCGCGGTCGGTTATCTTATAATTCTGTAATGTTGTCATATTACCCTTTAACTTATTCACTGCTCTCTTTTTATTTAGATTGATTTCCGAAATAAACTATACCTTGCACCATTAACCACAGTAAGTAGCTAAAGGTACATTTTTTACAAAGTTTTGCGTAGTATGTCATCTACACATCGCTTCATCTTGAATGCATGTGCTTGTTTTAATAACATGGTGGTGGGGTGTAGAGTTGTAGTTTTAACACAAACTTATGTCTGAATCCTTTAAAGGAAATCTTAAAGTGCACCTGAACTCAGAACTTCCTCTCTGCACTAGATAAGCAACAGCATAATAACCTTTAAAGAAAAACATTTAATCTGCAGTGTGTCTACTTCTTGCTTTCATGGAAGCAGACATAGGGTTAACCGCCTGTATTTGCTCTGGCAAGGCAGCAAGCTGACACAGCTGAGGGATCAATTTACATTTGTGATTAGTCACGGATGAGGGGGAATTGGACACGCTAAACTCTCTAAATACATACAGGGTGCATTTCTCGCTGTTTTCCTTCTGTCCTGTGCAAGAGTTCAGGTCCACTTTACTGGTTGCCGCTGACATTGGCCATGACCCCTGACCACTCTCTGCTCTGTGTTCACCGTCAGTGCGGGAATCTGCCATACAGAAGGATATGCAAGCGTTTCGGAGCAGATATTACATGTGGGGAGATGGCCATGTGCACCAACATCCTCAAAGGTCACCCCTCCGAATGGGCTCTGATGAAGCGGCACCACACAGAGGATCTCTTCGGAGTTCAGGTATGCCGTCTCTTTAAAACATCCATAGTTTGTTTTGTTTTGGAGTTTTTTAGCCTCAGTTTAGAGACCCTTTTTTGCTATACATTTTATACAGTATAATTTAACCACTTTGCATCCAGACCTTGTTTCCCCCTAATGGACCAGAGCAGTTTTGACAGTTTAGGTATGTCCTTATTTAATCAGCAATAACTTTATCCCTACTTATGACGCCTAAATGAAATGTGTTTTTTTTTCAAGACAAACTAGACTTTTATTGTATGCCATTTTTTTCCCTCAAACAATTTTGCTTCCTATGTATTTTAATGGGAAAAGAGGAAAACATTGGAAAAAAAACACATTATTTCTTAGTTTTACTGATTACAGTTTAAAAATAAAAAGTGCTACTGTAGATAAAAACCACAAATTTTGTTTGGCCATTTCTACCGTTTATTACAAAACTTAGATTGTCACAGTTTATGCTGTGGATATTTATTAAATAATGCTAAAATGTGTATTTTTCACTATGTATTAAGAAAATAAGTTTTTTTTGTTTTTTTTTAATGGTAAAAATCAATCTTATTGGCTCAGGGTACATATATTCCCTTTTACCAATTAGTGCTGCATCAGATAGTGCTAGAGTTGTGCACAGGAGCAAGCGCAATCGTGCACAGCTGTGCTTCAGCTACAAGACTTAAATCTCTGTCCTCGTGGCTTAGATGAACTCACAGAGGATGTAGATATACTGTAGTGGTGGAAAAAGTGGTTAAAGGACCACTATCATGAAAAATTGAATAATTTAAAACACATGTTCTCCTCCATGTAAGGGTGCATACACACATCCAATTAGGATTGGCCAATTTTACCACCTCCATGTAATATAAAAGCTTACCTACCCAATCTGCTAACAGTATTCAAACTCTGTTGGCCCTCACACTGTATGGAAGTGTTAGAATTGGCTAACCAAAATTGGACGTGTGTGCTTACCCTTAGATGCGTATTTCTCCCAGCTTAAAATGCTCTGTAAATTAACTTTTTTTCCATTGTCCCTGTCTGTTATAATAGAGAGTAAAAAATTGACAGATTTTGGGCTAGTTCATCTCCTCATTTGGGATTCTCAGGATTTCCTTTATTGTTTACAAAAGCACTTCCGGGACAGTATTTATATAAAGCTGCGGGCCAGCCTCCCAGCTTGTACGCTGTTGGGCTGAGCAACAGCTGATCAGTAAGTGCTCTTCATGATGAAGAATAGTCTGGGAATCCCTCATGAGAAGATGGACTAGTCAAAAACCTCTCAGATTTTTACTTCCGACTGTATGTGACAGAGTAACCAAACAGTTCGTGGTGACCCAAAACCACTAAAAAACCCACCTGTATGTGACCGCAACATAGGAAAAAAGTAAATTATTGTGCATTTTATTGCAGAGTAAATCTACAGTACATTTTTTTTATGTATAAGTTTTACCCAATATATGTTAAAGGATACCCGAAATGACATGATGGGATAGACATGTGTATGTACAGTGCCTAGCACACAAATAACTATGCTGTGTTCCTTTTTTTCTTTTATCTGTCTGAAAGAGTTAAATATCAGGTATATAAGTGGCTGACTCAGACAGGAAGTGACTACAGTGTGACCCTCACTGCTAAGAAATTCCAACTATAAAACACTTTCCTAGCAGAAAATGGCTTCTGAGAGCAAGCAAGAGATAAAAAGGGGAATTTCTTATCAGTGATGGGGTCACACTGTAGTCACTTCCTGTCAGAGTCAGGACTGAGTCAGCCACTTACATACCTGATCCTTTTTTTCTTTCTCTGTCTGAAAGAGTTAAATATCAGGTATGTAAGTGGCTGACTCAGTCCTGACTCTGACAGGAAGTGACTACAGTGTGACCCCCTCACTGATAAGAAATTCCCCTTTTTATCTCTTGCTTGCTCTCAGAAGCCATTTTCTGCTAGGAAAGTGTTTTATAGTTGGAATTTCTTAGCAGTGAGGGTCACACTGTAGTCACTTCCTGTCTGAGTCAGCCACTTATATACCTGATATTTAACTCTTTCAGACAGATAAAGAAAAAAAGGAACACAGCATAGTTATTTGTGTGCTAGGCACTGTACATACACATGTCTATCTCATCATGTCACATGTCACTTCAGGTATCCTTTAAGAAATGAGCAAGGATACAAGGATGTTGTTTGGTGTTTATCACTGTGTGATGTGTCGAGCATATGAAACGCAGGAGAGCACAGAGTACACTGCTTTTCCTGACTGAATGTATTCTACACATGGATTTGGACTGGCGCTGTGATATATATCTTAACGCACAGCTGAAGTGAGAGGAATAAAGAGGGCTTGGGGGCTGCCATATTTATTTTCTTTAAACAATGCATATTGCCTGGCAGTCCTGTTGATCCTCTCCCTCTAATACTTATACCCATAGACCGTGATTAGATTAGGGTGCTCTGACTGTATTAGCTGCATGCTTGTTTCAGGTGTGCGATTCAGACACTACAGCAGCCAAATAGATCAGCAGGGCTGCCAGGCAACTGGTATTGATTAAAAGAAAACAAAGTATGGCGGCCTCCATATACCTTTCAGGTTTCACTTCAGGTACCCTTTAAATGTTTGACTGTTTTGAAGAGTTAGTACATCATAACAACAGATTTGTATTATACTGGCGGGTTAATTGTTATCCTCCAAATTGGCACTAGGCTGCATTTATTATATTACACTGTGATGGGGACAAAGATTGATCTCTGCTGAGGTACAGTTAGTGCCATGAATATTCTATACTAGCTGACGGCCCGGCGTTGCCCGGGTATGTATATGGCTGGTGTTGGCTCCGCCCCTTTTTCTAACCCTAACACTCAATTACTCATTGACCTAGTTTGTGAGCTTTGTTGTCTTTGGCATCAATAATTTGCATTGAAATGAAACAAATTGGCTGTGGCTCCACCCCTTTTTCTGAATTTGAACCCCAGTCACCCAATGACCAACTGTAGCAGGTTTGAGGTTTGTGCCATTAACGATGCAAGAATAGCAGCAATTAAATATTCCCGTTGAAAATCAATAGGTGAATTTTGATTGGCTTTTGTAGGCTCCACCCACTTTTCTGAATATTAATCCCAGTCACCCAGTGACCAACTGTGCAAAGTGTGAGAATCCTGCCATTAACAGTGTAAGAATGGCTGTTGTTTACATTTCCCAGTGAAATTTGTATTTGTCTCCGTCCACTTTTTGGTTATGGGAATAAAAAGTATCCTATACTTTATTCCAGGTAATGTGCTATGTGTGTGCCAAATTTCATTCAAATCCGTTCAGCCATTGTTGCGTGATTAACAAACATGCAAACTTTCCCATTTATAATATTAGTAAGATATTTGATAGAAGCACAATGGGGAATACCTTATGCTTAATAAATATTATTTATAAGAAAGCCCTAGTTTCAGTCTCGTTCTTTTTAAAAGTTTATTATTTGAAAATTTACAATGCCCAAGGTTTTTGGTAAAATCCTTATTTGTGTTTTTTTATTTATTATTATTATTTTTAGTTGACTTCCTGTACGAAAGCCGGCCCCCTTCTATAGAGGGCTGGTGGGAGGGGTCAGGGGAGGGCCTTATACAGAGCAAGAGACGCCCCACTGTGCTGGCATTCCATACTTTGTGCACAGCTCTCTGGGTCATGTGACTGACATTTACTGAGGGACTTTCTATGGAATAACTATGTCAAAAAGAAAATTGCATGAATAATGGTATATCTCCCCTATTCACCTTTATTGATCTGGGAGGGTGAACTATAAACCAATATCCATCGCTGAGTCTTATATGGGATCATACCTTCTCATTGCAGATAGAGGGCCCTTTCCCTGACACCATGACCAGATGTGCAGAGCTGCTGAGCGGATCTATAGACGTGGACTTTGTGGACATCAATGTGGGATGCCCCATAGATTTAGTGTATAACAAGGTAGGTGAGTTATTTCTTGGCCCAATACATGTTCCTGTACAGAGAGGAGCTGGATGAGGATTCTCATAACGGGACAAGATTTCTTGCTTTGGTGCCACTTCTGAATGCTTTTCTTTGTCTTCCAGGGTGGGGGTTGTGGACTGATGAGCAGACCTGGGAAATTTGAAGATATCGTCAGAGGAATGAGCTCGGTAAGTGCGGGAGAGAATTGGGAATATATTTTTCAGTAGGGAGCAGTATTTGACTAAATTGGTCAAATACTGCTCGCTCCGCACGGCGACGGTGACAACGGAAAGTCTTGATGGGCCACTCCATACTGCACACGCCTGAGCGACCTCTCTCATGCACTTGCGCGCAGTATGGAGCCGCCTGTCTTTGGTAGGACTAGGCTCCCGAAGACTTCCGAAGTCCCCCACGGCGGGGGATTTAAACGGGAGAGCCAGCGCTGCACCGTGGGCACCGGGAGAGGAGAGGGAAGGGTCATTAGGACCCAGAGCCTTCCCTCTCCTTAGGTAAGTATGTGGATTCTTTTTTTTATTAAAGGTCAACTGAAGTGAGAGGAATATGGAGGCTGCCATATTTATTCTTTTTTAAACAATACCAGTTGCCTGGCTGTCCTGCTGATCCTCTGCCTCTAATACTTTTTGCCATAGCCCTTGAACAAGCATGCAGCACATGGGGTATTTTTGACATTAGTGTCAGATTTGACAAGATTAGCTGCATGCTTGTATCTTGTGTGATTTAGACACTATATTGCAGCCAAATAGGTCAGCAGGGCTGCCAGGAAACTGGTGTAGTTTTTAAAAGGAGATAACTGGCAGCCTCCATATTCTTCTCACTTCAGTTGTCCTTTAAGAGGTTCCCATTGGTTAAAGAACAGCGAGAGATTTTAGGAGGTTAGGAGACTTTGGTCCATTAGTGGTCCCAAACAATTATTTCCGACCGATGCGAAGAATCATTCGTAAATGATCGTTCAGCAAATTGTATTGTTAGTGGCCACCTTTATGAAGATTTGATCTGGGCCGGTAGATCTGGCAGTTTTGATCCCTAAACTAGTACTGTCTGTAGGTAGTATGACTGCATCAGATTGTGAGCTCCACTGAAGTGTTGAGAAATTGAATCTGCAAAATATGTTTAATTGGAATAATAATAACCTTTTATTATAACGATCGTCTGGCAGGTCCTGGATGTTCCGGTGACGGTGAAGATCAGGACCGGAGTGCAGGAGAAAGTCAGTCTAGCCCATAAGCTTATTCCAGACCTGAAGGAATGGGGCGTTTCTCTAATCACAGTGAGTTCCCATATCGTACAGCGTGTCCGCTTCCACAAAGCTGGCCTCATCTGATGACATCACTCCCAGCATGCCCCTGGTCAGACCTAGCGCCTAAGTTTTCATTTAAACGATAGACATGTATTTTTGCATTATATCAGCACACCAATTTCGTTGGGAACTCGCTCTTTATTGAGCCATTAGTATTCACAAACAAGTAGCCGATAATTGTTTTGGGGGCCTCACCTTGATAAATGGGGACCCTGCAAGGCCCCCGAAACAATTGGCTGCTTGTTTGTGAATACTGATGGCTCAATAAAGAGCGTGTTCCCAATGAACTTGGTGTGCTGATATATTGGAGAAAGACTTTGCTAAGTGACACCTGCCTAGGTCACAATATCAAGCACCCAACCTTAAACAGAGGTGTGCCCATCCACAGCTTCACTATTGATGTATTTTTGCATGCCTTCTGAGAATGACCCAGCATTTTTTGTTTTGTTTTTTAAGTTTTTAGGCGTTTGCCTTATGTGTGCATCACTCCCATTAGTAGACAAAAAGCATGGTCTGTAGAGTGCTATTCCATTTTAAAGGGAAGGTTCAAGCAAAATAAAAAAATGTTTATTTTGCTTGGACATTCCCTTTAACTTAAAGAGACACTGAAGCGGAAAAAAAATTATGATCTAATGATTTGTATGTGTAGTACAGCTAAGAAATAAAACATTAGCAGCAGAGACACAAGTCTAATATTGTTTCCAGTAAAGTAAGAGCTAAGAAACTCCAGTTAGCTATGCAAATTAGCCATTGAGCTCCACAACTTTCAGTCGCAGAGAACTCTGCCAGACAATTGAGATATTAAGCTTTAAAGCCCTATCTACACAATACGATTCTTTGTACGATTCGATTACGATTCTATTTATGATCTGATTAAATCCGACATGTCCAATCGGGATTCAATTCGATTTGCCATTGCAAAACAATGGCAAATCGAATTGAATCGAACCGAATCCCGATCAGGCATGTCGGATTTAATCGGATCGTAAATAGAATCGTAATCTCATCGTACAAAGAATTGTATCGTGTAGAATAGGCGTAAAAGACAATGCATCTTTTTTTCCCTCTGCAGGGAAGATTTTCCAGAGCAGGCTAGTGAACTTTTGAACCCATTTAGAATGCTGAGTAGTGTCTAAACTGCAAATATTAGAGAATGATGCAATGTTATAAAAACACTATATAACTGAAAATTTAAAATATTAGAATATTTTCTTTGGTAGTAAAATTCTAGTAATTATCCGTACTACACTACCAATTCATTATATCATCATTTTTTTTTTGCTTCAGTGTCTCTTTAAAGGCCACATACAGCCTCCGAACTTGTGGTCAAAATTGATGCACATACGGTAATTAAATTGGTTGCTTCCTGTTTCATTCTAGCTCCATGGCAGATCACGAGAGCAGCGCTACACCAAACTCGCAGACTGGGAATATATTAGTCAGTGTGCCAAAATAGCTGACCCAATTCCTTTATTTGGTAAGTACCAAGAATGTGGGTTTTTTGTTTTTTTTTATTGGAAATAGTCATCTTTTTAATGTTTCTTTTATATATATATATTATTAGGTTTAAAGCTCTAGTTCATCCTTATATATATTTTTGAATGAACAGGATAATCAGTTTGCATGATTCAGCAATGCACAATTGTTTGCGCAGTGCATTTCTGTACTATTTGTATTAAAGGGGCCCCGAGCAGTAAAAATAAATGGAATCGCTATTTACCTGGGGCTTTCTCCAGCCCCCCTGGCATCCTCCTGGCTCCCCTCCCTCCGCCGCATACAGCACCGGCGACAGCCGGGCCGGGTGTCAGGTTGCCGCTTCCGTATCTTGGGCGCTTTGCGTCATCACGCCGGCTGCTACAACATTACTGTAAAATGACGCAAAGCGACCGAGATACGGAAGCGGCAACCCGACTCCCGGGTGTCGCCGGTGCTGTATGTGGCAGAGGGACTGGGAGAGGAGCCAGGAGAATGCTGGGGGACCTCCCGACCTACGGTGGGCTGGAGAAAGCCCCAGGTAAGTAGCGATTCCATTTATTTTTACTGCTCTGGGTCCCTTTAACCTTCCTAGCAGTATTCCTGACCCAGGCTCTGGGGAATAAATATGCTGCAAGTAGTAACTGCAAGCCTGGGTCGGGGTGACTGCTGGGCAGGATATACAGAGAGCTCAGCAGAGCCACATTCAGAGCTCTCCTCCCCTGGATCCGGACTGTCGCATCTTGTCTTCTTCTGGTCCTCCAAGGCTCCTATCTCTCAGGTGAGATAGTCACATGATGAGACGGCGATCTCACCATTGAGAGAGAGTGCCCCCCCCCCCCCCCCCCCCCCCCCCCCCCCCCCCCGGAGGACAGTAGGAAGAAATGCTGCGCTGGATCCCGGGGAGGTGAGTGCTGTACAGGGGTTGCCTGAACTGGGAGTTCTCTCTGGTGTGTAATTATTTGTGTATTTTAGGGTCTAAAAGCAGCAAACATTGCACCACTCATAACACCAAGAATGTAAAAGGTACCTGACTGGCTGGCTCCTGTAGCTCCATTTCATGGTGCAGTTTTACCAGTGAGAATTCAATCCAGACTCCTCCTTATTAAATAATTTAAAGGGGGGTAGATGTAGATAAATCTTGGAAGCTATCTATACGCTTAAAATGAAATCGCCTTCTTCCGGTTCCGGCGCCTGGATGTAAGCAGCGGCAAGCGAGAGCTCCGTTGATCGCGCTGCCTTAACTCACCCATACCGCAGCTAAAGTGCCCCCACATCCCAGAAACTGCGACGGAGGCAGAGAAGGCACCAGCACATCTTACCTGGCACCTACCATGGATCGGTATGTGATGCGCTCCGGCCGAAAGAGGAACCCAGAAGGCGGGGAGGAGGAAGACAAGATGGCGCCCGACACCTCTCCCTTACATACAAACAACGAGGACGGCTCTCAGGAGTGGGAGAGTGACCAGCGCCAAGACGGCTCCGAGGCGGGAGACAGCTTACAAATAGGAGGTGAGTGGTCCTCACAGAGAGTGGACTGCAAACAAATAGCGGCTGAGGTAGTCAAAACGCTGAAACCAGAACTACATGCCGCGATTCAGGCAGCTCTTGACCGCTCCCTCCGTGACATTCAGCGACAGATCCAGAAACATGACGCCAGACTTGACCAGGCGGAAACTCGCATTCAGAGCCTGGAAGACTTCCAAGCTACTACAGAATCCAAAGCCAAAACGCAAGCAGAGGAAAACAAACAGATGCGCGCTAAACTACAGGACCTAGAAAATAGGTCCAGGAGGAACAATTTAAGAATGGTGGGCCTTCCGGAATCAATGCAAGCGCAGGCCCTGCATGAATTTGCAGCAGCTTCCCTGCCAAAACTACTGGGACTAAAAAAGGGCTACAAGGTGGAAAGGGCTCACAGAGTGGGCCCCCCACGCGATTCCAACGATAAACGACCACCACGTATGGTCATGACTCGCTACTTGGACTTTGCTGATAAAACAGCTATACTCCGAGCTTATAGAGCGCTAGAGGGCCCGCTTGTGTTTCAAGGAGCAACTATTCGCCTCTTTAACGACTATTCGGCAGAGATCTCCAAACAGCGGCAAGAGTTCAACCAAGCCTGTGCGAAATGCATCCATCTAAAGCTGAAATTCGCCCTTCAATACCCGGCCATACTAATTATAACTGATGAGACTGAACAGCAACACACCTTCCGATCGCCTACCGACGCCATGAAATTCTTGAATTCTCTCAAACCTATGTCTCCTCCCCGAGGTACGGATTAAACAGCCGCGCAGATAAGTGAATCTACTGAAATGTATTATTGGGGGCACTGCACACACTTGCATAAAGGCCCGTACAAAAGACTGGTTAGTTAAAAAAAACGGTTAAACTCAGTCGGGTACGGAATATGACTCTCCTTGGAATGGGGTAAGTGAGTGGGGACAGCGCCATCTTGGAGTTCGCAGGAAGATGGATCTGCTTCCAGGGAAGAGGAGAAGTCATGTTGAAAGGTTTTATCTTTTAGTTCTACTTTTGTTCTGGTTCAGCAAGATAACCTCCAGGATCTGTACAAAACACTGGCAGCCTCAGTACGACATGTTCCGTGGTGAATATCACGGTTTGCTGAGTGCTGAATGCTTTGAAGCACGCGTGAATATAACGGATCCGGACGTGTTCAACAGTTGTGGGTTTGGGGAGGGGGATGAGGGAGGGGATTTTTGGTCAGCTCTTACTGTACGTGTTCTAATATGGATGATTATTATGTGTGGACCCGCAGTTGATACATCCGACCCAGGTTAAAATGGCCATTAGGATCACATCTTGGAATGTGAAAGGGCTCAGGTCACCAGGTAAACGATCAATAGTTTTAAGGCACCTAAAAAAATTACACACAGAAATTGCATTGTTACAGGAGACTCATCTCTCCGAGGAACAATTTCGCTATATGAAAAAATCATGGGTGGGACGAGTTTACGGTTCACCAGCACAGGGGAGGAAATCTGGGGTATTAATATTGATGCATAGAAATTTTCAAGGGGAAGTTCTAGAGCATAGTACCGATGGGGAGGGCAGATGGGTGAGGATTCGACTGCGGGTCCAAGGTGAGGAGTACGATATCATGAGTGTATACGCCCCTACGACAGAGGATAGGAGTTTCTTTGCGAACCTCCTGACAAATACAATATCTTCAAACCCAACCAAGGTAATACAAGGCGGGGACTTTAACTCTATACTGCACATAAAAGAGGACAGGTCAGGTAGAAATCCAGTGAGTTCTTCCTCAAAAGTAAAATCTAAGTTATTTTCTGGGTATGTATCTGACATGAACCTAATGGATTCTTGGAGGATCCTTCACCCAGATGAATCCCAGTTCACGTTCTTCTCACCTCCGCATGATGTCTGGTCCCGTTTAGACTATTTTTTAACTACTCCGTCTGTGATGCATCAAATTGAGTCAGTTGAAATACTAGATCTTATGATCTCTGACCATGCACCAATTCAATTAAAATTGATCCCAACGCTACCGAGGGGGACAGACATCTTGTGGAAATTCCCTACATATCTATATGAGGATGAGGGATTTAAAGCAATGCTCCAGCAATGGTTATGGGAATATCAGGAGAATAACTCAGAGCACTCACAAAACATCTCATTATACTGGGAAGCATCTAAACCTGTAATAAGGGGCAGGATAATTGGCTATGTGGCAGGGAGGAAGAAACAGTCCCATTTACAATATCTTGAGTCTGTGAGACTTCTCCGTGAGGCGCATACAACATTTTTGAATGTTCCTTCCCCAGAGAATAAAACTGCGTGGCTTAGAGCCAGAGGTAATATGGATAATTGCTTAAAAAATAGAGATAAATACTTAAAAACCTACAAAAACTTATACTTTCACAAATATGGAAACAAAATGGGCACACTACTTGCACGACTGTCCAAGCCCCCTTCTCAAAACACTGTAATACCAAGCATTCGAACAGAGTCCGGTCAGATAACACATGATCCCAAAATAATAAACGATACCTTCAAAACTTACTACCAAGGCCTGTATCGGGAGGAGGATAGCCAGAGCCGACTTTCAGCGGGATATGAAAAACTTGAAAGCTTGAATCTTCCCAAATTAAGTGAGGAAGAGCTTGAATTTTTAAATGCTGAGATAACAACAGCAGAGATACTGAGCACCATAAAACACATGGCTAACCGTAAAGCACCCGGCCCTGATGGCCTATCCGGTGAATATTATAAAATGCTGAGGTCTGATCTGGCTCCCTTACTGACCCGATTATTCAATTACATCTTAACGACAGGTAACTACCCAATATCTTCTAATCTTGCCTACATAAAGCTAATACCTAAACAAGGGAAAGACCCTATGGTTCCAGGCTCCTATAGACCCATTTCTCTGATCAACGTCGATTCCAAAATATTATCTAAAATCATGGCAGACCGACTAGCAGAGCTAATGCCCAAATTAGTAACCATACATCAGTCAGGTTTTATTAGGCAAAGGTCAGCAGTTTCCAACGTACGTAAACTTCTCCTAGCGCAAGACTATGTTAAAGCCTACCCCAAATCTTGCAAAAACTATGCTGTACTACTAATTGATGCGGAAAAGGCATTCGACAACGTGAGGTGGAGCTGGCTGGATGCAGTACTAAATAAAATGAACTTTGCAGGCAACATACGAAATTTAATCAGAGCAATGCAAACCGACCCCAGTGCCCAGATATATACCCCGGGTTTTCTCTCCAACAGATTTCGACTACAAAAGGGAACACGTCAGGGGTGCCCCTTGTCGCCCCTATTATTTAACCTGGCCCTTGACCCCCTAGCACGCATCCTGGAGAAACAAATAAAGGGAATTAAGATAGGAGAAGAGACACTATCTCAGGCTCTCTTCGCGGATGATGTTTTGATCTTTTTATCTGACCCCTCCACCCAGCTGAAAATGGTATTTTCCTTAATAGATGAAGTGGGGGAGGCTAGCGGGTTCAAAGCAAACATATCTAAGTGTGAGATAATGTACTTGTCAGATCAAGCGGTACCTATATCTCAAAATACCTGCCCAGTTAAAATCTGTTCACAAATAAAATACCTAGGTTTAAAATTTCATAAAAATCCCGACCTCCTCTATTCTATTAACTATTCCCCACTAATATCCGACATAAAAAGACAACTACTAAGCTGGATGAAACTGCCAATTAATATTATGGGACGGGCTGCTCTGATCAAAGCAGTAAGTTTTGGCCGTCTCTTATACCCAATACAGACCCTCCCCATATTGATCAAACACGCAGATATCAAAGATCTATATAGAGCATTTTCAGGCTTCTTGTGGAATGGCCGGAAACACAGGATTGCCCTCCGCAAACTCCAAAAACCCAAAGATAAGGGGGGCCTGGCCATACCTGATGTGAGGAGATACAATCTGGCATGCATGATACGACACTCCAGAGACTGGATCAATGGCACTAGCATTTACTCAAACTATGGCCTAGAAACGGCATTTGCAGAACCCTGGTCGCTCACGGGTCTATTGCATAGCAAATTTTCAACCCTGCCACTTCGGTTGAAACATAGTAAATTAATCGGAGATACAATCGCGACATGGAAGGAGGTGTGCAAGAGATTCCAAGTCTCCCACCTAGTTACAAAATACATGCCCTTTTGGGGCCATCCTGGCTTTCCGGCAAGCTTATCCCACAAAGGCTACATAGATTGGGAAAAAAAGGGGTTAATTAGATTAGGACAATTAATAGACTTAAGAAATAAACGTCTGCATACCTTCCCAGAAATAAGACAGAAATTCGCCCTACCCCCTCACCACTTCCTATACTATGGGCAAATAAGGTCTCATATTGCTAGCAATTTAAAAGATCTCACAAAATTAGTGCAATTAAACGAGATGGATACCTTTATATCTCCCCACCTTTCAAAGGTATCGCTATCCCAACTTCAATCCTCCCTCCAAAATAAAGATCTATCGATGCAATCAAAAAAAGGGGATTCAGATTTTGCAGCCTGGAGTAAGGAGTTGGATGATCCAGACATCAGCAACAAGATACTGGCAGGTCTGGGGGTATTTAGAAAGTTAATGATAGGGGAGACGTGGAGGGAATCTCATATTAAGTTCATACACAGAGCAAAATATGCCTTTAACATGAAATATGCAAGTCCACCTCAGTATTACAAACCAAACTGTCCTAAATGCCACCTGCCTAATGCTAATCTCCTTCACTGCGTTTGGTCTTGCCCACATATAGTAATCTTTTGGAGACAAGCGCTAGGATACATCAATCGCATGTGTAATATTAGACCAGATCTTGACCCCTCACTGCTACTATTTAATTATAGTGCGGCACAAGCCACTGCGGGGCCCGAACCTAGGCAAACTACAAAAGGTGTGGGTCCTTTAGCACATTTGATTATCATTGCTGCGAGAAAAGTTATATTTAATAAGTGGATTTATGCCACAGTACCAACTATATGGGACGTCCAGGAGGAGTTAACCCATCTTCTCAACCTTGACAAACTGGACGCCTTAATTCACAAAGAAAAGCGAACTAAACATTTCTTCAAGACCTGGAAATCCTTCATCCTATCTACGCATACTACTGAGGAGAAGGATAAACTAATGGAGAATTTCAAATATACAGGGTGGTATTGTGCGGCCCAGCTGAATGGCTCGCTGGGTAGACTTGAGATCACGAATAGCCGCAGCTAATCTATGTTTGAACTCCGCCTGTGGGACCTAACATACTGGAATTATACAACACTGAAAGACTCCGTTACTACATGGTAAGAGCTGAACCAAAGGGGAGGGGGGTGGTGTACGAAGTTAAGGGGTTAAGGGGAAGGGGAGTTTATCTGGGGCAAGCTAATAACATGGTACACACTGATACTGTATATGAGAACATTGGTGCAAATGTATCATGTATTGCCCTGTGGCAGCAAATTGTTGTTGCCTGCCACTGTTGTATATTTGTTAAACAAAAACCAAATAAAATTTGTTTAAAAAAAAAAAAAAATGAAATCGCCTATAAACCTTCATAAATTCCTTTTTTTTGATTGTTTGCCAAATTGTTTTACAGTGATTTCTAACAGGAACTTTTGCCTTCCAGGAAATGGTGACATATTCTCCTACGAGGATGCGAATCGGGCCATGCAGACCGGCGTGTCGGGAATTATGCTGGCGAGGTCAGTAGAAAAAATATAAAGGAGCAGGTATACATAAATCAGGAATCATACACACAACTCAATTCATTTATTCAGTTCTAGATATTAGTATTAATGGCAAATACTACATCTGCTTTTTGTGCATATAAAACGCAGTCAGGCCACAGTGTTTCTGTAAGTGCACAGAGTAGCGCTGTAGCTTCTGCTTTGCACATCAAATCCTGCACAGTGGTTGGATAGTGTACTAGTTTAAGGTCCGTGCATTTGACGTAGGAGACCTGGGTTCCAATCTTGGCTCCTCCTCTTCAGTAAGCCAGCACCTATTCAGTGTGGAGGCCTTGGGCAAGTCTCCCTAACACTGCTACTGCCTATAGAGCGCGCCCTAGCCTACCTACAAGAAATCAGCTGGTCTAATCTCTGTCAGAAAAAGTGGGCGTGGTTACTCCTTGTTTGCCTTTGTCAATTGTGTAATTAACAAATGGTTTAGTCCAGGTCTAAAAACTGGTCTAAAACATTCGGTAATAGTGAATTCCCCTTTGATGCAACTGACCAAACCATCAGTAGACTAGTCTAAACTATTTAGTGAATTGAGGGCTATGGCCTCAATTCACTAAGCAGTTTAGACTAGTCTAGTCTACTGATGGTTTGGTGTAATGTTTTAGACCTGTTTTTAGACCTGGTCTAGCATTCAGTAATGACACAATTCACAAAGGCAAACAAGGAGTAACCACGCCCACTTTCTCTGACAGAGATTAGACCAGCTGATTTCTGTAGGTAAAGTAATTCTGTGAGGGATTTTAGATGTGAGGATGGAACCTTTTGAATGAATTATGCAAGAGTTTAATTGTATGCAGAGGAGAGCTCGTCAGGGAAGAAGGATGTCAGTCATAGTTACTCGTTTGTGAATTGCATCTTTTGATCATTTTCCCTGCTTTTCCCACTTAATTACCAAATGGTTTAGACCAGGTCTAAAAACAGGTCTAAAACATTTGATAATGGCGAATTCCCTTTTGATCCTTTGATGCAGCTGACCAAACCATTAGTAGACTAGTCTAAACTGCTTAGTGAATTGAGACCATGTGTGGGACTCGGTCTTCCTTCAGGCTGCTGTGCTGCTTGATAAGCCACTAGAGGGCGCCTGGGCTCATATACTTTTTATCTGAGGCTTCACTCTGCAGAGCAGATAAATAGGCCTAGTGCACACCAGAGCGGTTCGGCTGCGTTTTGCGATCTGCTTGTGGCTGCGGATACGCTTGGGTAATGTATTTCAATGGGCTGGTGCACACCAGAGCGGGAGGCGTTTTGCAGAAACGCATACTCCCGGGGCGAGGCATTTTTTGGATTGCGGATGCGTTTCTGCCTCAATGTTAAGTATAGGAAAAACACAAACCGCTCTGAGAAACGCCTGTTCAGAGCGGTTTTGCAGGCGTAACAATATCTGAAATCTACTACACCAAAACCGCTACACAAAACCGCAAAACGCTAGCTGAAACGCTACAGAAAAAGAAGAAAAAGCGTTTGAAAATCTGCTAGCATTTTGCGGATCTGCTAGCGGATTTTGGTGTGCACCGGGCCATACAGTAGGTGCTGCTTGGTGAGTTAGCTTTGCCTTTCCATGTGTTTTTGCATTCACACACCTCTCCTGTGTCTCCAGGGGGGCTCTGGTGAAGCCCTGGCTGTTCACAGAGATAAAGGAGCAGCGGCACTGGGACATCTCCTCCTCGGAGAGGTTTGACATCCTGCGAGAGTACACAGACTTCGGGCTGGAGCACTGGGGCTCGGATACGGCGGGGGTGGAGAAGACCAGACGCTTTATGCTGGAGTGGCTCTCCTTCCTCTGCCGGTAAGAAGGCACAACACAGACACTCCACTCACCTGCTTGTTATCCCACAGTACAGCTCTCTAATGCCTGTTTGCTTTTTAATTTATTTTTATACTTTACTGTTATTTTTAAAGCAACTATAAAGCCAAAAATACACACAGCATATGCCGTGTTCTCTTAACCCTTTATCAGCCGATTTATTTAGAGTGCTCCAGGCCAATTTATTTTAGCACATTTTTCTTTTTCATTTCTTATTTGCTTCTTATTGCCTTTAATTAGTACAGCTGTAATGTGTATTTATGGCCACTTGTCACTAGGGGGCAGTGTGAGACAATAACAGAGGACTTCTGCTTTCAGTTTCTGTATCCTCTGCTAGCAAAGAGAGAGATCAAAGCATTCCAAGAATTTACAGCACAAGAAGTTTTCCCGGCTGAAGTTAAAAGCAGTGGGCTTATCTCAAACGAGATCATTCCTTTTGAAGCTGCTAATGGGTTAAAAGGTTATAATGACTTCCCAGGGGGTTTTGTTTAAAGTGTAACTGTCGGGCATAAAAATCAAAAATCAATTCTTTATTTTTATCTGGTAAACAAGTAATAAGGATGCTAACCAGGCAATCCAAAAGTTAAAAATCACTCTTATTTTCTTCTCCATAAAACATCATTCCCCAGTTTCCCTGGCTCTTATTTGGTACATTGCCGCACAAAGGAAGTTGCAGGGCATGCTGGGTTTTCTTTTTTTTTTTTTCTTCTTTAACCACTTGAGGACCTAGCCTTAACCCCCCCTTAAGGACCAGCGCTGTATTTTCAGATCTGTGCTGGGTGGGCTCTACAGGCCCCAGCACAGATCAGCTGGCATGCAGAGCGATCAGATCGCCCCCCTTTTTTCCCCCCTAGGGGGATGATGTGCTGGGGGGGTCTGATCGCTTCTGCATGCTGTAAGTATTGCGGGGGGGGGGGGCACCTCAAAGCCCCCCTCCGTGGCGAAATTCCCCCCTCCCTCTCCTACCTGCTACCCCTCCGGTGATCGGGGCTGCACAGGACGCTATCCGTCCTATGCAGCCAGTGACAGGCTGTCTCATGTCACATGGCGGCGATCCCCGGCCGGGGATTGCCGATCTGCCTTACGGCGCTGCTGCGCAGCAGCGCCGTACAATGTAAACAAAGCAGATTATTTCCGCTTGTGTTTACATTTAGCCTGCGAGCCGCGATCGGCGGCCCGCAGGCTATTCACGGAGCCCCCCGCCGTGAATTGACTGGAAGCAGCCGCTCGCGCGAGCGGCTGCTTCCTGATTAATTAGCCTGCAGCCGGCGACGCAATACTGCGTCGCTGGTCCTGCAGCTGCCACTTTGCCGACGCGCGTTATGAGTGCGCGGTCGGCAAGTGGTTAAAGGACAACTGACGTGAAAAATATATGGAGGCTGCCATTTTTATTTTGTTTTATACAATACCAGTTGCCTGGCAGTTCTGCTGGTCTATTAGGATGCAGTAATGTCTGAATAATGCCAGAAACACCTGATCTGCTGCATGCTTGTTAAGGGTTTATGTCTAAAAGTATTAGAGGTAGAGTATTAGCAGGATAGATAGGCAATTAGTATTGCTTAAAAGGAAATAAATATGACAGCCTCCCTATCCCTCTTGCTTCACTTGCCCTTTAAAGAGACTCTGAGATGAAGAAAGTGGGTGTTTTTTTACTTACCTGGTGCTTCCTCCAGCCCCATAAACATGGATTCGTCCCTCACCGTCCTCTCTCGTGCCTCCCGCAGTCCGCCCAGGATCCTCTGTTGAGCCACAATCACACCCAGTCAGGCTCAATCTGAGTGACGTCAGCTGGAGCGTTCTGTGCTTGCGCGCATGGGCAGAAGGCCACCTGCTGACGTCACTGAGCCGCATACCGGAGAAGATTGTGGCTTACAGAAGCACCACGAGGGACACATCTATCCTTATGGGGCTGGAGGAAGCCCCCAGGTAAGTTAAAAAAAAAAGGCCCTTTCTTCATCTCTGGGCCTCTGTAATTTCCCATCAGACTTAACTAATGCAGCCTGATTGGCTGAAGCCTCTTTCACTCCTGTTTTCCCCTCCCAAGCCACTGTTCCTCTCTGATTGGCCAATATTTCTCAATGCACTTTCTACTACAGAGCTGTGTGGGAGTGTCTGAAGACTGGGTGGAGGACGGGCAAAGATGCGCAGACAACGTGAGGGAGGAAATGATGTCAGGATTGGCTTCAAGATAGACACAAACAAAATGGAAAATCCTAAGAAGGATTTTTCGCTTTTTTTTTTTACAATAGAATAATCACTAAAATCAAAACATGGACAGTGCAATACATGTGTTATGTAAGTAAAGCAAGTATTTATCTACTTATATGTTTGTTATTTCTGAGATAGTATGGCTGACAGCTCCATTTTAACCACCTTACAGACGGCGCTGAGACGCTTCTTTGGCACATCCGATAGAGTCCTCTCTAAGGGGGCGGGGCTAAGCCCTGGAACGGGCAAACTGAGGGTGTCTGAGGCGGAGTTAATTAAAAAACCCCGGTAATCATTATAACCGTTTACGAGAAAGGGGTACATGCTGTGTATAGTTTTTGGCTTTATAATGGCTTTAAATCCTTCTTCACTATTCCGTTACCTTTATCTCTGTTTTATGACCTGCTCTGCTGCGTTTCTTTATCCAGGTATATTCCTGTCGGATTATTGGAACGGGTGCCTCAGAAAATCAATGAGAGGCCTCCCTATTACATGGGAAGAGACTATATGGAGACAATAATGGCCAGCCAGAATGTGGCGGACTGGATAAAGATCAGGTGGGTGATGTATAGTTATTTTAGACTACATCAATAAGAGCGCAGGAGAGATGTTCCGGGCACTACTTTTGCGATTGGATGAAAATGGAATACCGCCACTGTGAAAGGAGCATGGAGATTACTATGTTAATCACTGTGCGCTTATAAAGAAATACATTAAGGCTAATTTCACACCAGGACGTTGCGTTAGAGGGGGCGTTAAGGTCGCATAACGTCCCCCTAACTCAACGCCTGGTGGTGCTGGATCTGGACGTCAGAGTGAGCCGCATTGTGCAGCTCACTCTGGCGTCAGTGATGCTGTGATGCGCACTCTTGTGCGCATACGGCATCACGTGGTCCCGCCGGCCAATCACCGCACAGAGTGGCTGCTCCAGGAAGTAAACACTGCACGTCATGGCCGCTCTCCGCTCCTCCCAAACATTACTGAGCATGTGCAAGCAGTCTAACGCGGCTCAGCCGCGTCCAAAGTACTGCATGCAGTACGTTGTCTTGTGACGCAGCGTTACAATGTAATGCAACGTGGGCACTGTGAACAGCCCCATTGATTTTTCATTACTGTGCGGTGGGCTGCGTTACAGGCTGCTCTAACGTGCACCTGTAACCAGCCTAAAGACTACCTACAGTACAAAAAGAGATGCCAGGCTCTTTCTCAGGTATTTCTTTATGAAAAGGACTTTGTAAAAATACTCTGATGCAGTCTTGCAATACAAAAGACTTGAAACAACTTTATTTGGCATATATACAAAAATGCAAAAAAATTGACGTATTCATAAAAACTTTAGATCTACAACTTTTTGTAATCTGGCTTGATATTGCCTGTAAGCCTTTAGTCGTTTATCAAGTCAAGCCAGATTACAGTGTGTGTTAGCTTCATGAAAAGTTCTGGATATATTATTCTTCATGAGGATTGATCTCCCGGATTTAAAGTTTTTTTATGAATACGTAAATTTGTTGCATTTTTGCATATGTGCCAAATAAAGTTGTTTCAAGACTTTTGTATTGCAAGACTGCATCAGAGTATTTTTACAAAGTCCTTTTCATAAAGAAATACATGTGAAAGTGGGTGAGGTGGATCACTTGTGAAAAGGACTGCGGTTTTTGCCCTTCCCTTTGTAAGCGCTGTATCCAAATATATTCTTAACCACTTAAGGACCAGGGCATTTTTCACTGATCTGTGCTGCGTGGGCTCTCCAGCCCGCAGCACAGATCAGGTTTGAGGCAGGGCGATCAGACTTCACCCCCCCCCCCCATGCGATCCGTCCTGTACCGCAGATGCCGGCGATCCCCGGCCAATCAGAGGCCAGGAATTGCCGATTTCCTTTACGGCGCTGCTGCGACAGCAGCGCCGTAGGATGTACACACAAGGGATTTCTTCCTTGCGTGTTTACATTTCGCCTGCGAGCCGCGATCCGAGGCTCGCAGGCTGTTCACGGAGACACCCTCCATAAACTGACATGGGACGGCCTCCATGGAAACCCACAAACGACCAGCCGCCGCCTATCGGCGTTAGGCGGTCGTTATGTGGTTAAAAGGCTCTTTCTCAGGCCTGGAACTCACTACAAATCGCTATCACAATCGCTAGTGTTTTTAATGAATGTTTTGTAAGCGATTTCTTGAGCGTTTTCTGGCTATTCAAAAAAATTGTTTTCATTGTATTCAATTCGCTATGTGTAGCAATTCATGCACGATTACGCCAGCGTTTATATACGTTACATTGCAGAAACACAAATGCTAACGCCACCAAAATGCTGCATGTCCTGCGATAGCAATTTTGCTAATCGCAATCGCTCCAGTGGAATTTAGCCCATCCATTAACATAAGCTGAGCGTTTAGGGAAATCGCTAGCGTTTTGAATCGCTCCCTAAACGCTCAAAAAAATCGCTCTATTGGGTTCCAGCCCTTAAAGAACAACTGCAGTGAGAGGGATATGAAGGCTGCCATATTTCCTTCCTTTTAAACAACACCAGTTGCCTGGCAGCCCTGCAGATCTATTTGGCTGCAGTAGTGTTTGAATCACACACCGGAAACAAGCATGCAGCTGATCTTGTCATATCTGACAATAATGTCACAAACACCTGATCTGTATACTTGTTCAGGGGCTGTGGCTAAAAGTATTAGAGGCAGAGGATCAGCAGGATAGCCAGGCAATGTGCATTATTTAAAAGGAAATAAACATGTCAGCCTCCATAGTCCTCTCTCCTTTGGGTGGAGGGAATCCAGCATGGCAGCGCCCCTGAGTGTGTGCAAACACAGAGCTTCTTATACCTTTTGTCTGTACTGTTTCTCTGTATTCTCTTCTCTTATCGTGTCTTTTGCTTTATTACAGTGAGATGCTGCTGGGACCTGTTCCCCCCAACTTCACCTTCCTACCCAAACACAAAGCCAATTCCTACAAATGAGACTGGTCGTTTCAAATGTTTGCCCATTGGATGATGGATTTATTTTTTTTTTAAATATAAAAACTTTAATTTCATAAAGTGTCCTTGCTTTTGTTCACTGTAATTATGCTGTGAGTTTGTTCACTAACTACCAAGGTTTTTACCCCTTAAAGCAGATCCGAGATGAAAAACTAACTATAACAAATAACTTGTCTATATATGTTATCTAAAGTTTAGATAGTTTACACAGCAAATCTAGCTGCAAACAGCTTTAACAGTTTGATTATTTATTCCTGTGATACAATGAGAGCAGCTATGTTCTGTTTGTCACAGGCTGAGGGCTGGAGATGCTATCAGCTTGCCTGTGTGTAAATTCACTTCCCTCTGCCTCTGAAATCTCTGGCTAGTAATCTCCTCCTGCCCAGACTGAGCTCCCATAAGCCCTTGCTACAGTGCCAAGGCACAAAAGGAACTGTGGGCAAGTCTTTAGGAAGTTAGAGTATTAAAACAAACAAAAAAGTATTTGGCTTGAGGAATGCCCTATAAACTATATGAAAGTAACACAATTATGCAATGAGTAAAAGTTTTATCTCGGATCCACTTTGATTCCTGACCTTTTTGGCACTGTAGATGTCGTTACTTATTACAGTATAATCTCATTATAGTAAAAAAAAGGAGTGGTGTGTTCTCCCCAGAATTTTTCTCCAGCCGGGTGGCATGAAAAAGTAGCCGGGTGGAGTAAAATGGGCGTGGCTATGACATGGGGCGGATAATGGGCGTGATCCATCCACCTCGGTACTCATCCCTGCTGATTGCCCGGATTTCTCCATCCTCCTCTGCCAGCCAGTGGTGTGCATGCCAACCACTGTGGGGTGGGTCCACGGCGAGGCAAATTCATTTACATGCAGGGTAATGCTGCAAATAACCCCTAATGGAAACTAGCCTTCATGCAGAATAAAAATTTTGAATCATCGATTATATATTAAAAAACAAAATTCATTGCCCAATAGCTGATTAATCACATGCCTCCAGATTCAAGAATCAAGTAGTCACATGAATCCAGGTAAAAGAATCAAGTATTCCTTTGCATCAAGATAAAATAGCCAATTTTTGATTAAATAGCTAGGTGCCTCAAGATAAAATTAGTAGCCAAGTGTCTCTATATACAAAAATTAAACAGCCATATTCTGTAAGCCACTGGCTAGTGCGATTTATGTCACAGAGATCTGGCTGGTGCTGGGGATCAATTGGCAGCCAGTAACGCTAATTTACTAGTTGGAGGTGTGTGTGGTTAATGCATTCTTTAAAGTGTACCTGAGACTAATCAAAGTGCTGTATTTATACTTACCTGGGGTTTCCTCTAGCCCCCTGTGGACCGTGCGCTCACTGTCCTTATATAGGCATTACAGCACAACTGGGCCACGGAAGGAAGAGACTAGGCCAGCCAGCGGAGGACCAGAGCGGCCCGGAAGGATGGCGTTGGAGCCCACGGACCACAGGTGGCTGGAAGAATCCTCAGGTAAGTATAAATGCAGCACTATGATTAGTCTCAGATTCTGCATGTTGTTCCCCCACCTGCACTGGTTGAAGACCAGATGGCTAGTTTATTGATATAATACGCCATGCTTTTCTGAGAATAGTAAAGCTTCAAGCAGGAAGTCATTTAGCAAATAATAGAGGCGTTCTTAAGGTGTCCATCCATCTAGTGATTTGGATAATTTTATGTAATTAAATTAAAACTGGTGTCACAACAAGCCTGCCCAATCAATGAATCAACAGATTCTGAGCCAAAACCAATATCACAATCGAGCAAGCTGTAAAATTTCAGACCAATGTTGTCGATCAGGTGCGTGAAGGAAAAGGCGTGTAACATCACACATACACCAGCCATGTGCAACATGAATTCGGAACCAGGAGCAGCTGCAGGGGAGCAGATTAACATTTGGATGGGACAGCAATGGAGAGGATGAAGCAGTGTCATAAAGTTGTTCAGTAATCAGTCTGCAGTGTATGGGCAGCCAATAGATCTCTCTCTGATCAGAGAGGGATCTGTATCTTGGTCGATCTGCCCATACAGCATAAAGTGGCAGTGCAGCAGTTAATGAAAATAATATAGTAAATGATAAAACAGTGCAACAGTAAAATACAGTCATACAAGATAAAAAAAACAAATATAAATCACTGAGCAGCCAAACGGCTGAACAGCGGAGAAAGTGCTATGTACAAATAAAGCAATACCAGCCAGAGTGAGGAATGCAGAAAGCATTGTATAAACAAAGTGAGAACGGTGTGCCGTTACCTGCATCAGGCACAGTGAAATGAGAAGCAGAAACGCAATGGAATGTGTGCTTGAGGCAGGGAACACACTTGACTGTTTTCGTGCGCGTTTTCTGCACAGAAAAACTGAGAACTCATGTTAATCAATGTGCTAGTACACACTTACTGTGTTGTTCGCGCGCAGAAAAAAAACTGACATTCTGCATCCTGATTCTGCACATTTTGGCAATTTCCTCTATCATTTACATCAGCTGCTGTGAAAAAACGCGCGCGTTTTCCTGCATGGAAACACACTTAGTGTGCACAAAAAGTATGCAGAAAAACGCGCGCGGAAACTGAAAGTCAAGTGTGTTCCCTGCCTTAAAGAGGAGGGGGGTGTGTGTGTGTGTGGGGGGAGTACAGAGAAGAGTGTCTTACCAAAAGATTAATGACACCAGACCTCCACGTGCAACATGAGCAGAGCCATGGGCGCGGGACGGGGCAGAGACAGATGACGTCGCAGCCACTACAGAGGATGAGTGACCCGTTAGGCAGACTGCAGAATACAGCTATGCTGCAAACAGGCTGCGTGCTTGGCTGAACAGAACCTCATGCTATCTAAACAGAGAGCGTGGCTGGGTGAGATATACTGCACTCCTGTAAATACACGTCTGGCAGATACCTCGGTTCTTGTTTGAACGGAATAGAGGCTTCTGTGCGCCGGACCGATCCTCACTGGTTATTAACCGAGACAACACCGAATCCCACCAGCATCATGACTTACCGCCAGAACTACGACAAGGAGAGCAAGGCTGGAGTCAACCACATTGTGAACACGCTCCTCCATCGCTCAGGTTCGCCATATAGCAGCGCTAGGACCCTCCTTGGTGACACCACACCACGTGACTGAAGTGCGGGTCGGGTCGGCGAGGTCTCCTATTGGCCGGTGGGTGGTGCAGACGCGCATTAATTTGTGGAAGACGCTGACTCCTCCCGCCCAGTACACTGTGAGCTTGAAAAGTGTCCCCTGCTCATGGCTTTGCGGCGGCCATTTTCTTGAGGATCGCCGCTCAGAGAAAGTGTAAATACTCAGAAAAAAGGCGGTGGTGGGGTTTCAAAACAGGCGGGCGGTGGCTCAAAACAGCCGGGCGGCCCGCCCACTTAATAAGTCCTGGGGAGAACAGTGTATCAGAAGTTTACTATTTCAGTAATTGTCCTAGAAATGGCCCAGCATGCCCTGGTGCATTATCTGCTAAAAAGGAGCAACTCTGTCCTCCCATTGGAAGTACAGTACCAGCACTTGCACATTTGGTGGACTACAAGGTTAAGCATACCTTAGGGCTGCATAGCCAGGCTGGAGAAACTGCTGGTACAGTATCTAGGGCTCCTTAAAAATGCTGTTTATTATAGCATTTTCCCCATGCTGCTTATTTGTACAGTACTGTATATCCAGCACCAGAGCCATTCTTCTTGTCTTACAAATGTTATCAGGCATCAGCTCTCCTGCAACCAGCCTGAAGATATGACATATGACGCATGCTCCGCCCACTGTTTACTATATCCAGAGTCAGCATCACGTAGGGGCCTAAAAACATGTTTACTATAACAGAAGTTTTATAATATCAAAGTTTACTATACCAGGCATTGCTCCCATAGACTTATAATGGAGAATGGCCGGGACCTGGAGAGGTAATTTAACATACTCGAGTTTATTATAACAAGGTTATACCGTATTATTATTGATTTATAAAGTGTCACCATATTCTGTGGCTCTGTTACTTATCATATTAACATCATGATGTACAGTATATTGTTTTTCAGTACAATCTGGACTTTCTTTGGGTAATCATTTTATTCAAAAATTGTATTTTATAGTCATTTTATGGGGAAAATTAGGCGTAAACTACACTTTTTTTTTTCACCCATCTTAATTTTCACATGACCAGTCCATCCGTTATAAAACACATAAATATATTCTTTGGCCCTTCCTGGTAATAATGATTCCACATATGCCATATTATTACTAGCTGGGCATGTGTTGGACTATTATCCCCAGCCTACAGGCGGCAATAATTAAAGGTGTATAAATAGTATTGCAGGGGTTAAAAGGCTAGGCTGGGTAGGGGTTATAACTAAACTGAGGAAAAGAGACCCTGTCACTTTAAAAAAAAATTTTTACTTGTAATTTTTTTTCCTTTTAAAGGCCTCAATTCATAAAGCATTACCGCATGCGTTATCGCCAAAGTGGTAAATTACCGCATGGTATGTTGTTCATAGTGGATTCATAAAATGTAACGCATGTTTACTGCATGCGGTAATGTAAACGTTGTTTGTGTCTGTAAAGTGAATGAAGTGTATTCATGAAAAAAGGGGGGGAGTAAGGAAGCAATAAATAACATGTTATCGCCAACAAAGACCTGGAGAGTTTGCTCTACACAGTAGCATTTTAGGTGACAAATGGAGCCCTTGCAGCTTAATGTTATGGAATTTTTAAGGATACAGAGGAGGAAGGGTTATGAAATCGTACAGAGTTATATAATTTATAAGATTATATGTATATTATACATATTTTTTTTTATAAAAAATATAATTTATAAAAAATAAGCCACGTGTCTAAAACTGCCCACTTCTACCCAGCATGCACCTTGTCATTGGGAAGTCAGCGGCAAACTACCGCACTCAGCAAATTTTGCCGACAGCTTTCCGCACCACACCGCACACTTACCGACTGCTATCACACTCGGAATTTTTTTATGAATTCACTGCAAAAGCCCTCATTTACCGGTAGCGGTAATTTCCCGCCCGTCTCTGAACTACCGCACTCATTTTTATGAATTGAGGCCAAAGTGTACCAGAGCTCAAAACTAAAGATTTTATATTTACCTGGGGGTTCCTCCAGCCCCATCCGCTCACATCGCTCCCACGCCGCTGTCCTCCGCTCGCCACAGCTTCAGGAACCGGGTCCCGTCACTTAGAGCCGTCGGGGGCCAGTCTGACGTAAGAAGTGCGCTGTTTGCGTATCTCTCCAGCAGCCGCTGGGGAGATACGTAGAGGGAGCACTTCTGCGTAGGCTGGCTGCGATGACTGAATTACGGGGACCCGGTTCCTTGAAGCGGAGGGCGGTATTGGTGCGATCCAGGCGGATGGGGATGGAGGAAGCCCCAGTTAATGAAATCTTTTCAGCTTTGAGTCCCTTTAAAGAAAACTTAAATTTTTGTTTCTACTATAGCAGCAATTACTCACTTGCACACAGGACCGAGCCTGCATGACGGCAGTATTTAATCTTGTATGTCTGAGAACCTGCAGCAGCACTTTTTAGGATGTAGACTCTACATCTTTAATTGCAACCGGTTAAGGTCCATACACGCGTGCAATCTTTATTGGCCAATTGTAGTTTGAGAGCTTACCTGCACAATCAGTTCATTGTATTCAAAATCTGTTTGGCCCTCATACTGCATGGAAGTGGTAAAATTGCCCAATCAAGTTTGGGTGTGTGTACTGGGCATAACTAGGTCAGAGACCTCGACTGCTGGTGGTCACCTTATTGACACTGAATAGTTACCTGTAGGAAATATTGTCTTTGTTGCAGTTCCTTCAGGAACCTCTAGAGCAGGTTTTCTCAACCAGAGTCCCTTGAGAACTCTGCAGGGGTTCATTGGAATGTTACCCTATCGTGAAGGCAGTATAATAGAGCACATTATAATAGGGGGTACTGTAAAAAGAAACGCTATAAATTGGGTGTCAGAATAATAATGAGACAGTATGAGTGGCAGTGTAGTAGGAGGTAGTGTCGCCTGAAAATTAAATGCAGGTGTTTCTCAAGATCCAAAAATTGTTTGCAGGCAGTGCTGCTCAGATACCACTTTTCACTATCTGGATCTAATTCGGATCCATATACCCAGGTATCAGATTTTCCAATCCGAATCGGATATCTGACCTCAGTATCTGACCGGATTCGGATATCTGGATAGAAAACCGGAAGTGACCTGAAAATGGCAAAAAAACAAGAAAACCATACGGAGGTGTCTCTCTCTCTCTATGCCTGGATGTCTTTGAAAAGGTGATTTTGGCTTCTGCTCGGATATCTGAACTAACTATCGGCCTGGATTTCGTATTTCAGATGGGAAGTCCATGTTTGCTCGGATAGTGGTGTTCGGATTTTAAAAAATATCCGAATTGCTATAAAAAGTTTGGATTATCTGGGTAGTTCGGATATCCGAAATCTTGCTGAGCACCATTGTTTGCTGGGGTTCCTTGAGATCCAAAAGTTATTTGCAGGGTTCCTCCAGGGTAAAAAATGTTGAGAAAGGCTGCTTTAGGCCCGGTTCACATTAGCGGTTGTTTGCCAAACGGACCGGATGACCTGACCGGATCCGGATCGGAACCGTACGGTTCTGATCCGGATCCGGTCAGGTTGCATCAGGTGGCAATCAGGATGCGATCCGGATCCGTTTGGCAAAATATACGTAAAAAAAAAAAATGTTGGGGTCTGGGAGGTCAGCAGAAGGGGGACCTGTGGAATCAGGCCCTCTGCTGTTTAGCACTCACCTCCACCTCCGACATGCTGCCAACATCCTGCCAACACCTCCAGCTCGTGCTGCTCCACTCCAAAATGCTTGCCCATGTGTCCCCAGCCAATATCGCCGCAAAAATCCGCATAGGAAGTGGGGTAGAAGATCCGGATTTCTCAGCCAGTGTGTTGTGCGGCCTCCGGTTCCCATTTGTTTGTATTGGCCGGATGGTGCAGTCCGGCTCCGCCCCGGATACGGCTGCCGGAGGGGCCGGATGAAAAAATAGCGCATGTTGGAACGGAGGCCGGAGTCCGGATCCGGCCCGGATCCGGTTCTGCAGAACGGACCCATGTGAACGGACGCATAGGCTTTAATTGCTATGCCGTGCGTCCGTTCCGTCCGTTCTGCAGGCGGTGCGGCTCCGGCACGGCGATTCCGGAGGGCCACCGCAAGTGTGAACCGGGCCTTAGAGTCTGCTTTATTATTGTGTGCAGGGACTGAGGGCCCGTTTCCACTATCGCGAATCCGCATGCGTTGCCCGCTTGCGGATTCGCACAGTCAGTACAAGTGGATGGGACTGTTTCCACTTGTGCGTTTCCCCGCACGTTTTTCTGTGCAGAAAAAATCTGCAGGGTAGGGGCCTCAGAATTCGCCTACGTGTGGAATGCAGGCGAATCGCACGCAATATATTTAATAGGGAAATCGCATGCGTTTTCCCCATGCGTTTTTTGCCGCGATTTCGCATAGGTACCCATGTTAATTCACACAGGCAGTGACATGGGTAAAATCGCATACAGCCTTACCTATGCAAAATCGCGGCAAAAACCGCATGCGGAATCGCACCCGCATGCGATTTGCCTGCGGTGATTCGCCGGCGATTTTGTAACGCTATAGTGGAAACGGGCCCTCAAGCTTGTTACCCGTCATAGCCTCTTACATTTTCTGTAGGTTTACCTTTATATGTTGTGTGAATGGATTTCCAGCCTGGCACCACTGTATGGCATGGTAGCCCTAATCTTTAGGATTTAATATGCTATGTCTTTAGTGCTGCTTCAAAACCCTAATCCAGAAAGATTTTATTCTAGCCCTCTAACCTCCTTAGCGGTAATCACGAGTCCAGCCCAGGGTGGGAAAAAAAAAAAAAAACAAGCCAGGAGCAGTAACCCCGAGCTATACTCCTGATAGCTATCAGGAGGTCTATGCAGAGCAATGCGCGCAGTGGGCATTTTCATTCACCTCCGGGACGATCTCAACGTCTGCTACTATTCTTCTTCCTCTCCTCCGAGGCTCTGCTTCCCCCTGATGAAATTGCTGTCTATCATCATGACGATAGCCGGCAATCTCACTACAGGGTTACAGCGCCACCCAGAGGATGGAGGGAAAACTGAAGTGCAGGATCCCAGGGAGGTGAGGGATTGCTGGGCTGCTGCAGAACTCCCTAGCAGAATGATCTTTTTCCAGGTTTTAGGATCTAAAAGCCTGCAAAAAAAAAATTGCACCGCATTTAGACCCTAAAATCCAGAAAGAATCATACCGGTATGGAGGCTGCCATATTTATTTCCTTATAGGCAAAACCAGTTGCCTGGCTGTCCTGCTAATCTTCTGCCTTTAAGGCAGGGGTCACACTTGTCTCTGTTTTCTGAAGGCAAGTGTGACCACTGCTGGTTGTTGTTTTTTTTCTGTTTGTATGCAGAATTTTTTTTTCACAGAAGCTAATGTAATTGATAGCAAAATCTGACAAAATGGGTAGAATTATGTTGCAGGATGTCAGTTTTTTTTTCTTCTGCGCTCAAATCTGCATTCAAGTGTAAACTAGCCCATTGATTAACAGGAGTACTCAGTTGAAATCAGTTTTTCTGTGCAGAAAACATGCATGAAAGGAGTGACCCCTGCCTAATGCTTTTAGGCATAGACCCTGAACAAGCATGCAGCAGATCAGGTGTTTGACACTGATTAGCTGCATGCTTGTTTCTGGTGTTAAGCGGACACTCCTGCAGCCAAATAGATTAGCTGGGCTGCCAGGCAACTTTTTTTTTTTTTTTTTTTTAAAGGAAATAAATATGGCAGCCTCCATATTCTCTTAACTTCAGTTGCCCTTTAAGAATTGTTTTTATAGAACCACTGTGTGTCCAGCTGGGGAGTATTTCCTGTTAGGCTCACAACGGCCTTACAGGATAAGCAAAATTGTAACATACTAAATAAGCCTCAAAATTATCCTCTAACCCAGAAGACACTAGAACAAACCAGTGAAACTGACTGCTTCAGTTAATGATTTAGACGCAGACTTCACCAGCAGGGCAAGTTCGAGCTCCAAAAGGTAACACCAGTGCCCCTATAACCCCAGGTCTCCCCCTAGGGCCAGGGCAGAGGCAAGAGAGGCTCCAGCCTCAGGGCGCAGTGTAGGAGGGGGCGCACAACTCAGCTATAATTCCAAGATTGTGTTTGAAATGGAGAGAAATAATAAAAAGGGATACATGGCAGTGACTGCAAGGCAGATAATTGGAGATTAGGCTCCCTGCACACTGCATATCCGTTTTCCGATTCCGATTCCGTTTCCGATTTTCCTTGAATACATTCAACAGAAAAACGGATCAAAAAACGCAGCATGCAGTTAAGATTAAAAATCGGAATCGGATGTAAAAACAGATTAAAAAGCGGAATCGGAATCTGAAATGCATGCAGTGTGCAAGAGGCCTTAGGCTCCCTGCACACTGCAAATCCGTTTTCCGATTCCGATTCCGTTTCCGATTTTCCTTGAATACATTCAACAGAAAAACGGATCAAAAAACGCAGCATGCAGTTAAGATTAAAAATCTGAATCGGAATCGGATGTAAAAACAGATTTAAAGCGGAATCGGAATCTGAAATGCATGCAGTGTGCAAGAGGCCTTAAGGTGTTTGGGACCCATGGTGCCTCTTAAGGTGGCCACACGATACAATAAAATGATCCGATTTTACAGTAATTCGATAAAAACGATCGTATCTCCCGAAAAAAATCAAAAGCTTTTTCTTCATTCGACTGAAAATCCGATCGGATTTCCCGTTTTCTTCGATTTTAATCGATCCGGACTGCCAGATTTTTCTTCAATCTTTCTATAGATTGTATGGTGTGTGTTGGATTGTTAATTTATTAATATACACACCCTAGCAATTTTGTTAGTTTCCAATCATAATTGGGGGGAAAATTGAACATATGTGTGGTACATTGGTCATATTTTTGAAATGTTACAATCAGTTAGAAAAATTGATTGCAATTCTTAAATTGAACAGATATTTAAAAAATTGTATGGTGTGTGGCCACCTTTAGTCTAATAGCAATCAGTGTGTGACAGCTGGGGTGGGAGGGATGGAGGGGCGCACTTTGGGGTCCCAGCCTTGGGTGCTGGAAGACCTTGTCTCCACTACCCCACACTAAATTCAGCCCCTTCGCTGTACTGGATTCCCCCCTTCCCTGCATGATCAGCATTGTAACTCACCTGTCCATGCTCCTCATCTTCATCTTGCTGCCTCTCTCAACCACAGTATTAGCTCTCTATTTTGCCTGTGCTGGTTATGATCACTCCTATAGAGGCTTTAAATGGTAGTAATCATTAACAATTTGTTCCCCTTCTTGCACCTTTGACACTGCGGTTGTTTTTAGCAATTGCTACAGCACACCAAAATCTGCAATGTATAGTGTGCTTGGGGGCCCAATGTAAAACTGGCATGGCAGCCCACATCTCCTTAGCTATGCAACTGCACAGAAGAGTGTGTGGGGTGGGGTCTGGCAGCATGGAGGGCATAGCAGCCCTTCGGGGGCCTGGGGCAATTGCCCTGATGGTAGTACCGGCCCTGTTCGCCAGTGCCCTCCTGATGTTGGGAATAGTGTTACATCACCGCTTGCCCATGGAGCACGGCATAGGTTTCTTACTTGCATTACTTCTGAACAGAGAAGCAGAGAGCAATTAACGCACCAAAGAGGATTCTGAGATGTCCACACTAACAAGCCAATTATCTTTACTGGAATTTAAACAACCTAGGCCAATTTGCAAATAACTTTCTCCTAGGAGATAATTTTTCTTCTTTAAAAAGAATGTGTATTAAAAAAAAAAAAAAAGCCCCTTGGGGTACTCACCTCGGGAGGGGGAACCCTCTGGATCCTATCGAGGCTTCCCCCATCCTCCTGTGTCCCATGGTGGTCTTGCCAGAGGGTCCCCGAATGGCAGCCATGTAAATATTTACCATGTTGGCTCGGAAATAGCTGATCCCAGTCAGATCCACTCTACCGCGCAGGTGCAAGATGCCTGCACAGTAGAGCAGACCCGATTGGGATCGGCCATTAACGATGCGAGAGCTGCAACAACGCCACCCGCTGGAGCCAGGGAAGGCATATTTACATGGCCTCAGTTTGGGGACCTCTAGCGAGACCAGGGTGGTACAGAGGACGGGGAAAGCCGCAATAGGATCCAGAGGCTTCCCCCTCGAGGCACGTACCCCCACCCCCGGGACATTTTTTAGGACAGAGTCTCTTTAACCTCCTTGACGGTTATCCCGAGCTCAGCTCGGCGTAACCTGCGCAGGAGGATTTCTCAGGCCCCGCTGGGCGGATTTTAAATTTTTTTTTTATTGCACGCAGCTAGCACTGTGCTAGCTGAGTGCATTTCTCGCTTGCCGCCCCCCCCTCCAGACCCCTTGCGCAGCCTGGCCAATCAGTGCCAGGCAGCACTGAGGGGTGGATCGGGATTCCCTCTGACGTCGGTGACGTCATCCCGCCCCATCGCCGAGGCGACCGGGGAAGCCCAGCAGGAAATTCCATTCTGAACGGGATTTCCTGCTTACTCTGAAAGCCGGAGGATTTTTTTTTTTTTTTTAAAGTGTTGTGCTGCCCCCTTGCCGTGGGAATTGGACCGGCAAGGGGGTCAAAATAACTTCAGTACTCTGCAATTGAAAAATATCCACAAGTCGAAAAAGTACTGTTAATTTTAAATATTTTCTTGCTTGCTGGTGGTTGAAAAAGGCATTTTATGAGAAGGTGTGAACATATCACCCGTGAGAAAACTCAGGGGCAAAGGTGAATTGTGTATGGCCCCTAGTGTTATAAATAGGAAGACACATCGTCATTTTAGGAATTGCAAACTTCTTTGTACAAACTGCATTTATTGAAGAACAAACTAATTAAACAGCATCTGTAACATTTACAAAACTGCGAGCGTTTCCCACGGTAACAGAACAGTGGTTTCCAGGTGGAATGGACTGGCAGGTCCGGGGATCTCTGTCATCCTCACGCGCTCATGATGCACTGGATGAACTGCAATGAGAGAAAACAAGTCAGAGGGCTTCTTGCCTGTGTTAGGGATGGCCAATGAGAGGCAAAACATTCTGTTGATGCAGGGTTATGCAAAAACATGCAGCTTGAAATAAACCAATTTAAATGTTAGTGGGGCTTGAATGGTCCATTTTCAAGCTGTATACATTGGCATACAAAATTTGCATAAGCCTGCGTCAGCTCAGAATTACCTGCATCTAATTATCCCTAGTCTGGGTGTCATTTGCACTCAAACACGCCCAGAGGTGCTTATCGTGACCTTGAGTGTGTACGCCTATTTTTATTGTCTGAGGAAGCGGGAATATACCTGCGAAAAGCGTTGCAAAAACCCCTGGAGTGTACCAATAAATGTGATGATTTTGAATACACAGTTTTTGTGTCTGCTTGCGGGGGGTAAGTCCATCACTGCCTCCTAAGCAAAATTTTAAAAGTTTTAAGAATTGATTTTATCCTGTTGGCGCCTCTGTTCTTTATTACGTTATATCTAATATCCACCCCTGGTGGAGAGGGATACCCCTTTCTTTCTCCTGTCTACAGAGAGAGACTTCTTAATCCTGAGTGCGGACAGGCTAATCTCCTCACCTGCCTATACAGTGGTTACCTGGAGGTAACCCTGGTTTGTGAGTATATATTATACTCGTTTCATTTACCCAATTGTCAATACTTACTACACTATATTGGGCTCTAGGTTCTCTTTTTACATATACTCAGTAATACAGCAACAGGGGATGCAGAGGTTGTGACTGCACCAGGGACTCCCGACTTGAGCCCAGATGGGGGTCCTAGCCAGCTGCTTTATTGGGGCCTTTGTTGAGGCTGTAGCTGTAATCACTTCATATGTGTTTTCATTAGGTTGAATTGCTAACCAACCATCTTCTCTCCTTACACCCCTCACACAATAGCCACCATTGAATTGATTGATTGATTTAGGTGGTCTGTATCATGTAATTATAGCTACAGTTGGGGGAAGGGAATACTAAATGCAGTTAAATTGTACTTGAAATCAATGAATAGCCTGTTTTTATACTTACCTGAGGCTACCTCCAACCCCGCTGAGATCCATGGAGTCCCTTCTCCTCGGCCACTCAGTTCTGCCGCTATGTGGCCCGGTAATCGGGCCGGCCACACTCTTCAGCACATGCGCAGCTGGGCCACATGCTCACTGTCGCACTCGGGAGCATTTTGTGTCTACCGGGCCAGAGAGCAGCAGGACTGTGAAGGACTCCACTTTAAGTGTCAGCTTGAATGGGTGCCGGCTTAATGAATAGGAAGTGCCGAGATTTGAACATGGGTATCCTATGGAACTGACTAAGCTCTAACCACTTTATTGCAACCATTCTTTCCTTGTAATTAGGCTTTAAGGGTGAGGTTACAGGAGCGATAAGGGTCACAATTAGGAAGTTACAGATCGTTCACCAAACCAATAAGACCCAATAGATGCAGGGGAACCCAGAACCAGGTTTTGTTTGGGACTCATAACCTTTTGTTGCATTTCACTGGACATTACTCAAGTAGCCCTAAGCTTATGCTGGGTCTATGTAACCTCTGATCAACTCCATCATCATGTGGTCAGTTCATAGTCACCGTAAAACATGGCATCCCTCCCCCGCTGTACTTACATCATCAAACTGGAAGGTGGCCGTTCCCTGCTGGGTTTTGTCTCTTTTCCTGAACATATCTGCAAGAGAGACAGAGATGTACAAGTTCATTCAGCAGAAAGTACTGAGCTAACCAGGCTGCGTGTTTATTTATCTAACACCTTTCACAGCATTAGGAGAAAGGCCTTGCATTAGGACTGGGGTCAGGAACCTTTTTGTCTGAGAGAGCCATAAACACCACATATTTTAAAGTGTAATTCCGTGAGAGCCATACAGCATGTTTCAAATTAGGACAGTAGGGCTCACGTCCCTCTTGCCATGGTGATGTGTATACAGTTGATCCGCCGGGCAGCGGAAGTGTCAGACACGTCTTCAGCTTCTCTTGGGTTTCAGCAACATCAGCAATTTACCCGAGAGCCAGACAGGAGACATACCGACTAACAGCTTGTACTGTTAAGTGACAGGCAGCCTATTGGGCCAATCAAAGTGTTGAGATCTCGTTCTACAAAGTCACTGGACCTGACAGGATCCAGAGTGGGACATTTGGACCAGCCGTTTGTTTTAGGGTAGCGCGAGTAAGTTAGTAGTGCATGCTACAGCAGTAGCATGCACTTTTTTCAAAATTTTACTTGCGCTGCCACACTAAGCTGTGCTGCTTGAGCAGTGTAGCTTAGTGAATCAACCCCTTACTGATTTGTCTGCCACATCTGGCTCTTGTGACGGTTCTCACATAAGCGATGAGCTTTCTATCCAATCGCAAACGTGTCTCCAGCACCATTTTTGGAGCGTTTTTTATTCAGTAGAAAGTATAGAGAAATCTAAAAAGCGCTTTGAACTGCAATTTTCCGAGCACTTTAATGGGAAAAAAAATTGTATTTATTAATTTCCAGGTCAAAGAGTTCACTTCCTGACACATACATATACACACATACACACATATCTCCCACCCAGCGCTTAGAACACCATTTTTGTACACGAAAATCATTCTTAGAGTGCTTAAAAAAAAAACCCTAGAATTCGCTCAGCTCCTATGATAGCATTGGCGATTTTTTTAATGTGAACAAGGCCTAAATGAACACAGAAAATAAAAAAAAAAATAAAAAAATGACGGTAGGCTGAGACAGACACTTGTTGCTGTATGCTTCATCCCCTGTTGCCTGATGAAGCGGGGCCACACCTGCAAAACGCGTTGCAACTTTTTTTTTGGGAGTATATTAATAAATCTAAACCTTTGAAAATTGACAGTTTCATGCTGCTTTGAGGAGGCAAGTCCACCACTGCCTCCTCAGCAATTTTGAAGTTTTTAAGCATATTTTATCCTGTTGGCGCCTCTGTTCAATTCCTGCGATAACTGAACACAGAGTACGTCGCTTTCCTTGCCTTGGCGATGTCCGGATCTGTATCCGACCTATAAATCATGTCCAGATGACCTTCTGAAACAGCACTATATAATAAGTGTTGCTTTTCCTAATAGAAATATGCTACTAAGGAAATCAGATTAGTCTACATTTCGCTGAACTGCCTCTTTAATTAATGTTCCCTCTCCAGGCCGCCATGGATAGTGGGGGATAAATGTAATTAGTCTTCCAGCTATTGCTGGCGGCCGAATTACATAGTTACTTTGGTTGAAAAAAGACATACGTCCATCGAGTTCAAGCACTGAACAAAGTACAACACCAGCCTGCTCCCTCACATATCCTTGTTGATCCAGAGGAAGGAGAAAAAACCCTTACAAGACATGGTCCAATTAGCCCCAAAAGGGAAAATAAATTCCTTCCCGACTCCGGATGGCAATCAGATAACATCCCTGGGCATTACCTAGTAATTGTAGCCATGGATGTCTTTCAACGCAAGGAAAGCATCTAAGCCCCCTTCAAATGCAGGTATAGAGTTTGCCATAACGACTTCCTGTGACAATGCATTCCACATCTTAATCACTCTTACTGTAAAGAACCCTTTCCTAAATAAAAGTCTAAAACATTTTTCCTCCAAGTGCAGATCATGTCCTCTAGTCCTCTGAGAAGGCCTAGGGACAAAAAAAAAAAAAAAAAAAAAGTGTTTTTTACAGTGTTTTAAAAGTAATTTGAGCTCAGCCTTTTGACTGCGCTCAAGTTACTATCTGATCACCGTAACTGCCATTACAGCCTATGGTGGCGCCAGCTGCGCCCGAATATCCTGCCCTGTTTAAGACTCTGAGCACCTCTCATGGGCATGCCTTTAAGACCCTGACCAGTACTGCAATGTACTTAAAGATGCATACCTTTCTGTAGCTTGTGCTTTCCTCTTTCACTTGATGCCTGAATCCCCATTCTACACAAAATAGTTTCCGTTCGATTTCAATTTATAAATCACAGCTGCCATCTTGGCTATATTATAACTCCTGGGTCACCTCTGTCTTCTCTGTTAGAGAAGTGCATCACTGAATGAAGCAGGAAGAGGAAGTGACGCGCATGGCCATTGCAAGAGGCTCCTCCAGAGGGGTCATAGCACAACTTTGTTGGAAGTCGTCTGACTTAAAGGGACCTTGAGCACCTCTCATGGGTATACCTTTAACAGCCCCCCCCCCCCCCCCCGATCTGTGTGGCCCATCCCACAGAGTGAGGTCAAGGCCATAACTGTTTCCTGTCCGTGAACCTCAATGCATTGTGGGAAATAACAGCTGTTTCCAACTGCCAAGCAAGCAATTTATCTCTGTCCGTACAATATATATTTTTATATTACATTCCGGGAATTTGATTGTAAGTTGAATTTGCTTGTGAGTTGAGTCATGCGTCATACATAGTGAAACTTACATAGAGTGTTGTATATTCTGTACATGGAGACAACATTTTGTTTATATGTATGACAACTTGTAACTAGAGTAGTCTCCCCTCCATGTCTGCAAGCAGTAAAGATAATGACCTGCAGGCCCAAGGTAGATCACACAACATGAATAAATTATATGGGAATAGCAATCTTGATCTCTCTTCTATTTTTAACTTCTCACTTAGCAGCGTATTGATTTTTTTCCCCCTACCACTATATAATCGGTAAAGTTTCTGTTTCAGTTATTTGGCGCCCTATCATCGCTCCTCCCTTCTCCATTGCAGGGTATAGTTTTTTTGCGCACTGCACAGCACCATTGCCCCAATGCCTGGGTAGCAGTCATAAAGGGCGACACTTACTGCACAAGCTTCTACCAGGACCCAACCAGCCACATAGCCCGGCGTTCTTACCTGTTGCGGATCTAAGCTTCAGACAGCAGGCAATATAGTCATCAAATGCGATCGCTCCCTGGCTGCTGTAGCGTTTGGCAATGATATTCACAGCTTGTGGGGTGAACCTATAGCCTGCAACAGACAACACAGATATTTTATGTCTTAACACCAAGAAAGATATGTTAAAAATTCAGCAGCAGCAAAAGCAAATACAACACTGGGATGCACAAAACAGGAAATAAAACTCATGAGAGTACAATAAAATCCATTTAACCATTTCACCCCAAAGGGGATTTTACCCTAACGGACAAGAGCAAGTTTCACCTTTCAGTGCTCATCCCTTTAATTTGCCAGTAGCTTAATCACTACTAATCACAATTAAAGGGGAACTGAAGTGAGAGGTATACGGAGGCTGCCATATTTATTTCCTTTTAATCAATACTAGTTTACTGCAGTGAGATAGACCAGTAGGGCTGCCAGGCGAGTCTGAATAACACCAGAAACAACCATGCAGCTAGTCTTGTCAGATCTGACATTAATGTCAGAAACACCTGATTTGTTGCATGCCTGTTCAGGGTCTATGGCTAAAAGTATTAGAGGAAGAGGATCAGCAGGAGAGCCAGGCAACTGGTAGTGCTTAGATGGAAATAAATATGGCAACCTCCATATCCCTCTCACTTCAATTGTCCTTTAACCACCCTGGCGTTCTGATTAAATCGCCAGGGTGGCTGCGGGAGGGTTTTTTTTAAATAAAAAAAAAACTATTTCATGCAGCCAACTGAAAGTTGGCTGCATGAAAGCCCACTAGAGGGCGCTCCGGAGGCGATCTTCCGATCGCCTCCGGCGCCCAGAATAAACAAGGAAGGCCGCAATGAGCGGCCTTCCTTGTTTTGCTTATATCGTCGCCATAGCGACGAGCGGAGTGACGTCATCGACGTCAGCCGCCTCCGATCCAGCCCTTAGCGCTGGCCGGAACTTTTTGTTCCGGCTACGCTGGGCTCAGGCGGCTGGGGGGACCCTCTTTCGCCGCTGCTCGCGGCGAATCGCCGCAGAGCGGCGGCGATCAGGCAGCACACGCGGCTGGCAAAGTGCCGGCTGCGTGTGCTGCTTTTTATTTCATTCAAATCGGCCCAGCAGGGCCTGAGCGGCAGCCGCTGGCGGTGTTGGACGAGCTGAGCTCGTCCAGACCGCTCAGCTGGTTAAAGGACTTCCGAGGCCAAATGTTAAAAAAAGTGAAATACCTGGTTCACTTTTGTAGGCACGGAGGACGCCGTCCGCGCCCTCCCACCGGGTCCCCGCCGCTCAATAACCCCCCCGGGCCGCTCCCAACGCCACGACCCGGGTCGGGCTCTCCTGCCTGCACTAATATGGCCGCCGGAGCTGGCCGCGGCTGCGCAGCTCTAGGGCCAGCCCCCCGATCTACACTACAGGCTGTTTCTTGCTGCGTGGATCGGGGAGGTTGGCCTTAGAGCTGCGCAGCCGCACTCGCGGCTATGCGGACTGCGCAGCCGCGGCCAGCTTATGCGGCCATATTAGTGCAGGCAGGAGAGCCCGACCCGGGTCGTGGGGTCAGGAGCGGCCCGGGGGGCTATTGAGCGGCGGGGACCCGGCGGAGCAGCGCAGAGGACGTCCTCCATGCCTACAAAAGCGAACCAGGTATTTCACTTTTTTTTTTAACATTTGACCTCAGAAGTCCTTTAAATGATAGAATATATATATATATATATATATATATATATATATATATATATATATATATATATATATATATATATATATATATATATATATATATATATATATATATATATATATATATATATATATATATATATATATATATATATATATATATTTTCACCACAAATTAGGCTTTTGGGGGTTGATATTGGTGTTCAGTAATTACTTCATTTTCTATGCTATTTCAAAAGGAAGGGAAAAAAAAAAAAAAAAAAAAAAAAAAAAAAAAATTCTCCAATTTCATACCCTATAGTTTTGGGTACTTTTCCGTTATGTGTGCGCATCCACTAGGTGGCGTTAATTACTATTCCCCCTTCAGGCCGCCATGGATAGTAGGGAAAGATGCAACTCTGGTGGAGTTTTATCGCCACCTAGTGGATGCGCCCGGCTAACGGAAAAGTACCAAACACTGCTACTGTGCATAAAACCCACACATTTTATCTGCCTATTTTTCCTGGTTATTACAAGATTTGAATTATGTCCCTAGTACAAAGTATGGTGACAATTTATTCTTTGGAAATAAAAAAGGTGTATGCACGGGAACGCAAGTGCACAAAATAAGGGACACTCCTGGACCATCCCTGCTGCACCATATTTTAAGGTCCTCCGATACTGGAAGAGTCCACATGTGTGAATGACTAAATATCCTTATGACACCTGTGCAGTGGAAATGCAAAGAGGAACTGAAGAGAGAGGTATATGGAGGCTGTCATGTTTATTTCCTTTTAGACAATACCAGTTGCCTGGTAGCCCTGCTGATCCTCTGCCTCTAATACTATTAGCCATAGCCCCTGAACAAGCATGCAGAAGATCAGGTGTTTCAGACTTTAAAGTCAGATCTGACAAGACTAGCTGCATCCTTGTTTCTGGTGTTATTCAGATACTACTGCAGAGAAATAGACCAGCAGGGCTGCCAGGCAACTGGTATTGATTAAAAGGAAATAAACATGACAGCCTCCATATACATCTCTCTTCAGTTCCTCTTTAAACCCATTTTTAGAAAAACATTCCTGCACAAATTATTAAAGTGGACCTCCGGTGTAAAAACAAGCCACACTATCATCACAGGCAGCAGAAGATAAAACATTGGGCTCTATTCACAATAATCAGTTCGGTAAAATCATTTTGGTCAGTAAAATACCTCATGCGGTATTTTACACTTTTTTTCCCCCAAATTCACAAAAGTTTTCCCCCCCCATGAGGCAGAAGTTCAGTAATTTACCGAACGAACTGCCTCAATTCACTAAGCCTTGCTCGGTAAGTGTCACTTACCAGCCTTCTAGCAGGGCAGCAGGCAGGGAGCTGTGTGTGAGGTTTTCTGTCCTGTGCATACTGTCATCCCTTCAGATGTGCTGCAGCCACCAGGGGGAGCTCTTCTGTGTGCTACAATACAGATATGCATATCTAAAGGGATGCAGTGATGCCAACAGAATTGTCAGCTTCTTCTGCATTAATACACTGAAAGACCCACCGGCATCCCTATTGCATCCAATCAGGCTGAGAAGCAGGGCTGTGTGGCTCTCCCCATAGGCTGTCTGTCAAATCTACCGCACAGACAGCATGGGGAGAGCTCGTCATCGGCTGCTGTGAGCTGGAGGGGAAAAAAAAAAAAAAAAAAAACAGAATACTTGTGGCCGGTAAATGACATGCGGAAATCTTTAAATGTACATTTCTCAAGGTGATTACCGCACAAGTCGGTAATTTACCTCACTAGTCGGGAACTGTGATTTTCTGTGGGGTGATAGGTTTAGTGAATTGGAATGTGGGAAGGTGATCGGTAAAATCAGCTGTTTTCAGCATTACCGAATGCGGTAATGCTTTGTGAATGGAGCCCAGAGTAGCTAGAAAAACAATGTCTGAGAACTGAACACTTCTATAATACAATCCAGGTATTGTTGGCTAGCCACGCCCCGTCTGAAAAACTGCCACGGCAGTTTCCTATCTTTGCAAAGACTGCTAAGAGATTGAGTCACCTGTGGGTGGGAGGAGCCTCAGTGAGGCTGGAGAGACACTGCTTCTACCTGTGCCACTGAGCCAGCCTACCAGCAGAGTTCCCCTTTCAGTTAAATCAATCAGAGTAGAGCCAAAGATGTAAATAGGAGCACAAGGAGAGGATTCCCCTGCATTTACCCATCCCCGTCAGAGCCTTCTGCAGCTCGTCCGGATTCACAGTCCCACTCCGGTCGGCATCGAAGCTCATGAAGTTCTGCATCCAGCTGTTCAGGACCATCCCCAGCTCTTTAAACTCGTTGAAGCCCAGCTTGCCGGTCGCATCTTTCTGAGTGAGGATTAAACATTAAGGAAAAACAAATCTCCAATGATGCAACAAGGTCTTCAGCAATCTATAGATCACTTTCCAGTTTGCCTGGCCACGTTGCGCTTCGTCAAGCATGTGCGGCCCGGCCGCAGTACTACTCCCAGCGTCAGGAGCGCGACAAGGGAGCGCACCGGGCTGAGTCGCACATGTGCAATGAAGCACGACTTAGCCAGGCTTTCAGGCAGCATTGCAGGTGACCAAAGCCACCTGGGGACACAGCAAGGGACTGAGTGCCTCAAGGGGGCTTAAGGAAGCCCCAGGTAAGTATGGTACCGGAGATAGCTTTATTCTCAGGTTCTCTTTAAAAACAAAAAGAATTCTGTATCAACTCCATCAGTCTGCAAAATAAACAAGTTTAGTTCTATACATTCACATCAAGCCACGGTGGTGCGAAATCCACCTGGTTCAACCTACGCAAGCGTCCTATAAGCAGGACATGCATTGCAGTGCATAGCACATTCTGGATCCTTACATATCAACGCTACACTATTGGAACACTGGAAACCAGCACCACCACCACAGATTGTGAACGGTTTCAGGCTGAAATCGATTCACAATCTGTTTGCAGTAAAGGCAGCCATACGATCCCTTTCTGATCAGATTCGATCAGAGAGGGATCTATCTGTTGGTCGAATCTGATGGCAAATCGACCAGTGTATGGCTACCTTTACAGCAGAGATGTTCTTTGCTATATATAAAAGATTCCGTGCATACAATCAGATATGAATCTAGGACTTTAAAAAGACGGCGACTGCTTTATTGCAGCAGCACAAGTAACCTTTTGATTGGTTTATGGTTTTATTTTTCTAGACTAAGCAGAGCTGTTACTGTATACATAAGTTATTTGTGATGACCATTATCTGAGAAATAGAACATTTTATCAGATCTTTCCTTTTGATTACAGTTTGTAATAGGAGTCAGTATTTAACGACCCTTGACTCCAGGTATCCAAAAATTGCTCTAACTCAACAGTCCTGCTAAACCCTCAACCCCCCCCCCCCCCCTTTTCCCCCCCAATTGGCAAAAATCGCTGTGCTGGTTTATGCCTCTAGCATCTCCGAAGCAGTCAGAAGCTCATTGAGTGCCCCCATCTGTGCTGCCCACCAGGAGAGGTGGCTTAACCACTTGCTGACTGAGGGTTTTTTCCCCTTGTGGACCAGAGCAATTTTCACCTATCAGCGCTCATCCCTTTCTTTCACCAATAACGTAATTACTACTAATCACAGCGTAATAATCTATATCTTGTTTTTCTCGCCACCAATTAGGCTTTCTTTGGGGGGTACAGTATATCAGTATGCTAAGAATTATTTTATCCTAAATGCATTTTAACATGAATAATACGTTTTTATTGTTTTTGCTCAATGACACTTTCATTGAAGTACGCCAGAGCTAAAAATCTATGAACTATTGACCCTTTTTCTCTCTTTACGGGCTCTCAGAAGCAATTTTCTGATAGGAAAGCGTTTTATACTTGTGATTACTGTATTTTTGGACTATACGCCCCACTTTTCCCCCCAAAAAAGTGTGTGTGTGTGTGTGTGTGTGTGTGTGGGGGGGGGGGGGGGGGGGGGGGAGGGAGTCACTGCATCTTATAGTCCAAATGCAGGGAGTTCCTGACTTGTGAACGCCTGCCAATACGAAACTCCAACCTGCCGTAATGTCAAGGACACCCTGTACTGTGCCCATGCAGAAGAGGACACGGGGACACAAAGGTGCATGGAGGACACAAGGGAGACACAAAGTGGCATAGAGGAGACACGGAGGACAGAGGCGGACACAAGAGGTACAAGGGGGCATGAGATAAAGGGGGGGGGGGGGCATAATACAAAAGATGCCCCTTCATCATGGATATACCAGGTTTAGTATACATTTTTTCCCCTGGTTTTGTCATCTAAACCTAGGTGCGGCTTATGGTCAGGAGCGTCTTATAGTCTGAAAAGTACGGTACTTATCAGTGAGTGTTACATTGTAGTCTGAATCAGTCCTGTCTCAGACAGGAACTGCCACTTACATACCTGATATTTAACTCTTTCAGGCAGAGCAAGAAGAAAAAAGGAACACAGCCTAGTTATTTGTGTGCTAGGCTCTGTACATACACATCTATCTCATGTCACCTAGGGTATCCTTTAAGAATATTTTAGAATTCCAGGTGAGGGAGTTAAATTGTAATAGTGGATTGTACCTTTATACACTGGAAATGGATTATAAAGTACACTGGAGGTTGTCCAATTACCTATCTGGGAGTTGCCCTCAATAAGGCACATCAAAGGACCTGTGTGTTTGTCACCTACATCTCCTGTGCTTCTGGAAGGTTGCTGGAGATCATGTCACAACATCTATAAAATGTTCTTCTCTCATATTGCATGCCTCAGACCAGTAGTTTGTGGCAGGTGGATTATGTTCCATGTTCATAAATGCCCAACTGCACAAGAGGCTTTCGGTCGAGATAAAGTGGAACTGCAGATATTATTAAAAACAAACATTTTCACTTACTTGGGGCTTCTGCAAGCCCCTTGTAGACGTCCTGTCCCGCGCCGTCCTCTACGATCCTTTGTTCCTCGCCGCCAGCTAGTTTAGTTCCTCAACTTGGAAGTCAAGGGCCTACTGCGCCTGCGCAGCCCTGCCAACCGTATCCTTTTTTTCCGTGTTCCCATCTGCAATAGCGCTATTGCGGACTGGATCGCGAAGAAGGATATGTGTGGCCAGAGCCAATGGCCCGACGGCGAAGCCAAAAGTAGCTGGCGGCAAAAGTAGCTGCCAGGCGCAGTGGCCCGACAGTGAAACTGAAAGTAGCTGGCAGTGGGGAGCATGGAGAATCATAGAGAACCGGCGCGGTACAGGACGGCTGCAAGGGGCTTGCAGAAGCCCCAGGTAAGTGAAACTGTTAGTTTTAAGACTATCTTCAGTTCCGCTTTAAAACCCATCCAGAGACAACAGCGAAGCATTTGCTGATTGCGGCTCGCAGACTAAATGTAAACGTAGGAGACATATGTCTCCTTTGTTTACATTGTACGGTGCTGCTGCGCAGCAGCGCCGTAAGGCAGATCGGCGATCCCCGGCCAATCAGCGGCCGGGGATTGCCGCCATGTGACAGGGGACGTCCCGTCACTGGCTGCACAGGACGGATAGTGTCCTGTGCAGCCCGGATCACCGGGGGTGACAGGTAGGAGAGGGAGGGGGGTGGGAATTTCGCTGCGGAGGGGGGCTTTGAGGTGCCCCCCCCGCAAACCTCAGGCAGGCAGGAGCGATCAGACCCCCCCTGCACATCATCCCCATAGGGGGGAGAAAAGGGGGGGGCGATCTGGTCGCTCTGCCTGCCCGCTGATCTGTGCTGGGGGCTGCACAGCCCACCCAGCACAGTTCACTAAAAACAGCGCTGGTCCTTAAGGGGGGGGGGGGGGGGTAAAGGCTGGGTCCTCAAGTCGTTAAAGCCCAATTCCTCACCATGAATGGAGATTTATTTTTTCCTTTCATTCCTAACGTACAAATGAAAGAAAGGCTTATCTGTTCCTGTCTGCAAAAATAACAATTTCTGAGGAAGTCTCATTAACACACAAACAGTGAATAGACTAGCAGTAGCTGCCCTGTCATTTGGTCACTGAGGTATGGAGTCCCCTCAGCCATGAACAGGTTAATCAGGACAGGAAATGTCAGTTTCTAGTTCCTGTTAAAAACTTGCTGCGTAATTGCTAAATGAGTCACTTTAGCCTCTGGTGAAATTTGGCTTCTCCCCCTGACAGAACTGCAGGAGGAGAAGGAGGGAAAACTGTACATACCAAACTACTGCAGTATGGGGGTGGAGGGGGCGCCAAAAGCTGACCTATCCCTGATGTGAGCAAGATAACAGCACATTACACAAGGATACATCCAGCATAGCGATCATCAGTCTGCAGGTCTCCAGGTTAAAGGCTGAAAGGAGAAAAAAAAAAAACTAGATCCGATTAATGTAGGTCACGCCATAAAAACCACAACATCATGCACTTGTTTTATGCATTTCTTAGCCAGTCCATTGTGACTCTGCAGAGGGGATCTGAACACTGTCCAGGTCATACAGCTATGAATTACTACATCATCATTTACACACAAAGAACGACATTTTCCACAACATCTGACAGCTAAACCTTGCTCCATAAACAACCGTCTATATCAGTGATGGCTAACCTTAGCACCCCAGCTGTGACAAAACTACAAATCCCATCATGCCTCTGCCTCCCCGAGTTATGCTTAGAGCTGTCAGAGTATTGCAATGCCTCATGGGACTTGTAGTTCCACCACAGTTTGAGTGCCAAGGTTAGCCATCACTGGTCTATATAGTGTTCTATAGAACAGACAACTGGAGTTTGTGTGGAAGGGAATCGGCATGATTCAGAGATTTTTTTTCACCTTTTCTATGTTACATTTTAAGCTCCCAAAGAGCCAAAATGTTATATAATTAAAGAGAAACGGTCGTGAAAATCTTAAAATTTAAAAACACATACAAATAAGAAGTACATTTCTTCTTGAGTAAAATGAGCCGTAAATTACTTTTCTCCTATGTTGCTGTCACACACAGTAGGTAGTAGAAATCTGACATTACTGACAGGTTTTGGGCTAGTCCATCTCTCCATGGGGGATTCTCAGCATGGCCTTTATTCTTTATAAAGACATTCCCTGAAAACGATTTATACAAAGATGCTGGCCAGCTTCCCTGCCCGCTGCACACTTTTTTGGCAGTTGGACGGAGCAACTGCCATTCACTAAGTGCTTTTAAAAGAATGAAGAGAACCCTGAGAACCCCCCTATGAGAAGATGGGCTAGTCCAAAACCTGTCGGTAATGACAGATTTCTACTTCTTATTGTAAGTGACAGCAACATAGGAGAAAAGTAATATATGGCTCATTTTACTCTGGGAGAAATGTACTTATTTGTATGCGGTTTAAGATTTTCGCGACAGTTCCTCTTTAGAGATTTTGAAGTCTCAAAAAAAAGTTTGCGCTACCTAAAACGCCGCATCCCCGCGGCTGAAATCGCTATTAAACCCCCCCAAAATCCATGGGGGGGGGGGGGGGGGGGGAGGGAGATTTGGGCAGCGCTTCCTAGTAGAGGCAGAGCTTTGGGCTGTAGCTCTGCCTCTACTCCCATCAATCGGCACTGATTGCCGCCTCCTCCCGCCCCTCTCAGTCTTCTTTCACTGAGAGGGGCGGGGGAGAGCCGGAGATTAGCGCTGTTTGACGAGAATGTAGGCAGAGCTACAGCCCAAAGCTCTGCTTCCCAGGTGTAACAGTTGGGTGTCGAGCTCAGATGTCTGATTATGTGGGGATCTGCAGAATCACCAATAATACCAGTATAGCAGACAAAGAGCAGAGTGTGTAGTGATTTGGTGCAACCGTAACTTTAATGGTACAATTAGACCTCACCAGAGGGGCTGGTGAGGTATAAACAGTACACTGACCATGCACTAACTTACAACCTCCAGCAAGCTGGAGGAACAATACTGAAGAGGCTGAATCTCCCGAGGAGCGGGTGATTCAGAATATGCTGCAGGCAAATGAACACCTGAGGGGCGGGTGAGTCAGGATGTACTGCAGCCTGCAAAACACAGTAATACTACAATGACAGGTTACTTTACGAGCAGGCAATTAAGGCTGAACTATAGCCTAGCAGAACTGCTTCACCAGTGGAGCTGGCGTAGTAACACCTCACCAGTGGCAAGTAGAATGGTCAGGCAGGCAAGGTTCGGCAACAGAGGTAAGTATCAGTACAGGATCGTGAGACAAGAGAGTAAACGGTAATCAGGCAGAGGTTTGGCAACAGGTAGGCAGATAGGCAAAAGTACAGGATCGGAAAGCAGGATCAGAGTCAGGGTAATTGCAAAGATCTGATGAAGGCGCAGATGCGCCGAAACGCGTAATGACGCTACAGGCACGCCAGGATTAGGCCCCGCCCATCCCCTAGCGAGACCAGCATCCCTTCCACCGGAGCGCGAACTGCTGGCCACAGAGGCGAACGATCCATCCGCACGGAGGGGCACAGTGGAGGCACCTGCCCGTTTACAAGCGTAATTCTTTGTAAACATTGTAAGTACACTACTTTTTTTGCGCAATAAAGCGAGATTTTACTGTAATACACTATGGAGCGCTCCTCTTTTTCTTAGACCTGCACATTTTCCCAATCCAAGGAGCTGAGCCGTGTATTCATCTGAATAGACTACAGAGGGATCTGCAACCTGTGCACTCAGTGTGCTAGCGCAAGGAACCTTTTCTACTAATTGCAAAGAGTCATACACAGGAGATCAAAAACAGTAAGTGATATCCTAGTCTGGGTGTGAAGTCCTTGGCATCAACACCAGGGAACTAGCCTAAGGTCTGAGCGCTAACACGCAAGTATTCACGACAGCAGACAATGTGATAATGAAGCCCGGAGGCTTATGAAGCAGAGGAGACCTCACTGGCACGCCCCCCTCTCATCAGCCAATCCTGGGCGCCGTTGGTCTCCTCTGACGTCAGCCGACCAGCAGGTCAGCCGACGCCTCTCTTCCTGGCATAAAGGTCCTGTCTGTGCGTGTGCCCGCGCAAGACAGCGACCCTATGTGCCACAGAAAGCCCCGTCCTCGGCGTCCTCACCGCCGGAGAGACGGGCAGGGACACAAGGACAGCCACGGCGGCGGCACCGTTCGCCGCGGCTGTCACAGTTGTTACACCAGGGCAGCATAAGCCACAACCAAGAAAGTTGTGGATTTTTGCCCTGGGATTTGGGGGGTTTAATAGCGATTTCAGCCGCGGGGATGCAGCATTTCAGGTAGGGCATTAGTGCTAATGAAGTTACTTAAGTAAAAACTGGTTTTTTTCGAGACTTCAAAGTCTCTTTAAGGTAGAAACACTAAAATTGAAATTGTCAGGAACAACTAACTTACTTTGACTATTTTGCTTGTAAAATGTGCTGAAAGGTAATGTTTAATTAGATGATAAATAAGTCATTTATAAAAGGTAGCCATACACTGGTCAATTTGAAATCAGATCGACCAACAGATAGATCCCTCTCTGATCGAATCTGATCAGAGAGGGATCGTATGGCTGCCTTTACTGCAAACAGATTATGATCGGTTTCATAGTGAAATCGATTCACAACCCGTGAAGGTGCCGGTTCCCCCCCCCCCAACGAATGCATTACCTGATCCGGCCGGCGCAAGTCCCCTGGTCTCCGCTGTCTTCTTCTCCGCGCTCATTGGCCAATAAAAATGTGATGTGTGTATACACCCCAAGTCTGGATTAATACTACGGATATGGTGGAGGAGGCTTAAATGAAGTTTAAAGCAAAACTTGTTTTTTCTTTTAATGCAGGTGAAAGATTTTTCATGTCTGAATATAAAGGAGATTGCTAATACAGTAAACTGAAACTACTGATGTCTACTGCCCCAACCCTAATGTAGAAACTGACCTTTAATGCCACCTGCCTAGACCTTTGCTGCAAAAAGCCACCAAACATGCTAGTCGCCTGCCCTGAACCCAGTCGTCACTAAAACATACAACCACCTGCCTACAAGGGTGCATGCGTTCACCTGTAGGTTCCGATGGGGAGAACATGCGGGACCATAACCTAGAAATACTTGACAAGAGTAGTCTGGTGCTCATTAGGAGTACTGGTCTTTCACACCTTGTGGGGGGCTTTAGTGAAAAATCAAGGAAACTAGCAAGGTTCCCATACATTACTCGACTAGCGGCATCAATACTCGTCCGACTCGATCATGATGATTGAATCTAGCAGAGATTATTGCTGCAACGTGGCTGCCAGACAGGCATTTTTGATGGATTTTCAGCTAAAATAAACTGCTACTACAATCAATCCAGCATACTGGAAATACCTCACTCGGTAATCTTGGCATGGCATCAATTTCCTGACGACTGACGGACCCCCATACACTCTACCCCATGTAAAAATGTCCCTCTCCGGGATCCAGCGCAGGCGCACTGGCGGCTTTTCCTTCTGGTAAGGCGGAAATAGCCGAACCCGATCGTATCTGCTCTACTGCGCAGGTGCGAGTCCTTTCACGCCTATGCAGTAGAGCGGATACGATCAGACTAGTCACTAGGCTATTTCCGCCTAGCCCGAAGGAAGAGCCGCTACTGCGCCTGCGCTGCATCCTAGAGAGGTAAATAATCATCCCTTGTCAGGCTTGTCGGGGGAGGATTCCGGGACACTTCGGGGGAGCCAGCGCTGGATTGTCTGTAGCTACAGAGGATGGGAAAGCCTCATTGGGACTCTGAGGCTTCCCCCACCCGAGGCAAGTACCCCCCAGGGGACGTTTTTATATTACAGAGCCTCTTTAAAAGAATAAGAGTAAACAAGCTTTCGGCTGTTTAGCCTTCGTCAGGCTTCAATCCTGTTTTCAAGCCCGACGAAGGCTGCATAGCCGAATGTTCGCTTATTCTTATAAGTTGACCAATAAATGGTATCATCCTGATTCAAAACTGCTTGCTTTTACTGATGGCTAACATGGTACAGGTAGAGAGAAGCTCCCTATGCTGCATCTATCCAGTCATTTGGCACTTTTATTGGCCTGATGAAGTGGGCATAGACCTGCAAAATGCGTTGCCTTTGCTAAATAAATATCTTTTGTTACAAACAAAAGATTTCGTTATTGAGGTAAGCCACCTCATATTATCTTTTCGCTTTTAAGCTTATTTTAGATGCTTTTATTTCAACCAGGGCGTCTTTTTACCCCAATTATGGTACAGGTAGTCTCCGGTTAACGAACAAGATAGGGACTGTAGGTTTGTTTTTAACTTGAATCTGTTCTTAAAGAGACACTGAAGCGGAAAAAAAAATATGATATAATGAATTGGTTGTGTACTATGAACAATTACTAGAAGATTAGCAGCAAAGAAAATATTCTCATATTTTTATTTTAAGGTATATAGTGTTTTTTCTAACATTGCATCATTCTATAATATGTGCAGATTACACAACACTCAGCATTCAAAATGATTCTTTCAGAGCAGTCTGTGAACTAATGACCTCTCCTCTGGCAGAGAAACAGTAAATAGTTCAATAACAGTTGAGATAATAAAAGTCAGATAACAGCCCTCTCCACGACTTTGAAAGTCGTAGAGCTTAAAGTGAAACTTAAGTCAACGATAAAAAAATGAGATTTACTCATCTGGGGCTTCCCTCAGCAGCCAATCTGTGCCCTCGCAGCCCCGCTCTGATGCTCCAGGACCCGCCGGCGAACACTTCCGGTTTGCCCGTCACCGGCCGACAGGCATGGGAACGCGAGTGATTCTTCGCATTCCCAGCCTGTATATCGCCCCCTATGCTGCTATTGCGGCCATGTTTTATTTCTTAGCTGTACTACACATACAAATCATAATATCATAATTTTTTTTCACTTCAGTGTCTCTAAGTCGGAACACTGTGCCACCTTTGTCCCCTGTATCTCCTCTGTGCCCCCCTGGGCCTCCAGTGTCCCCCTCTGTGTCACCTCTGCTCCTTATACAAGTTTAAAAGCCATTTTTTCTTTGAATTTTTTAAAATCTAATTTCTCAAAAACTATAAGCCCAATTTGAAAAAAAAAAATGATTTGGCTTGTTCCCATGGAAACACAGAATCCATGCCGTTCATATCAGTGGATCGTTCGTAAGTCAGGCGTTTAAGTCGGGGACTACCTGTACAATACCCTATTGCTACTATTTTTTCTAGTAATAGATCCCTCTCTGATCAGATGTGATTAGAAAGGGATCTATCAGATGGTCAAATCTGGTGACCATCTGACAATGTATGGCCACCTTTAGACTCTATGCCCTGGGTAAGCCCAAGTCACCCACTGGTTCCTCTCGTAACAGGCTGATGCCACCGTACACTGAATCAGCAAAAAACAGAAGATGAATACAAGCCTGGCCATTCATGCGCTGTGATGTATTGCATATGAAACCTCCCCTTCTACATTACCAGCTGATGGAAAACCTCTTCCTACACTTGTCTCGTCAATTTGGATTGAGGACAATAAAAACTCACACGGCACATCTGCTTACGTTTGTAGGATCCAGACATCCTGGCTTGGGTGAGGCATTTCTGAAGTTCATCCGCGTCCACCTCTCCGTCCTGAAACAGGTGAATGCTCATCAGTACAGGGTAACATGAAGGGTCCAGTAAAGGGAACCGAGCACTCCCAGGGCAGCTCAACAGCACGTTATAAATGCATGCTAACAATGTGGCTCATCAATAAAAAAAAAAAAATATATAATAATTTTTACCTCATCTTTTTGATTTAAAAAAATGGAGTTTTACTCACCTGCGGCTTCCACCAGCCCCCTGCAGCCATTCTGTGCCCTCACAGTCTCGATCAGATCTTCCTGTCCCCCACTGGCAGCGACTTTCGTTTTCGGCGACAGCCCTGACAGGCCTGGCCACGCGTCTGCTTCTACGCGTTCCTGTCTGCAATAGCGTCCTCTATCCTGCTATTGTGGATAGGAACGCGAAGAAGCAGATGCATGGCCAGGCCTGTCGCTGAAAATGAAAGTAGCTGCCGGCAGGGAACAGCAGGATCCTATCGAGACTGCGAGGGCACAGGATAGTTGCAGGAGGCTGGTAGAAGCCCCAGGTGAGTAAAACTTTTTTCCTGCCTCAAGTATCCCTTTAAGGGTTAATTACTGGCAGTATTCTTCTGCTTCCTGCATCTGCAAGCAGCAGAAAATTGAAGGCAGATAAGAACTCTTCTAATTAGAGACTTAGTTGCCCAGTTGCTGAGATCAAAACCCACTCAGCAACTGGGCAACTGGTGGACACGACACTGTGCTTCAAACAGGTAAGTCACACTTTATGAGGTCCACACCAAACCTGGATAATGGCAGTGAAAAGGGAGCAAGGGGGGGTTAACTTCTCAAACATGGCAGTCCTTTCAGCTATTTGAAACCATGAGCTGCTAAGATCTGTTTAAAAAGGCAACTCCAGACAGCAGCCAAAATGAAAGGAGCTCCTGAATTGCAGAGAACCAGTTTTGTTCTCCCAAAGATATACCAGCCTGAAATTGCTTAATTCACCACCGTCTCCCATAGGAGGGTTGTTATCGTTATACAAAATTCAATGAAGTTTCAGAAAAAAAAACAAAAAACAAAAAAAAAAACACAACACTATGCACATTTGAAATGACAGCACTTAGCACTGACCACTGTGTAAAACGCCTGTGTGAAACCGAAAAATAATGGAAAATTCTGATATTATATACATCCAAACTAATAAACATGGGCCTGCATTTACCAAATACTGTACCATATTTTCCAGAATACTGGACAGCATCCCCCGAGTAGTGAAAGGTTTAACTCACCTGGCCTGCTACCTGTTGGAAGTATCCATACAGGGGGTCGTTTTGCGGTGGTGGCTGTCCACCAGGGGGTCCTCCATACTGCCCACCAGGGGGTCCTCCATGGGGCTGTCCTCCTGGTTGTCCACCAGGGGGTCCTCCATACTGTCCACCAGGGGGTCCTCCATGGGGCTGTCCTCCTGGTTGTCCACCAGGGGGTCCTCCATACTGTCCACCAGGGGGTCCTCCATGGGGCTGTCCTCCTGGTTGTCCACCATACTGTCCACCAGGGGGTCCCCCATACTGTCCACCAGGGGGTCCTCCTTGGGGCTGTCCTCCTGGTTGTCCACCATACTGTCCACCAGGGGGTCCCCCATACTGTCCACCAGGGGGTCCTCCTTGGGGCTGTCCTCCATACTGTCCACCAGGGGGTCCTCCATACTGTCCACCAGGGGGTCCTCCATACTGTCCACCATGCTGGACAGGAAAGAAAAACAAACAAAAAAAAAGTTTTTTAAGAATGAAGAACAAGAAAGAATAGACAAAAGATTTCAGCTCAACTCGACAGCAGCAATCACTTGGACTTGAGATGATCAATTAAATGCTATTGATTCTGGCCTTCACGCAAGTTTTCATGCAACCTAGCAGTGGCGTAGCAATAGGGGGTGCAGAGGTAGCAACCGCATCGGGGCCCTTGGGCCAGAGGGGCCCCAAAGGGTCCACCCTCTATCACAGTATTAGCTCTCTATTGGTCCTGTGCTGGTAATCACTTCTATAGAGGCTTTGAATAGAAGTGATCCTTAACACACTGTTCTCTATCCCCTTCTTGCTCCTCTGACACTGTGGTTGTCCTTGGCAGGTTTTGGTGCGCCATATCAATTGTCATGTATAGAGTGCTTGGGGGCCCCATGTAAAACTTGCACCGGGGCCCATAGCTCCTTAGTTACACCAGTGGACTACAGTGGCTCAGCCATCTGCAGTACTGGTTTTCCTAGGTGCACATTACAATTTTTCACTCAATGCAATCTTTCAACGCAATTTGAAAGATTGCAACTAATCGGAAAGCAATTATCGACTGTTCACATTTACTAAACGATTCTTTCTTCAAATTCGATAAAACCCAACTTTCGATTTTATATCCTATTTAGCAAATCGACCAAAGAATCGTTCCTTATCAATTGCCTTCATAAACAGCGAATTTTTGATACAATTCAATTATGAAAAATTGCATGGAATGATCGCGTTTGGTGAGAAAAATTGTACAGTTAATGGGCTAAAGAGACTATGTAATAAAAAAAACAAAAAAAGTCCCCTGGGGGGTACTCACCTTGGGAGGGGAAGCCTCAGGATCCCAATGAGGCTTCCCCCTCCCCTGTAGCTGCAGGCAGTCCAGCGCTGGCTCCTCCGAAGCGTCCCGCAATCCTGGCTCGATAAGTCTGACAAGGCTTGCTATATTTACCTTCCCTGGCTCCAGCGGGGGCGCTGTTGAGGCTCTCAGCACGGAGATAGGCAGAAATAGCTGATCTCTGTCTGGTCCACTCTACTATGCAGGTGTAGGAGACTTGCGCCTGTGCAGTAGAGTGGCAGACAGCAATCGGCTATTTCCGCCCATCTCCGAGCGGAGAGCCGATACTGCTCCAGAGCCGGGAAGGTAAATATTTACATCCCGCTGTTCGGAGGGTCACAGCGAGACCGCCGTGGGACACAGAAGGACGGGGGAAGCCTTGATGGGATCCGGAGGCTTCTCCCACCCGAAGAGTGCGACCAACTCTCACCCAGCTACTCCCGGATTGCCCGAGTGGAGGCGGGATTGTGCTCTCCAGCTGCTTCATGTGGTTGGTCCACAATGCAACCCACCTTTGGGAGTATGAGGGCCCATTCACACTAGAGCATGTTGCCGGCGATTCGGGCAAACCGCTCAAGCGCTAGTGCAACAATACCCTATGGGCCCGTTCTCACTTGGGTGATTCGCATTAATCGCCGGCGATTAACGCAAATTGCCAAACGCAAAATGTGTAGCCTGCACCATTTTCAGGCGATTTCTCGGCGATCGCGTTTCAGTACTATAGAAGCGCTAAATGCGATCCGAAAAAAAGAAAAAGGCAAATGTGAATGGCGATTTTTTTTTGCTTTCAACGCAAAAAAAAAAAAGTCGCCATAGCAAAAACGCTAGAAAAATTTCTAGCGTTGTGTTTAGCAAGTGTGAATGGGTCCTAATGGTTTTCAATATAGTCCTTTAATTATCGGTGACATATTGCACTATTGGGCTCCCATTGCCTCTGTTTTTCCATGGTGTATACTCACCTCTTCTTCGGGAGAGGCAGATATTTCTGATCAATTTTTATGCAAATTGAACGGTGTAGGATAGATTGTCAAATTCTGAATGTATAGATCAGTGATGGCTAACCTTGGCACTCCAGCTGTGACAAAACTACAAATCCCATCATGCCTCTGCCTCCCCGAGCTATGCTTAGATCTGTCAGAGTATTGCAATCCCTCATGGGACTTGTAGTTCCACCACAGTTGGAGTGCCAAGGTTAGCCATCACTGGTATAGATTCAAGCAGTTTTTTTTAAAGTTTGATCAAATTTTTTTCCATTATTGGGGATACATTGAACACACGTGTAGTACATTGACATAGCTCCCAACTGTCCCTCTTTCGGAGGGACAGTCCCTTTTTGGGAGTCCTGTCCCTCTTTCCCCTGCATTTGTCCCTCTTTCAGGACTTTGTCCCTCTTTCTACATAAAAATATATATTTCAGGTTTTTCAAAAAGTTAACTAGAAAAATATAGTTTGTAATTTTTGAATTGAATTTAAAAAAAATAATTGTATGGTATGTAGCCACCGTGTTTCCCTCCCCCATATATTGTGCTCGGAAAGGTTGCTCTTACCTACAGGGCATGTAATCCTTGATGAGGGTGTGTTCTAGCTGTATAGACTGCACAGGGAGGGTATGGAATGTTACTAATAGGCCATTACTGAAATACAACCTAATTTCCCTATGAACAGCTTTACTCCCCGGTCCGGTATAGCAAGTCTGCTCTTGTTTAGTTTTAAAGCAGCAAAATTACCCACCAGGAGGAATTTTGAGGTTCAGGTTTCATGCAATCAGTAACTGCTTCTTCTAACCTCTGGCTAAAAGCTCAGCTCAACAGATTTCCATCCAAACCTTCATTTTCTAGTTTTCACTATCACAGGGTGTGGCCAGAAAGAAACAGTCAGGGTTTTTATCATGGTCTGTCTCCCTGCTGAAGGCTGCCAACTTTCTGTCACAGTTCCCACTGTGAGGGCTGGTGCACACCGAGCGGCTTTTTGGGCGTTTTCAGATCCGCTTGCGGCTGCGGATCTGCTTGGTCAATGTATCTCAATGGGGTGGTGCACACCAGAGCGGCAGGCGTTTTGCAGAAACGAAAAATGCCTGGGTGAGGCATTTTTTGGATTTCAGATGCGTTTCTGCCTCAATGTTAAGTATAGGAAAAACGCAAACCGCTCTGAAAAACGGCACTTCAGAGCGGTTTTGCAGGCGTTTTTGTTACAGAAGCTGTTCAGTAACAGCTTTACTGTAACAATATATGAAATCTACTATACTGAAAACCGCAGCAGCAATCCGCAAAACGCCTCATAAAAATAAAAAAAAGCGTTTAAAAATCTGCTAGCATTTTGAGGATCTGCTAGCGGGTTTTGGTGTGCACCAGCCCTGAGTGAGGCCCAGTGCACACCAAAACCGCTAGCAGAGCCTCAAAACAGTAGAGGTTTTTGGAGCAGATTTCCATGTTTAGAGAGGTTTTCTAAACATGCCTAGCGTTTTTGGGAGAGTTTTTATGTAGCAGATTACAAATATTGTTACAGTAAAAGTTGTTACTGAGCAGCTTCTGTAACAAAAACGCCTGGAAAACGCTCTGATCTAGCTTTTTCCAGAGCGGTTTGAGCTTTTCCTATACTTTACATTGAGGCAGAAACGCTTCTGCAAACCGCAAAAGTGCTGCAGGACCCACGTTTGCGGTTTGCTAAAAACCTCAAACCGCCGGTGTGCACCATTCCATTGAAATACATTAGCCAAGCGTTTTTCACAGGCGGAAGCGGTTTGCTTCAAAAACCAATCGGTGTGCACCAGGCCTGAGTGAGGCTAAAGGTGCGTACACACGCACTACGACTCTCCCGCGGTGGGGGAAGAAGAAAAAATAAATAAATAAATAAAAAAAATAAAAAAATAAAAAATAAAAAAAAAAAAAAAAAAAAAAATCGCAATTGTAGGCGTTTGTGATTGGTTATTGCGATTGCTAGTAGAAAAAGGACCCTAATAAGACCGTTACTTTTCTAATTTGTCAACAGATGGCAGCAATGGCATGCAGAGCTAGATTTCTGAAAAGAGCACATAAGCCATGGCCTAGAGGGGATTGCTGCAGCTGGTGGAGGGGTAGGGCGTGGATGAAAGCATGCAGCTAATCTTGTAAGGTGTGACAGTAACGTCAAACGCCTGATCTGCTGCATGCTTGTTCAGGGTCTATGGCTAAAAGTATTAGCGACAGAGGATCAGCAGGATAACCAGGCAACTGGTATTGCTTAAAAGAAAATAAATAGAGCAGCCTCCATATCCCTCTCGTTTCAGTTGTCTTTTAAAATGGTGCCTAGGTGGCCCATAGTGTATTTTTCCACCTTTATGGCTATCATTCATAAACCTGTTGTCGGTAAAGAGAATCTGTGCGGGAAAACACCGCTGTCGGTGTTTTAGACTTCTGGCTGCTCATTCATAAAAATGTATCCAGTTGCGATAGCAGTGTGGAGATTCCCCGAACTAGGCTGTCGGTAGGCAGGCGGTAGGCTTGCGGAAGCACAGGAAGCATTTCTCCGTGTTCAGCTCTACTGCAGCTGCCTGGGAGGTCTGTGTGTCTACATTCACTTAACATGGTTAGCGCCACATCAGAGGGAGCGGCATTTCCCGACCTCGCACCGCTTGCGGTAATCTTTATGAATGAATCATTATGTTACATTTTCTACGATAATCACCGCACACGGCGGTGATTTATCGCTCTGCTCGGTAGTGTCAGCTTTTCATGCGGAAAGAGCCTTTATGAATGCAGCAGTTGCTAAGTGTTCGGTAAAGTCAGCTGTTTTAAGCATTTCCGCATGCGGAAATGCTTTATGAATGATAGCCTATGTGTTGTATGCACTAGCCTGGTCACACGGAGCGTTGCGCTAGGTATATAAATTCACACAGAGCAACACACTACACTACAGTGTTCTCCCTAGAATTTTTTCCAGCCGGGTGGCATGAAAAAGTACCCTGGCGGGGCGAGATGAGAGAATGCAAGGCTGGTGCTTCTGCGTGCAACTCTGCTTACAGAATAAAAGGGGGTGAGCCAATGACAGCCAGGTGGAGCTCCCCAGGTTCTTTAAGCCAGGTGCACACTGCACTACCCGTAGCTATGGAATCCCCAAGGTTAAAGTGTTCCTGAGATGTAAAGCTATAAAAAGTTTTATACATACCTGGGGCTTCCTCCAGCTCTCTCCGTACTGATCGCTCCCACGCAGTCTTCCTCATTCGCCCGGTAGAAGCACCGTTAGCTTGGCCAATCGGGGCACACTGCACAGATGCAGAACGCTCCCAGCCATGGGAGAGAGATGGGGGTGCGCGGATGAACTGTGCCGACTGGCCAAGCTAATGGGGCTTCTACCGGGTGAAAGGAGGTGGAGTAAGACGGCAGTGTGGGAGCGATCGGTGCTGAGAGGGCTGTAGGAAGCCCCAGGTACGTATAAAACTTTTATAGCTTTACATCTCAGGTACACTTTAACCTTGGGGGTTGCATAGAACCCAGTCTAAGCACAGCAGAGCCCACAAGCAGCCCAAGAAGGGCTTTACGACTGAGTACTGGATAACTGGGACTGTTCTGTAAGAATAACTTGCTGCCACACCTGACTACTGGCAGTGCTGGACGCTTTTAGTCAGCTGCAATGGTCCAGCAAATAAAACTGGGACGCAAGGCCTGGTGCACACTTTCGATTTTGATTGGCAGAGTTTACTATCTCCTTGTAGTGTGAGGGCCAACAGATTCGGAATACTGTAAGTGGTACAACTGGCCAATCAAGATTATTAGAAGTAGGTATGCACCCTAAGGGCCCATTCACACTAGAAACCGCTAAACGCTAACGCAAAACGCTGAGCGTTTTTCCTAGCGATTTCACTGTATAGAGATCGTTTTTCCAGCGATTAGCGTTTTGCGATTTCTAGTTCAATTCAAATACTTTTATTGAATCGCTAATCGCTCCAGAATCGCTCAGAAAACGCTGCATGCAACGAGTTTGCGTTTCAGCAAATCGCGCTAACCACTATGCCACCGTGCTGCCACATCCTTCTGGTTCCCACAAGTCAGGGACTATAGAGGTCCCATTTACTGCCAGTACAGAATCAAAATGTAAAAGGCCCCTGCGTTTATTTTTGCCCAGGACCTGTCCATTTGATTTAAATCTGTCCTGGCCTAAGGCCACTTTTCCACGGGCAGTTGATAGGCAATAAAATGTCTCTCAAACTCAATGGCCTGCTGCTGCCTGGCAACTGCTCGCTGCTGCCTGGCAACTGTTCGCTGAGCACACAGTTGAACTGTCCATGAAAAAAAGAGCCCTTAGGGCCCTTTTCCACAGGCAGCTGAACTGCCCGCTCAGTGACCTGTTACCAAGCAGTTGCCAGGCAGTAGCAAGCAGTTACCAGGCAGCAGCAACGAGCAGTTGTGAGAGTTTGACAGTCTTTTCACTGCCTATCAACTGCGCGTGGAAACAGGCCCTGAGTCAGTGTTGGAGAAAATTATTCATTTTAGCTGTCACACCAAGTGACATTTATGGAGTCACATGATTTCCACCCCTTCCCCCTCACATGACTCAGCTTTGTTAGATTTTGTAATATTACATGACATTTAGAAAGGCAAATAGCAGCATTCCTCTGACAGGAGTGAGCCCCCATTCCACTCCTATGTAAAGACAACGGAGCATAGAGAGCAGCCCATCATTTCACCAGCTAGGATACAAGACATAGCCTTTCATACATAACTGACATTGTTTTGTAGACATCTCTCCATGTAGTCATAACAGCACAGACAATGCTGGACTGAGCAGCAACCGCAGGAACTCCGCCAATAAAGCCAGAGTCATCCAGGACTGCCAGCACCGCGCTAGGCAGGTCTGCATGGATCTTGTAAAATCCATTTAATATTTAAAAAAAAAAATAAAAAACAAACAAAAAAAAAAAACAAAGACAGGGCCTTAGGCCATGTTGAAGGGTCTTTTCCAGAAGCAGTTGAAAACAATGGTAACTGCTCGCTGCTGCATGGTAAGGCCTCAGTTGAACTGTGTGCTCAGCGAGCAGTTGCCAGGCAGCAGTTGTGAGCGTTTGAGAGGCATTTCACTGCCCATGGAAAAGAGGCCTTGATCACCAGCGCTATCGCAAGCACTGAGCGATTTATACATCTTTGATAAGCACTTTTATAAGCGCTTTTGCTCAGCGATGTTTTTTTTCCCCCCCACTTCCTAACGTCAGACAGGAAGTGAACTCTTTGACCCAGAAATTAATATAATGCATTTATTCATGAAAGCGCTCGGAACAGGAAATCGCTATACAAAGTGCTTTTCCAAGCACTTTGCGATTTCCCTATACCTTCCATTGAGGCAAAATGCTCAGAAAAGGGTACATGTAGCGTTTCTGATTTCAATAAAATCGAAACGCTTACACTGAACATTCTCATAGGGAATCATCGCACAAGCGCTTTTAGGGCAATTTGCAGCGGCCATTGCGCTGCGTCCCCTGTGACAGGAGCAGCGGCCTTTGCGCTGCGTCCCCTGTGACAGGAGCAGCGGCCATTGCGCTGCGTCCCCTGTGACAGGAGCAGCGGCCATTGCGCTGCGTCCCCTGTGACAGGAGCAGCGGCCATTGTGCTGCGTCCCCTGTGACAGGAGCAGCGGCCATTGTGCTGCGTTCCCTGTGACAGGAGCAGCGGCCATTGCGCTGCGTCCCCTGTGACAGGAGCAGCGGCCATTGCGCTGCGTCCCCTGTGACAGGAGCAGCGGCCATTGCGCTGCGTCCCCTGTGTCGGGAGCAGCGGCCATTGCGCTGCGTCCCCTGTGTCGGGAGCAGCGGCCATTGCGCTGCGTCCCCTGTGACGGGAGCAGCGGCCATTGTGCTGCGTCCCCTGTGACAAGAGCAGTGGATCGGGAAAGAGGCGCTGCACATTGCGCTCGTGTTGTGTCATATAAAGTAAAGCATACAGTCAATAAAAAGTAGGCTTCGTTGTTACTGTTCACAAGTGTGCTTAGCGGTAACGCACTGCATGCAGCTCATCATATTGAAAATGCACCCACCGCACTGTGAATATCGTATAGGTGGTGCATTGCACTGCGGTAAGCCGTCATTACACCGCACCGATTGTCAAGGCCGGATTTCTGGAAAAGGCCGCAAAGGCCCGGGCCTTGGGCGGCTGCAGCCCAAGGGGGCACCTGAGCCTGAAAGAGGAAGCTAAAAATAGGGAAACTGTTGCTCAGGGGAGCTGTTCATGAAAGAGAGGGACTGTAGTACAGGGATGATACACATGGAGGAGGGGCGGCCAATGGAATGGGAGGGGCTATAGTTCATGAATGTTACTCATGGAGGAGGGGCTGCACATGGGAGGAGCTGCTGTACAGATGTTACATATGGAGGAGGGGCTGCACATGGAATGGGAGGGACGCTGCTGTACATTACTTACTTATGGAGGATGGGCGCTGCTGTACATGGAAGAGGAACCACAACATACATGGCCTAGGGGCACGCTAATTATAAATTCGGCCTTGCTGAATGTGGCCTTAAAGGACTTCCGAGGCGACGACAACAATCTAGGTTTCCTCACCTGGGGCTTCTTCCAGCCCCGAGCAGCCATATCAGTCTATCGCTGCAGCCCCGGTCCTCCTCGGTGTCCCGCTGGCCACCCGTAATTATCGTGCCCATGCGCCCATGTCATCTGGCGCGTACTGCACCTGCGCACAACTACTAAAGGTGCAGAAGAGCCAACCCGCTGGCCGGTCGCCGATCATTACGGGTGGCCAGCGAGACCCAGAGGAGGACCGGGGCTCTGGCGAGGGACTGAAACTGCTGCTATGGGCTGGAAGAAGCCCCAGGTGAGTAAACAGTTGTCGCCTCAGAAGTCCTTTAACCCTCTGGGCAATACAATTATATCGCCTAGGAGGTGGCGCAGCACTATTTTTTTATTTTTTAAATCATGTAGCGAGCCCAGGGCTCGCTACATGATAGCCGCAGCGCAGCGGCATCCCCCCCCCCCCTTCGGCGATCAGAGTAAGCAGGGTATCGCGTTCAGAACGGGATTTCCTACTGGGCTTCCATGGCGACGGGGCGGGATGACGTCACCGATGTCATGACGTCAGAGGGAGTCCCGATCCACCCCTCAGCGCTGCCTGGCACTGATTGGCCAGGCTGCGCAAGGGGTCGGGGAGGGGGGGGGCTGCGCGGCAAGGCGGGTAGTGGCGGATCGGCGGCGAGCGGAAGTTACACGCAGCTAGCAAAGTGCTAGCTGCGTGTAACAAAAAAAAAAAATTATGCAAATCGGCCCACCAGGGCCTGAGAAATCCTCCTGCGCGATATACCCCGAGCTCAGCTCGGGATTATCGCTCAGGAGGTTAAACTCCTTAGCGGTAATCACGAGTTCAGCTCGGAGGGGGGGAAAAAAAAAAAAAAACATGCTAGGAGCGGTATCCCTGAGTTGAAGTCGTGGTAGCCGCCGGGAGGTTACTGTAGAGTATAGCACGCAGCAAGCGTTTTAACCCACCTCCTGGGGGATCCCAACGTTGGCTGCCATTCTTCTTCCTCTCCTCCGAGGCTTCACTCTGGTGAGATCGCCGTCTGTCGTCATGACAACAGCTGGCAATCTCACTGTAGGGTTACAGCGCCACCCGGAGGACGGAGGGAAAACTGCAGTGTTGGGTCCCAGGGAGGTGAGCGATTGCTGGCGCTGTGCAGATCTCCCTAGCAGCATGATTTTTTCCAGGTTTTAGGATCTAAAAGCCTGCAAAATAACTTCAACCGCTTTTAGACCCTAAAATCCAAAAACGAACAACAACGCCAAGGGGGGGCTAAACATTACTGGTGACATGCGGTGGCGGTACCTGGTGGCAAAAAACTGATATATGTCTGAGCACGTTTGGTGGCCCGCTCCCCTCCGTGACTCTGGTCGGTAAGCTCCACCTCCCTCCATCTCCCACATCGCTCTGCTCCACTGCTCCTCAGCACAGCTCTCGGCAGCCCTTCACTCAGTTCATGCCCAGCTTCTCGGGCTCTGTTATCTCCTATTCACTTTTTGCATCCCTTGCACACTTTTTCCACAGCGAGGTTTTTTCTCCTCACTCATGGCTTGTGCCCGATTATGGGCTCTTTACTTGCACACTTTATGCATTATTTTTTACTATGTTAGTTGCTTATCTGGGTTTCTTTCTTGTGAATTTTGGTGTCTGTTTTTCACTACCTCACATGTTGACATATGCATTGTGACTATATGAGACTATATGAGGAGTTGCTGCTTTATTATTGTGCAATATATGGGCATATGCAAATACTTGTAAGGATTAAATTACATTTTTTGCAATTCTTCTTTGCACCTGAACTCATACAATTAGTGGTTAGAGCTACCTACCTGATTGTTCAACGGAGGGTTACTCCAGTGTTTCTATTTATGCTACTGATATATAAAAGACAACAGTGGTCCACCCACTTATTTGGTTGTTAATTGTTTTTATAGTTTTCTGTAGACATTTGTCATTTTTGATCTATAATAAAGATGTGATTTTTGAGATGATAGAGTGGTGCGGTGTGGTTCAGATCCTACTTTTCTCTCTACTGGTACATATGTCTGAGCACGGCCGCACTCAGTGTCCCCTGCCAGGTGCGTGCATGGAAGAAGCAGACAGGCAGTGAATACACCACCTTCAGCCTCCCACGTGAAAGACCTGCAAAAGTAGTACAGAGGCGGCAACAGGGTAAAAACAATATTTCTTTAAAACGGATAAAATGAAGTAGGTAGCGGTGGACTTACCCCTCCAAAAAACAGAGGCGCCAGGCTATGTACCGGACCGCATTGGTGATATGCTCCTATTTATTGCCTGAGGAAGTGGGATATACCCGCGAAACGCGTTGCACCTTGTTCGGAGTATGTAAATAAACTGATTTTTGCTTAAAACAGCAATTTTTGTGTCTGTTTTGGAGTGGTAAGTCCACAGCTACCTACTTCATTTTATCCATTTTAAAGAAATATTGTTTTTACCCTGTTGGCGCCTCTGTACTACTTTTGCAGTTGTTTCCACCCCTGGTGAAGGGGAATTCTTTTTTCCCGATCTACAGAGAGCGACTTCTTAATCCTGAGTAGGGACAGGTCTAATCTCCTCACCTGCCTTCATAGTGGTTACCTGGACGGTAACCCATGTTTCCATACCCAATTTACAGTACATACTACACTATACTGGGCTCTCGGCGTCTTCCCTTATATTTCCCACGTGAAAGAGGCCTTAAAGTGAACCTGAAGTGAGGAATATGGAGGCTGCTATCTTCGTTCTCTTATACACAAGGAAAGTTGTCTGGCTGCCATGCTGAGCTTTTTGGCCTTAGGTTATTTAAAATCACACCCCTGGAACGAGCATGCAACTGTAAGGCCTCTTTTCCACGAACTGTTGAGCTGTGTGCTCAGCAAGCAGTTACCAGGCAGCAGTGAGCAGTTACCAGGCAGCAGTGAGCAGTTACCAGGCAGCAGTGAGCAGTTACCAGGCAGCAGTGAGCAGTTACCAGGCAGCAGTGAGCAGTTACCAGGCAGCAGTGAGCAGTTACCAGGCAGCAGTGAGCAGTTGTGAGAGTTTGAGAGGCATTTCACTGCCTGTAAACAGTTAATTCTCACTTCAGAGCTCATAGTTAGAAGGGGCACGTGTGCCCCTGCTAAAACGCCGCTATCCCGTGGCTAAACGGGGGTCCCTTCACCCCCAAACCTCCCCCCCCCCCTCCCCCCCGCAAAATCAACGACCAAATTGGTCGTAGATTTTGCTGCTGCTGGAGGCAGGGCTAACGGCTGCAGCCCTGCCTCACAGCGCATCTATCATAGGCGCATCGCCGCCTCTCCCCCGCCCCTCTCAGTGAAGGAAGACAGAGGGGCGGGGGAGAGGCGGAGATACGCGCTGACAGACGCGCGTGGGGCAGGGCTGCGGCGGTTAGCCCTGCCCCAATGCGGAAGCGCTCCCCCGCTGCACGGAGGGGATTTTGAAGGTAAGGGACCCCCGTTTAGCCGCGCGATAGCGGCGTTTTAGCAGGGGCACACATGCCCCTGCTAACTATGAGCTCTGAAGCGAGATTTATTCTCGTTTCAGAGTCTCTTTAAGTTCCTTCTAGGCTGCCTGGAGGCAAACACTCTAAATCTAGCGCAGGAGACTTGGGCGCAGCCGGCGCCACCATAGGCCGTAATAGGAACTACGGCTATAGCAGGCACAGGGAGTAACTTCAGCGCCGTCAGAAGACGAAGCTGAAGTTGTTTTTAAAACAATAATTCGGCTTCCAGCAATATCTATCAGCTGAATTATTTCATTCCCCCACTATCCATGGCGGCCTGGAGGGGGAATAGTAATTAACATGGCCCGGACTTGTGCAGAAGCAGGATCAGCCATACACCGGCTGTGTCCTGCACCCAAGTCTCCCGCGCCATTATCTCTCGTACGCGCCTGGAGGTCCCACTAGCTATGAGCTGAAACCAGAGAATTGATAATGCCAGCTTGCACGCAAAATATATGCAGAATGGAAAGGAGACAAATAAAAACATTTCCTAATTACGGATGGTCGATGAGATGCCGATAATTGCATGTTGCAGGATTACGCAAATTCTTGCTTCTTGAAAATAGACCAATCGAATCCCACCGAGGTAAAATTCGGCTGGTGTATTTTCCAGCTGCATACATTTGCATAATCCTGCATCTAACCCAAATTAGTAGTATCTTCTTGGCCACACTATTCCTCACTAATTTGATTAGACCAATTTCAAGCTGCCACTGCTAGTCGACACCCCCCTCCCCTCCCGTAGTTCCTGCACCACCAGGAAGTTTAAACGAGCACTGCATCGCTAATCTGAAGCTTGCACGAGTTTGAACCTGCGCACAAGCGATTCCTTTCTCTGTGCTCGCGGTGCCTGTGCCCGAGGACAATAAGTAGTACCTGGACAATGGGCTTCAGTAATTTTTTTGGGCCCCAGTTCAGGGGTACTTTAAGACTTCGTTTCCACATGCACGCTTATGGCCACGTTTTCGGAAACATGCAGTGATCTGCAAGGACATCAGAAGGGCATAGACACTGTCTGATGTTTCCATTCATGCATTGCAATTCACCATAGAATCGCAACACAAGGTTGCCTGAATATCTGTGTATTTGTGGTGCGCTCCCATTCATGCCTATGAGAGCCGATCGCTCTCTTGTTTCCCAGGGGTACAGCCGTGTCACACGGCTGTCCCCAGTACAGCACTGCTGCTGATCGCAGCGCTGCACTATGTAAATAGACAGCGATCACGCCGTCTAACAGTCTCCGGAGCAGCAATCGCCGCTCAGAGACCGAAGTCGGGGTGGAGCTCCGCCCCCCGAGCAGGAGATGCGCGCGCAGCCTGCGCACGATCCCCTGCAAATCCCAGCCTCAGGACTTGACCCCAATTGGCGTTAGGCGGTCCTGGGGCTGCCGCCGCGGCCACGCCCCATTGGCGTGGGGCGGTCTTCAAGTAGTTAAATAGAAAGTGTGACAAAATTGAACACTGGGACCAAGTCACGTGCCAACTGCAATGTCTAGTACTGGCCACCTTCCTCCGTTATAAAGTTTCCTGGTGTCTACTGGCTCTAACCCCTATACAGTTCCACTGTGTTTTGTAGCCCTCCTCCCCCCCCCCCCCCCCCCCATACAGTTCCCTAGTGTTTAGTGCTTTCCCCCTTCCATCCCCCATATGACTTCCATGGTGATCTAGAGCTGTACCTCCTGTATAGCCTCCCTGATGGTCTAGAGTGGGCCAAACATAATGTAAAGTGGAAAACCCCTCGGGGGGGGGCAAATTTAATGGCTCTGAGGGCCAGATTTGGCCCACAAGCTGGAGTTTGACATATGGTTTAGAGGAACCCAACGCTGGAATAGAGGTGCGTGAGAAAATTGGGGCACCCTCTGGGCCTTTTTCACTAGCGGCGATTGCGATGCTGAATCGCAAACCGCTAGTGGATTTTTAAATCGCTACGGTTTGCCAAACATAGGAATCGCGGTAGGTAATTTCCACTACCGCGACTTGTTTTTTTAATTAAGCGCGATCGCGCTGTGGAGCGATTTTTGCCGCGATTTTGCTATGCAGTGCATCGCATAGCAAAATCACGATCGCAATCGCCGGGAAAATTTGGAACTTTGCTGAATCACAATGGCTAGCGTTTAGCGCAAACGCTTGCGATTGCTAGTGGAAAAGGGCCATCTGAGTCTGGACTATCCAGAGGCATTACTCTACCGAGGTAGGCAATTATTTTTTGCAAGATGTCAGGTACACTTTAAGGCCAGTTTTATACTTATGTTGTTGCCAATCATATATTCGGCAGAGTGAGCCATATTAATAGCACCACCCCCTGTTCAGTGGCGCACTCCCTGCTGGTACATCTCAGGTACACTTTAAAAGGACAACTGTAACAAGAGGGATATTGAGGCTGCCATATTTATTTCATTTTAAGCAATACCAGTTGCCTGGCTGTCCTGCTGATCCTCTGCCTCTAAGGCTCATACACACATCAGACCATAGTCTTTGGAAAATGAAAGATCACAGACCAATCTTACCACCCTTTATTATTATGTATTTATATAGCGCCAACATATTACGCAGCGCTGTACAGTATATATATATATATTGTCTTGTCACTAACTGTCCCTCGAAGGAGCTCACAATCTAATCCCTACTATTATCATATGTCTATGTTTGTATTATGTAGTGTAAGTACTGTAGTCTAGGGCCAATTTAGGGATGAGCCAATTAACTTATCTGTATGTTTTTGGAATGTGAGAGGAAACCAGAGTACCCGGAGGAAACCCACGCAGACACGGGGAGAACATACAAACTCCTTGCAGATGGTGCCCTGGCTGGGATTCGAACCGGGGACCCAGCGCTGCAAAGGCGAGAGCGCTAACCACTACGCCACCATGCTACCCTTCATGTAGTATCAGAACCATACCTTCACAGTCTTTTCTATGGAGCTGAACTCCACATCAGAAAAAAAATCTTTGCAAGATGCTGCACACACAGATGCTGTACAGACACAAAAGATCAGTATCTGCAAAAGATCTGTTCCTGCCAAAGATCCGTTCCTGCAAATTGCAATGATAGTCTATGAGATCTGCAGATCATCATACACACATGATTTAACTGACATTCATCTGCAGATCAGATCCACCAGGATGGATTTTCAGATCTGCGGATGATTGCTTGATCTGCAGATGAATGTCAGTTAAATCATGTGTGTATGATGATCTGCAGATCTCATAGACTATCATTGCAATTTGCAGGAATGGATTTTTGGCAGGAACAGATCTTTTGCAGATACTGATCTTTTGAATGTGTTCAGCATCTTTGTGTGCAGCATCTTGCTAAGATTTCTATCTGATGGGGAGTTCAGCTCCATAGAAAAGACTGTGTAGAGTATGGCTCTCATACTACATGAAGGGTGGTAAGATTGGTCTGTGATCTAACATTTTCCAAAGACTATAGTCTGATGTGTGTATGAGCGTTTATAGTGGCTGGATGGTGTAATGTTTAAGGGCTCTGCCTCCGACACAGGAGACCTGGGCTCGAATCTCGGCTCTGCCTGTTCAGTAAGCCAGATCTATTCAGTAGGAGACCTTAGGCAAGTCTCCCTAACACTGCCACTGCCTATAGAGCGCGTCCTTGTGGCTGCAGCTCTGGCGCTTTGAGTCCGCCAGGAGAAAAGCGTGATATAAATGTTATTTGTCTTGTCTTGAATACTTTTAGCCATAGACCCTGAACAAGCATGCAGCAGATCAGATGTTTGACATTGTCAGAGCTGACAAGATTAGCTGCATGCTTGTTTCTGGTGTGATTCAGACACTACTGCAGCCATATAGACCAGCGGGGCTGCCAGGCAACTGGTATTGTTTAATACGAAATTAATATGGCAGCCATCATATCCCTCTCACTTCAGTTGTCCTTTAAAGTGTACCAGAGATCTAAAAATAGCAAAAATTGATATTTAGCCAGGGTTTCCTCCAGCCCCCTAAGTCCCTTGGCGTCCTCCCACGGTCTGCCGTTCAGCCGCGATCAGCCCCAGTAACAGGCTCAGTCGGGTCTTCTGCGCATGTGCAGTCGGAGCTACCGGTCTTCAGGAGCATTCTGGCTCCAAAAGACTTCAGAAGCCTCCCGCGGTAGGAAATTTGAGCCATGCATTTAGCGCTGGAATGCAGGGACCGCGAAAAGAATCCAGAGCCTTCCCTCTCCTAAGGTAAGTATATGTTTTTGTTTTTTTATCTGGCTTCAGATTTAATTTAATTTTGTCCAGCTTCCTCAAAGTTGTTGCTTTGTCGACTTTTAAATGCAAGTTATGAAAAAAAGGAAAGAAAGAAATCAGTTTGGTTTAAAAATAAATAAATATATGTAAACTGTGTGAAAGGCTTGCGTTGTGCTCACGAGTGACCAATTTTCCCTGCTACGTTTATGGCCGGGGTGTGTCTCCTGCTGAGATTCATAAACTGACATTTCCCCGCTGTGTCACCTCAGTGCAATAGGAAAAGATGCAAATAACGGCTTATATTCAAATTTCGTGCAAATTGGAATTAGACCAAACAAAAGCACTTTCTGTTGATCTTGCCTGGTCCAGATCCTAACTGCATACAAATTGCATGCCACTTAGTCTTATGCAGCTCGAAAATCGACAAATCAAATGAGCCCACATTATAGTCACCCCCCCCCCCCATGTGGTCTCCCTGCAGAGATTGCTCCCCCCCCCCCACATGTGGTCTCCCTGAAGAGGTTGCTCCCCCCCTGCATGTGGTCTCCCACCAGAGATTGCTTTCCCCCCCCCCCTCCCCAGGCATGTGCTCTCCCACCAGAGATTGCTCCCCCCCCCCCCCATGTGGTCTCCCTGCAGAGGTTGCTCCCCCCCTGCATGTGCTCTCCCACCAGAGATTGCTACCCCCCCCCATGTGGTCTCCCTGCAGAGGTTGCTCCCCCCCTGCATGTGCTCTCCCACCAGAGATTGCTACCCCCCCCCCCCCCCCCCCCCCACACACACACACACACACACACACACACACACACACACATGTGGTCTCCCTGCAGAGATTGCTTTCCCCCCCCCCCCCTCCCCAGGCATGTGCTCTCCCACCACCCACATGTGGTCTCCCTGAAGAGGATGCCCCCCCCCCCCCCCCCCCCATGTGGTCTCCCTGCAGAGATTGCTTTTCCCCCTCCCCAGGAATGTGCTCTCCCACCAGAGATTGCTCCCCCCCCCCCATGTGGTCTCCCTGCAGAGATTGCTTTTCCCCCTCCCCAGGAATGTGCTCTCCCACCAGAGATTGCTCCCCCCCCCCCATGTGGTCTCCCTGCAGAGACTGCCCCCGCACGTGGTCCAGTCTCCAACCACTACTGTACTCCCTCCCAATCTCACAGAACAGGCTGCATGCCAGATATCCGGGCAGGGCGTTTGTACAGCTAGGTATATCACTCCTAAACAGTTATCAGGAATAATCACTTCATCTGATGGTTATTGCAAGTCTGCTTAGCATTATTAGGCTGGGAATACACGGTTCGTTCTTGAGCCATTTATATGGCTCGATAGATAATTGCCGACACGTCAGATCTCCCGCCTGATTGTTTCGCCGCTCTATTCCGCACTGAACACAATGGAAAAAACATAAGAAAAACGAGCTGAAGATTAGAGAATCGATCGAGCGGGAGAATCGAGCAGTGTATGCCCAGCATTAGGCTCTGTTCCCAATATGACCAGATGCCTGCAATGCATGCAGTTTGGGAACTATAAAGAAATGCCCGCTTACCAAAAGCCCATATCACCATTCCCATTTATGTCAGGTCTTGTAGTCCGATCATCACATCGCCTGGCAGGCTGCATTTTTGGTGCACTTGCAACACAGAAAACAAATAAACAACACAAACACTCACTCTCTCTCTCTCTCTCTCTAAAGCTGGCCACTAACGGTCCAATTTCTAGCGAAAAATCGTGCGAACGATCAGAAATTCTGATCGGATTGGTTGTAAATAATCTCCATTGGTGGACACAATCGATTATGAACGAGTGAAAAAAATGTCGCCCGAATGAATTTTCGTCGAACCAAAATTTGGATTTTCTTCGTGGTCGTGATAGATCGGAAGCAATGATTGGTTAGTTGATGGTGTAGTGAACGATTTTTCGTCCGATCAGAATTTCTGATCGCTCGAACGATTTTTCGCTAGAAATTGGACCGTTAGTGGCCACCTTAAGATAGTCAAAACTAGTACACACTATGCAACTTCAAATCAGATCAACGGGTTAAATTGTTAGTTTCCAGCATGTCAGATCTGCTCCCAATCAATATCAGGATCAATTTTGTGTAGTGATGATCTTTAAAAAAAATTGATCCCATTATTGATCTGGAGCAGATCGGAAATGTCAGAAATTATCGATTTAACCCGTCAATCTGCCAGAAAGTTGCATGGTGTTTATTAGGCTTTAGAGACTTGTACACAAGATCTGAAATCTAGTCACTTCCTTTCCCCCCCCCCCCCCACCTCTTCAACCCACTGCCTCTGCAATTACCAGAATCAGCCAGGGAGAATCCAGAACACTGCACAGGGCTAATCATATTCAGAAGGCCTGCTTATTCTGGTTCAGGAAAATCACCCCCCCCCCCCCCCCCCAAAAAAAAATACACATAAAGTCATTGCTCCTCCCTGGTGACTTGATTATTGAAAACACTCTGGGAGAAATGTGTCAGAGCCCTTTAATTGCCAGATTCTGCTAACAACCAATGCCAATCAAAAATTCCCAGCCAGTTGCAGACTTTATAATTAGTAATTTTTAGTAACTTTATAATTAGTCTAGTAGTACTGCAATTCTAGTTGACTGCAATTTAATCTATCAACATCAACAAAGGCAAAAAGATATTAAATGGATTGAAAGTGACCAAACATTCCTGAAATAGTTTGATTGAGTTCCTGATCCACCCACTGCAGAATCCAGACTGCACAATAGTTATTACTGTTCCCCAGGCCAGTGCTGCTATGACAAGGGATACCCCTCACTAACTCACCCCAGGCTGTCCTCCGGGGGGTCCCTGGTAAGCCATCCTTCCTCCTTGTAATGCTCTCTGCAGCAGACTGAGTGTACAACCAGAAACTTCACTCTAACGTCCAGCAATGCCGGGCCACGCCCTTCCTCGCGGAACACGCCCTTCCTGCGCTGATACCCAGCAATACAGGACCATGCCCTTCCTCTGGAAACACGCCCTCCCTTCGCTGATATCCAGCAATACATGACCACGCCCTTTCACTCGGGCCCCGCCCTCCTTTGAGTTGAAGCTCAAGCTAGAGGTAGGGCCGCAGCTGGGGCGGGGCGGGGGGAGTGCTGCGTAGCAGGGTGTGCTGAAAGTGTTGTGACCTGTCCCCCTCCACTGCACTGTTGTAATATGTATTAAAAGAGGGGTGTACTACCAATGATAACTTTATATATATATAGTTATTATTATTATTGGCTCATTTGTATTTGCTGAACTGAAATGTTTGGAGGTCTGAGCCTGAGTTTACAGTGATATAGCTCCCAACGGTCCCCCTTTGAGAGCCTTGTCCCTCTTTCCTCCTCATGTGTCCCTCTTTCCTCCTCATGTGTCCCTCTTTCCTCCTCATGTGTCCCTCTTTCAGGACTGTCCGACTGTGTCCCTCTTTCAGGACTGTCCGACTGTGTCCCTCTTTCTATGTAAATATATATATTTCTCTACTACAAAATGTGTTTGACTCAAAATTTTATTCACATCCTTAAAATTGATACAGGGGTGCAGCTAAGGTTTTTGTGGCCCTAAGCGGACTGTAGCAAGAGGCCCTATCCTGCGGCGCGCGAAGCGCGCCGCGGCGAAAAATGGGTGTGGCTATCCCGCATAAGTGGGCGTGGCCATGACATGTGGGTGGAGCAGGAGGGCGGATTGGGGCGGGGCTGTTTGCGGGGAAAAAATGGATGTTGGGGTGATTGAGGCGCGCGTAGCGCGCCGAAAGATTGGCGCGGCCATGACATTGTATGGGCGAAGCTTAACCGTAGCACAGCAAATATAGCCAACTATGACCATTAAATAATAAATGCAGCAACAGTTACCCCAGACACCAGAAAATAAAAACGCAATTTGGCCCACATTTCAGCAGAAATCAAACGCAATTAGGGCACATTTTCAGCAGAAATCAAACGCAATTAGGGCACATTTTCAGCCGAAATCAAACGCAATTAGGGCACATTTTCAGCAGAAATCAAACGCAATTAGGGCCACATTTTCAGCAGATATCAAACGCATTTAGGGCACAGTTCAGCAGAAATCAATCGCAATTAGGGCCACATTTTCAGCAGATATCAAACGCAATTAGGGCACAGTTCAGCAGAAATCAATCGCAATTAGGGCCACATTTTCAGCAGATATCAAACGCATTTAGGGCACAGTTCAGAAGAAATCAATCGCAATTAGGGCCACATTTTCAGCAGATATCAAACGCATTTAGGGCACAGTTCAGCAGAAATCAATCGCAATTAGGGCCACATTTTCAGCAGATATCAAACGCATTTAGGGCACAGTTCAGCAGAAATCAATCGCAATTAGGGCCACATTTTCAGCAGATATCAAACGCATTTAGGGCACAGTTCAGCAGAAATCAATCGCAATTAGGGCCACATTTTCAGCAGATATCAAACGCATTTAGGGCACAGTTCAGCAGAAATCAATCGCAATTAGGGCCACATTTTCAGCAGATATCAAACGCATTTAGGGCACAGTTCAGCAGAAATCAATCGCAATTAGGGCCACATTTTCAGCAGATATCAAACGCAATTAGGGCACAGTTCAGCAGAAATCAATCGCAATTAGGGCCACATTTTCAGCAGATATCAAATGCATTTAGGGCACAGTTCAGCAGAAATCAATCGCAATTAGGGCCACATTTTCAGCAGATATCAAATGCATTTAGGGCACAGTTCAGCAGAAATCAATCGCAAATTCGCAATTAGGGCTGCGGCTGCAAAAAGAAAAGAATTTACTCACCTGGCAGGCTGGCACTGGCAGAAGTCTTCTCTCCCTGGTCTCCTCTCCCGGCCGGCTTCTCAGGCGCGCAGTTCCCACGGAGCTCCCTTCCTGGCTTCCTCCTCCAATCTCCCGCGCTGATTCATGCAGGGCTACGGGTCGGGAAGATGGCCACCCGAAGCCCTGTACTGGAGACATAGTCTCCAGAGCAGGGCTTCGGCGGCGGCCATCTTCCTGTAGCCCTGCTCTGCTCTGCCAGCCCTGCGGGGAAAAAGTGACGTCACGCCGACGTCACGGAGCCGCCGAGGCCCCTAAGATTGTGAGGCCCCAAGCGACCGCTTGGTTCGCTTTATGCCTCGCGGCGCCCCTGAATTGATATATTACTAATTTTAAAATGTTACTATGAAGGAGAATGAACCAGGATAGAAATGACCAGTGTGGATTGAATTATAAAACAACATATTTTTCTTATGAAATCTTTATGGTATGCATGATTAGGGGCGTGGCGGGCGTGATCAGGGGTGTGGTGGGGGCAGTGGCTTAAGTGTCCCTCTTTCTCATCTCATCGTCACCAGGCAGGCACCAGGTAAATCTGCACACTTCAGTCATAATGCTGCCCTGTGTGCACAGAGCTGATCTGAGCATACAGCTGACAGGCCCCATCCACATCTAAAAACGAAAACGCAAGCATTTTGCGTTTTTGTGCGCTTTTTTTTCCCTCTCCCGCCACTCCACTGCGCGCTGCTTTTTTGTAAAAATCGCTTTTCTAGAGCGGTTTTTGTAATTCACTCCGATGCAGGTCAGGAAGTGAACTCTTTGACCCGGAAAAGAATAAATACAAACGCTCACGCAATCGCTGCACAAAGCGATTTTGTGAACGTTTGCGATATCCCTATACCTTCCATTATAGCAAAAACGCCTCAAAAATGGTACAGGCTGCGCTTTGCTGATCGGATCGCAAACGAACCGCTCCGCTGTGAACTCTTTCATAGGGAATCATTGCACAGGCGTTTTGTGGGATATTTTGAAAATCAACCGCGCTTCAAAGAAGGCGGAAAACGCCCCTAGTGTGAACGGGCCCTCATTGTTAGGTGATATTTTGACAGTTGCCTCCACGATTCAACCAATTTTGGGTTGCATGTATCGATTGGACATGCTGCAGTATACTTTACCTGTACGTGTCCACCACTGGCTCCATCTGCATACACACGCCCTGCATGACTGTCTCTCAGAGGGGCCCACAATCTAATCCTTACCACAGTCATATGTCTATTTTTTTGTGTAGTGTCTAGGGCCAATTTAGGGAAACCAAGTAACTTAGCTGTATGTTTATGGGAGGTGGGAGGAAACCAGAGTGCCCGGAGTAAACCCACACAGACACGGGGAGAACATACAAACTCCCTGCTCTGGCTGGGATAAGAACCTGGAGACCCAGCGCTGCAAGGCAAAAGTGTTAACCACTACGCAACGCCACCATACTGCCCGATGCGATGCGATGTGACTATTGCGTCACAGACAATGGGCTCTATTTTCAAAGACTTCCCGCATGCGGTAAAGTACATGCGGGAAGTTTGCGACCAAAACACAGTCAAGTTGACATTCTCAAAATGTTCCGCATGTTTTTTCCGCATGCGGAAAAAGTGCGGTAAAAGTGCGGGATTCATGCAGAAATATTTCCAAAAAAGTCGGTATTTTCCGCAATAAAAAATCAATTCTCAAAACTGTTCTGGCGCATCATTTCGTCGATATTTACCGATTTTTTATCACCTACAAGAAGTAGGTGATATATTCCGCAACCCATTGACTTTAATGAAGTCTGGAGGCTTAAGGGCTGTGCTTGCTGGACTTTAACATTTTTTTTTTAAACACTTTTTCATGCAACCTTTTTACCGCATGATTTCCGCATGAATAATGGCTGTTACCGCATCTTTTTTCCCGCATGCGGAAAACATGCGGAAAATATTAGTGAATGTGGAAAAAATGCGGAGTTTACCGCTGGCGGTAATTTTGCGGTAATATTTTGCGGTGATTTGGGCTCTTTGGCCTAGTGCACACCAGAGCGGTTCTGCTGCGGTTTGCAATCCGCTTGCGGGTGCGGATCCGCTAGGATAATGTATTTCAGTGGGCTGGTGCACACCAGAGCGGGAGGCGTTTTGCAGAAACGCATATTCCCGGGCTGCTGCAGATTTTGGATTGCGGAGGCGTTTCTGCCTCCAATGTAAAGTATAGGAAAAACGCAAACCGCTCCGAAAAACGGCACTTCAGAGCGGTTTGCCAGGCGTTTTTTGTTACAGTAGCTGTTCAGTAACAGCTTTACTGTAACAATACATGAAATCTACTACACCAAAAACGCTTCACCAAACCGCAAAATGCTAGCTGAAACGCTACAGAAAAAGAAGAAAAAGCGTTTCAAAATCTGCTAGCATTTTGCGGATCTGCTAGCGGTTTTTGGTGTGCACCAGGCCTCTGAGAAAAGAGCCCAAAGAAGCATATTTAATGAGAAGCATGCTACACTGCCTCTGTTCATGCATACGTTCAGGAAATGCTGTTGAAACAAAGAAAACACTGAGAATCCCCCACGAGGAGATGGACTGGCCCAAAACCTGTCGGGTGTGTCAGATTTTAACTGCCTACTTTTTTCGCAATAGTCTTTATAAAGTCACACCCTAACTTCCCACTGTGAACGTAGCCTGGACTTTGGGTTTAACAAGGAAAAACAAACAAACAACGGTGTTTCTGCCAACAATTTCTAGCTGTTTAGCTGCATTATTTCTTGTAAAAGAGCACAGTGTACACTACAAGGAGGCACGCCGATTACAGTTTTTCTCATTTTCATTCAGAGCTGTCCAACCAGTAAACAATCCAGTCTGACTGGTTTGGGGATTATAAGTTACTGTGTAACTAACACGCTAACCTAACCTCGGGAGGGAAATCACACCTACACACGCTAAAGCCCAGTGCATGCATAATGTGTGGAATATATCATGATTACAGCTGATACGAACCCTGCAATACATCTGCAGTGTGTCTTCTTCCTGCTTTCATGGAAGGAGAAATAGGTTTAACATCCTGCACCGTGGCAGCCAGTTAACATAGCTGAGAGATCAAATTACACTGGTGATTAGTCACAGATGAAGGGGGAATTAGGCAGGCTAAACTCTCTAAATACATACAGGTTGCATTTCTCTATGTTTTGATTCTGTCCTGTGCAAGAGTTCAGGCTGGTACTAATGTGATTTTTAAAAAAAACGGTCAACTTGTGTAGGCTTACCTTAGATTTCCATACTTCTTTGCCTGTTCTAGCTGAGCTTAAATATGGCTTAAGGCCCGGTTCACATTAGCGTTCCCTGTCCGGATCCGCCTGATCAGATCCGGACCGTATACTGTACAAACGCATAGCAATGCAAAGGCTATGCGGACGTTCACACGCGTACGTTCCGTACAGTACGGAGCCGGATCGGATCCGGACTCCGGAGGCTTTTCCAACATGCGCTACTTTTTGGGTCCGGCTCATCCGGCCCACGCACCCGGAACGGATCCTGACTGCACCATGCGGATGTGGAAACCTATGGGGAACGGAAAGCACAGAACACACAGGATGCAAACACCTGACGTTCTACCCCACTTCCTATGCGGATTCTAGCGGCCATTTTGGATGGGGACACATGGGCAGCAGTGGAGCAGCAGTGACTAAACGTGCTGGAGTGTGCTGGAGCTGTTTGGCAGAATGTCGGAGGTGGAGGTGAGGCCTACAGCGGTGGACCTGATTCTACAGGTACACCTTCTGCAGACCCCAAGGTAATTTTGTTATTTTTTTTGTTTTTAAACCCCACGGATCCGGATGCATGCCTGATGCATGCCTGATGCAAACGGACCGGATCCGGATTGGAACCGTACGGTTCCAATCCGGATCAGGTCCTGATACGATCCGGATCCGGTCCGTTTGCATGCCAAAACGCAAGTGTGAACGGGGCCTTATACTGCATTTCTAGGTTAATACAAACTTGTTTCCATTGACTGAGTGTATCTTTACTGCAGGAATAATCAAAGGAGGTTTCCATCTAAAGTAGTCATGTTCTATGCCTCTGACATACCATTCCATTCTTAAAGGACACATCTAAGCACCCTAAAAAGAAAAAAAATCCACTTACCTGGGGCTTCCTCCAGCCCCTGCCAGCTGAGCCATCCTGTGTCCTCGCCACAGCTCTGCTCCCTGCCGGTGACCTGGGGACCCCTCTGCTCCAAGATGACCACTGCACCTGCACGAGTGGCTCTGAGAGTCGCGCTGACATCATCCGGACTGTACTGCACATGTGTAGTAGTTCTGTGCCTGCGCAGTACAGTCCGGATGAAGTCAGTGTGACTCAGCCGCATAGTGAAGCGCAAGCAGATTCCGACCTGGCGAGGTTGGCATCTGCAACGGAGAAGGACCAGGAACCATCGGAGTTGCGGCAAGGGCACAAGACGGCTGCCAGGGGGTTGGAGGAAGCCCGAGGTAAGTGGATTTTTTTATTTTTATTGTGCTTGGACCTTTCCTTTAAGTTATATTGAATGTATATTGTATTACTGTTAATGATCTGGTCTTTATAGTTTAATGTTTTTTTATATCTTTATTTTTTCACATATTTTAGTGCATTATTTCTAATTCTCATGCATTGGTTCAGAGACATTAAAGAGGAGCTGTTAGGTATAAGGTCTCAGAGAAAATAAACACATATATCAGTAGCTAAAGATTGGCTGTACTTACATTACATATGCATTTCACTGTCCACGTTTGTACTTCACATAATCTTTATATAGTATTTGCAGAGAATGATGCTCCTGACAGCTCATGGCAGGTTCCATGTTTGTCTGTCTCCTATGAAGCCAAATGTGTCGTCATGTCCTGCCTGCTTCCTGATGATTCCACTCACAGAAAAGCCCTTACTGAATAACACTACTGTGCAGTGAATATTAATTAGCCATGTGGCTAGGAACAATAGCGGACTCCTGCAGTGTACTCTGCCTGAGATTTATTAGTGCTGTGAGCTAGACTGTTACATGCTGTTGAAACTTGAGCCTCACTAGCAGCCAGGGGAGGGCCCCAGAATGCTTTGCAGTATCTGTTATTCGGCTTGCGTCCTCCTTAGGAGCCTGGGAATACGGAGCCTTGCTGTCAGCAAACATCTAAAGTAAGAGAGATTTTTAACTGCAGTATTGCCTTTTTGGCTTCCTTCTAAACTGTTTAACACAGGAGAATAGAGGTTTAAATTAGCTTTTGCAGCCTGACAGTTACTCTTTAAGTATTAATCTTATACCAATCCTATATAATAATTTGCAAATGTCTCTGCATCCTGTCCGTGTGTCAGTGCTTTCTCGCTACTGCGCATGTCAAGCACTGACAGCCGTTGGGACAGGATGCATGACAGGGCCAGGTGGTGGGCCGGGCGACCCTCGTGCGGTGAGCGGCTGCGAGCGGCCACACGCATGCGCGCTGTGATGCTGCGGCGAGGACTGACCTAGAGCTCGTTTTTAAATGGGCTTAAGTCGCTTAGTGATTAATAAGAGATGTGATCAGCTGAAATGGAATTACATTGCATGAACAAAGCTATGTGTAAAAGTTTTGCTATTTAGCAACAACGTTATATTGCTAGTGCTATATGCAATGTTCTTTATTTGTAGCGTTCATTTTTCACTGTATTTTTCATATAAAGAAAATTCTACTGGTACAATATATCACTCACTTGTCTTTTAACAAGTACCAGTAAAAAAATAAATTTGAAAAAAAAAAAAAAACCTGTCATACTAGGTGCTCAGTCAGCTTCTGAAAGAATCTACTATACAGGTTCCATTAGGTACAAACCTACCAGTGACATCTAGTGGCTAGAAAAGAGAATGCAGATTTCATTTTTACTGCATAGAAAGCATGAAATTATTATTGATTTAACCACTTAAAGGAGTTATCAGGCAAAAAAAGCCCTTTGGAGCCGACTGTCCCACGCCAACCGCTCCGCTCTCCGCCGCTGTCCCGGGCTCCCCGCAGAGGCCGACCCCGAGGTTGTCCTTACTGCACCTATGTGAAGCACCGCTGTCAATCATGGCCACGTTGTCCGCGGCGTACTGCACAGTTTGCTGCGAGTGACATGGCCATGATTGACAGTGGCGCTTCACATAGGCGCAGTAAGGACGACCTCGGGGTCGGCCTCTGCACCGTGCGGGAAGCCTGGGACGGCGGTGGAGAGTGGAGCGGTTAGCGCGGGACAGTCGGCTGCAAGGGGCTTTTTTTTTAAATTTTGCCTGATAATTTGTAACGAATGCGGAATCGTCTCCGTGGTCAGAGCACCAGATGTGCGCTGACGCGGCGGATTTCCTCCACAAGCGTATAATTGAGGACACCCAGGCTAGGTGCTATGCACCTGCAGAGGGAAATTCCTGTCGGCAGGTGGAGCTGTGGAGTGTAGAGAACCAGCTCCTCTGCCCTACCACACATGCCAGACAGGAATTGTACGAAGGGAAGAAACGCAATCGCAAGAGAAGCGATTGAGAGTGAGCACAGAGACAGATTGTGTGTGTGTGCATAAAACTAGTCGCCAACCCGCGACTGTGCACACACCACAGCAGATAAGAAACAGGAACGCGATCGCGAGAGGTGCGATCGCCAGACATGACACAAGGCTACAGCAAGGCGGAGCACGAGAGTAGCAAAGGCACAGCAAATCATACAATGAGGAGATATGGAAAATAACAAACGCTAGCTAACCGCGAACACTGCACTCATTCGCAACAGTGCACGCGGTTATGCGCGGTCTCCACGTGATA